>NW_017618572.1:4284208-4884208 GCF_001879475.1 Ipomoea nil
GAGATGTACACACACCGGAATTTCTAAACAGCATTCGGGTTTCAGGTCTACCAAATCATACACTGTCTTTGAAAATCGGATCACCAGTAATGTTAATGAGAAATATTGACCATTCTCTTGGTTTGTGCAATGGAACTCGGTTGATAATCACAAAGCTTGCAGATCATGTGATTGAAGGCGAGATTCTGACTGGTCCCAACAAAGGTACAAAAGTGTTAATCCCCCGAATGTCAATGGCACCCTCGGATCCAAGATTGCCGTTCAAGTTTCAAAGAAGGCAATTTCCATTGATGCTTTCATATGCGATGACCATAAACAAAAGTCAAGGCCAAACGTTGACTCATGTAGGTTTAATACTAAAGAAACCGGTTTTTGTACACGGTCAGTTGTACGTAGCTGCATCTCGGGTTAATAATCCAGACGGTCTCAAAATATTGATAGCAAAAGACTCAAGTTCAACTACAACCTCAACCACTAATGTTGTATATCATGAAGTTTTCAATAATTTGTAGTTTTCTAATGTATTCTTTTTATATTACCGTCACCTTGCTACTATTTCTAACATACCATTTTCATATGCTTTTTGTTGAGCTCCCAAATATACTTAATGATTATATTCCAAATTCTTACTGTATTGGTTCACCCAATTTTTAACATAACATAAACATAATTAATAATATGTAATTTACATCCCGTGCATCGCACGAGTCAAACACTAGTAGTAATAATAGTAATAATAGTAATAATAGTAATGATGATGATGATGATCAAGAAGCAGTGAAGTGAATAATCAAAACTCAGCTTATGTGAAGAAGACGAAGCAGAAGATGAAGAATAGGGGGAAGTAATTTTTTTTTTTAATTTATGCTTACGTGGCAATCCAAATAATTAAAACTCAGCTTATGTGGCGAGTCACGAGAGCAGTTACTGACACCTAAGGGAGGGGTAACCGGCTAACGGGGTCAGATGACTCAAAATCATGAGTTCATGTGTTCAATTGCACTTTTAAAAAGTTCATGGGCCTAATTGACCTTTTGCGAAATGTTCAGGGGCTTATTTGACCCATTTTTCTAAACTATAATGCTACGTATATCATAATTAATTGACTATCTATATGCATTACGTAATACATATTATGAATGGTTTCTTTGTTTCTTCTTTTAACTGTGAATGGCCGGTTTTAAATTTGAATTCGTATTTAAACACTAGACCAGCATGTTTAGATTTTGATACCCAGATCAATGAGTGAAACTTGAATGATGATATAGTTTTATAAACTTATATGTTTTGCTGTTGAAAGTACAGAGAAGAGAGCAAAGGCAGCTGTTGCTGTAGCAAGTATACCAGGTATATCATATATACAATGTTTATGTGCACGTACTATAAAATGCTGTCGGATAAAGTTGTTGAAGGTAATAAGTTGAAATTAACATATCATTTACAGTGAAATTATATTATATTTTGTTTAATCTAAATTCTAATTGTGATCAATTAAGGAATTAATCCTAGCCTTCATTGGTAATTTCTCTCTAAAAATCTTAAAATTTAATAGTCGAGGGACTAGAATTTGACTAGTCTTTTTAGTCAACCAAGTGTACCTTTTGGCTTATGTTTTGTACATCAATCCTTTTTGCCTTTCCAAATTCCAACCTTAGTAAGGGTAAAGTTGACCATTATTTAAAGTTGACCCTTTTAGCATATTTGCGACTAGTCTAACTAAAAACGATCGCGGATACCCTTATTTAAAAAAATAAAAAAATAAAAAAATAAACCTGCTACCGTTCTTCTCAAAGAACAGTAGCGAATGCTCAACTTTCCGCGACTATTTTACAACAGTTAGAGAAAGTCCAAGGCTTTCTCTGATCCTAGTATCAACGACTATTGTACAACAGTTGCGAAAAATCATCCTCCCAAATGCTCTGTCAGGTCGGACTGTGGGGGGCTCTTAGGGTTGGGGTTCAACCTTTTTGGAAGAATGAAAATGTATTATCATCATAATATAATACCTCTAGTGATGTCTACCTATTTATTTAGAACAACAATAGTAAAATTTTCAAAAGAGTTAATTTTCAAATTGATCATTCGACTTTTGAAATTCAAATTTTTCCCAAAAATTTAACATCAATAATTTTGCGATTTCCTAATGAATGGCCAAATTGAGTATAAAATGAATATTTAAGGGACTCAAATAGATAATTTTTAAATTCAATGATAGAATTGAACAAACAAATTGAAATTTGACCATTCGAAATTTTAAATTTAAAAATTAATTTTATTAAAAAAAAATATTACAATGGACATAGATGGGATACACAAAAGTTTCACACTGAAAGCTGCGGGCAAATAAAAGCGGTAGTGCAAAGCAAATAACAAAAGAACTTCCAAAGAAATTAAACATGTTTCTTTAGTAGAAGTGAAAATCATCATGTGTCATTTCTTCTTGTTGACACCGTATAGTGGATCTCGTGGTGATTGTAAGAAATATTAAACAAGAAAAATGCTATTTTTCCTACTAATTTTTCATACTTGATGTGATTTATTTTTGTCAGGTCCATAAATTAGTTGACAACGTAGCACTCATTTGTAATTAAATATTAAAGAATTGTCTTAAATAGTGTTACATGAGTAGGGAATTGAACATTAGAAAGAAAGTTCTAAAAAAAGTGTGCAACATCACTCGTTATTACATAATCATACTTGGTGGAGACAATGCATGTTATTTTGTATCATCAGTGGTTCATCACTGGTTCTAACATCATCCTCGTACACAAGACGCATTCCAATACCAGCGTATACCGAATTGAAACGACCAGAAACTTCAATTTGACACCATTCACTGCAATCACCAAAGGGGGGCCAATAGGACAGGCAAGTGAGCTCGGATTTCATATTCTGTTTAATCCCCTGATAGCCCAAAGTTATTATATTAGTTGTCTGATGACCTTCACGAGTTGTGGAAGAGATTTGGAGACCAAGTCCATAGGCTTTAGTTATACTCCTATGTTTCAATGAAGTTGGAGTAGTTATCAAGTTAGAAACCACACAAAATGTAAATCCCATGAATTTGTTATTGTACCAATTTTGAGGCAGGCTAACTGATAGTGAATTTCCCCAATTCTTATGCGTAAACCACTCAGGAAACACCATGCCTGGAAAGCAGACACAAATGAAGTGGACGTTTGAGTCATTTGATAGTCCCTGTGCCACCCACAGTACGTGATGTTAATAATTTAATTTGTATGTGTGAAACATGCATGCATGCATGCATATACAACTAATTAATAAGCTAGTTAGCTTTAATTTATGTGGGCATGCATGATAAGGATGCATGGATTATAATGAGTTACGTACCTTTAGCAGGTGTTGCCATATTGCATCCACTATGTGACCGTAACGTGGATCCTCAAGTAGTCGATCACATTTAGTGAATGAAACTTCATTCAACTTTGGGTATTTAGTCAATGAATCTATGTTGTGGCCGTCTAAGTTGGGGCATTCATCTGCATAAACCTCTTGTATACTAGATGGAAGTTCTGGCAAACTTTGAAGCCTCCCACATCCCACTACATGAAGTACCTCAAGTCGAGTGAGGCCAACAATGGATTCAGCTGGGATACAACTAAACTTGTTGTTGCTAAGATTCAATACTTGCAAACAGTGCAGCTCTCCCAGATCACCAAGAATAATGCCTCCATCTAGCATACTACAATCACTAAGATCCAGCTGTTTCAGTGAAGATAAGCCAGATAGAGAAGGGAACGGTGAAGCCTTGATATCTTGAAAAGCTCCTGCTGGCAGCAACCTAGAGAGGAATGAACAACTCTTATGTAATGGAGAAGCCAGAGGTTTGCATCCATGAAATGATAAAATCTTGAGTTTCTTGAGAAGTGAAATGGAGTATGGTAGCTCTTGGATTGCTGTCTTATCACCGTACAACTCTTCTAAGCATTCAATTTCTCCCAATTCATCTGGTAATTTCTCAATCTTGGAACAACCAGAGAGAATAACAGATTTTAGACCTTTCAATCTACAAATGCTACTTGGAAGGCTTGCAAGATGCTTGCAATTGCTTACATCTATTAACCTTAGGTTTGTGAGGCGCTCGATTGATGATGGTAGCTCTTGGATCGCTGTCTTGTCACAGTACAACTCTTCTAAACATTCCATTTCTCCCAATTCATCTGTTAATTTCTCAAACTTGGAACAACCAGAGAGAATCACAGCTTTCAGACCTTTCAATTTACAAATGCTACTTGGAAGGCTTGCAAGATGCTTGCAATTTCTTACATTTATTAACCTCAGGTTTGTGAGGTACTCGATTGATGATGGCACTTCTCTTATAGCGGTAGCCCCAGCATGTACTTCTAACAAGCAAGCCATGGGAGCTGCAATTTTTGGAAAATTTTCAAGTTTCAAACAGCCTGAAAGGGTCATTCTCTCAAGCTTTTCTAAATGAATGCTTTTGGGAAGCCTCTTCAGATTTATACAATGCATAAGGTTAAGTGAAACAAGGTTCTTGAGAAATCCAACAGAAGCATGGATTTCTACCAAACTTGTACACTGTTCTAGAATCAATGTTTCAAGATTTGGGATTCCTGTGAAATCTGGAGTCCTAATTAATTTCTGAGAGTGGCTCAGATTCATGAATTTCAAATTGTCCAGGACCTGTATGTACAAGCTAAGTGAGATATACATATAAAATTAAAGAAAATTAATAATACGAATAAAATTAAAGCAAAAAAGAGATCAAATCAGAGACAAATACCAAATAAATAGTACAATTAGATAGACAAACTAACCTTGAATCCTTTCCAAAGTTGTATGATACGGCTATATTGCATTTTAAGAGAAACAAGTTTTTGCCCCTGGAAAGTAGCAGGCAAACTTTTTGAAGGATATCCGTGCCAATCTAGCCACCTTAACTCGGCAGGGAGAAAATTAGGGGCATGAGAAGCATTTGCATTGTGAAATTTGAGAAGTCTTAGCTTAGTCATGTGTGTGAAGGCTTCACTACTAACTTTCACATCTGTTGCATCCTGCAAGTTGAATGCTATACCTTGGATGTTTTCTGTACCCTGACAATATAATATTTCACAAGAAAACAATTAAAATAAGGGATTCGATTGATGCATGGCAACATAATCTATCTATGTGATCTGCTGTTTACATACCTCACTTCCTGCAAGTAGTCGAGAAATATCCTGAGGTAGCCACAACCTGCTATAGCTTTTTGGATCATCTGAAGCTTCTTGGCGAACAATAGACCACCCCATTTCTTGTAATAATTGATGCATCAAAACACGACCTTTTGAAATAGTTATTAGAGATTTCTCTCTAAGAACCTTTATGCCAATGATAGAGTGGAAGTCGAAACTATTAAGTATTCTTGTTATGGATGTTTTCTTCTTCCCATTAAAGAAGCATGCAATGTCTAAGAAAACCCTTTGTGTATTTTTGTTGAGACTAATGAAACTCAATTTAAGTTTCTCTAAAATCTCATCTTCTGGGATTTCCTTAAGTCGGGCAACTTCACTTCTCCATTCATCAATATCTCTGCCATATAGCAGGGAGCCAAAAACTTTAAGAGCCAACGGAAGGCATCCGGCAGAGTGTACAACTTGAGCTTCGAGCTCCTCAAATTCCTTGGTCGGCGGCAGCAACAGCTGTTTATTAAATGCATGCTGCCTAAAGAGTTGAAAGCTTTCGGCTTCCTCTAGCACACTCATTTTAAAGTATTTCATAATCTTCACTTTATGGCTAATAAGCAAGTGCTTATCCTTGGTTGTTATGAAGATTCTACTTCCAGCACCGAACCAATCGCTGTTTCCAGCCAATGATTCTAATTGATCCCTGTGATCAACATCGTCAAGAACAATAAGCACTCTTTTGCATTGCAGCCTCTGCCGTATCATCATTTTTCCTTCAAACACATTGTCTATTTTCATATCTTTTACTGAAAGAATATTAGATAGAAGTTTCTGTTGCAAGTGCACCACACCATGCTTGCCCGACTCGCTTCTAACTTCATGAATAAAACTACAACCTTCGAATTCTTTTGAGATGTTGTCATACACAGCTCTTGCAATAGTTGTCTTTCCAATCCCGCTCATCCCAAGTATTCCAACAAAACGAACTTCATTAGACCCCAAGCCTATCAATCGATACAGTTTCTGCATACGAGGCTCCATCCCAACCAGTTTTGGATCATCAATTGACCTCGTTGAACCTAATTTAGTAACGATATCTTCAACAATTTTCTGGATGAACTTTGCTTCATGCCTATATACATCACAATAAAACACAGTAAGTACAAGTCATAAATTAATTAAAGACCGTACACAAATTAATGCACGTTTTTTAGTTGGATGACTTGATAATAAGACCCAACCATGGTTGAAAACATGACTGATAAGACCCAAGTCACCCAACTCAAATTGATTTTTGATTTAGGATCTTTGAAAACCTTGAAAATATTTTTTGGAAAATGATTTTCAGAAAACGACTCAGTTTTCATAAAATATTTTAATTTTTTAGTGTTTGGCTGAAGGTTAGAAAATTATATTTTTTTTTTTGGCTAAAGTGTCATCCCGCACCCTGAACTATAATGGATTCTTCATGCCGCACACTGTACTTTCATAAATGATATTTAAATCTACAAACCACTAAATTTATTTTGTCTAGCAATTTTTGCAGGTTTTCTAGTTATGAAGATGAGGTGGCACCGGTAATATACTTACGTGGACTTTCTTTTTAAGTCAATCCTCCCAAATGATAAATATAATAATTAAGTACGAGCCAAAACACTCATCGTTTGAATTTGGCTCACTCCCTCTTCTCTTCAATAGAAAACTTCTTGAAAAAACTGCTATGGTGAGAGGAAAGTTCAAGGGGGCCGCCAGTTCTCCACTCCTGAGGAGATGAAGGCTGGTACCTCAGCGGTTGGTCGTCACACATTGAGAAAGGAAGAAGCCGAAGTTGACGAAGATTGATATCTGAGAATGAGTTGGAGAGGAATCTAAAGGGTATGATAAAGAACAGAGGAAAAAGGGTTTACAGGGCATCAGCGAGATTAAGAATCCTAACTTAGTCCAAGGGGGACAGCCATGCAGCGCTGGAGTCGGAACTTCTCGCTGCTCACTTTACGTATGCCTGGTTTCTTCCACCGACCGCCACCACGCCCAACAGCCCCAGCCGACATGCTCTCTCTCTCTTTCTCAATCTCATTCCACGGATGGTCACAGCCGCCACTAGCAGCTGTACTAGACACCGACGAGGTAGTGATTGGATCTTCCGGCGTGAGCTTTGGCGGTGGCGGTGGATACCATTGTTTCTGCAAACACTGATCCTAAACCTGGGAGGTGTCGTCAAAAAAAAATGGTGGTGCTCGAGAACACATCAACAAAGGTCGCCATTGTTCAAGAAAGCATGCGGAATGCCAGTCTGGCCCTGCTGTTTCTGGCCTACCACTTCAAAGAAAAATCGGACTTCAATTCGTCAAGCAAAACCAGAGACAGGGAGTCGAATATCGATCTTTGGTGGCCGTGGTGCTTGCTGATATGAACCCGTATCAAGCCGGCACTGCTTTGAGTGGATGCAGACTCCAAAGATGGAATTAGGGGAGGGGAAAATCAGAGAGAGAGGGGGAGAGAGAGGGAGAGAGATTTCAGAGAAGGAAGATGATAGCAGAGAAGAAAAAGATAATAATAATACGCATGTCTTTCCGATCCCCCTAGCATGCAGGGTGATTATATACTAAGTTATTCCTATTATGCTTAGGACTATGATTCCTAATTAATATGATATAATAACGTATTAGGACTAAACTAATGTATCCTATTACGAATAAATTTAGTCTAACAAATGTAATCAGACATCCATGTCGGTTTCCTTCATTCTATCTTTGGCCTAGTAGCTTGGGTTGTTTCTTTTCTTTCTCCCAATTCTTGATTTTCACCTTCTTCCACTGTGGATATACTCGTATCACTCCCCTTCCCTTCGACGACCACCTTGTCCTCAAGGTGGAGATTCGGGTACCATCGTTCCATTTCATCGGCAACTTCCCAAGTGGCGTTTTCTAGACTACTATCTGGCCATTGCACCAAGACTTGGCGTTGTATTTTTCCATTTTTTAGAACATTCCGTTCCCCACAGAGTGCTAGTGGGGTTGAAATTGGTGATTGGCCCACAATATTTTCCGGTAATTGGACCTCTATATTTTCTTTAGTTCCTATGTGTTTCTTGAGTTGTGAGACATGGAATACTGAATGAATTCTTCCTTGTGGTGGTAGCTCGAGGCGGTATGCAACTTCCCCTATTTTTTCCAAGATATTGAATGGACCATAATAGCGTCGTGCTAGTTTGTTAGAGCTTCTACGTGCTACTGATATCTGTCTATATGGTTGTAGACGAAGCCAGACCTTATCTCCTACTGAAAATTTCACTTTGCTTCTTTTGGCATTGGCTTTTTGGGCCATGTGATGCTGAGCTTCCCGAAGATTGTGTTTCAGTTGCCTTATCAATCTATCACGATCCAACAATAATTCATCTAGTGCTTGCACTGTTGTTGTGTCTTTTGTATACGGTGCTAAGGTGGGTGGTGGTCTTCCATATAGTGCTTGAAATGGAGTCATTTTAATGCTGCTGTGGTAGCTTGTATTGGGCGCAAAATTCTGCCCATCCCATGTGGGACGTCCAATTGGTTGGTTTGACATGAGTAAAAGCCCTTAAGTATTGCTCTAAGCCTCGATTCATTACTTCTGTTTGCCCGTCGGTCTGTGGATGGTATGATGTGCTTCTCTTTAGTATTGTGCCACTTAGTGTGAATAATTCATCCCAAAATTTGCTTAGGAAAATTGGGTCTCAATCTGAGATGATTGTTGCAAGGAAACCGTGATGTTTTACCACTATTTCTATAAATACATTAGCTGCTTTCTGTGCACTGAATTGGTGTGGTAATGTTCCAAAGTGCACATATTTAGTAAGCCTATCCACAACTACCATGATGGTTCCTTGTCCTCGTGATGCCAGTAATCCTGTTATGAAGTCCATAGTTACATCTTCCCAAACTCTCGTAGGAATTGGGAGTGGTTGGAGTAGTCCTGCAGGGGGTTGTGTTGAATATTTGGTTTGTTGGCATACTTAGCAGGCTGCAATGAACTTTTTCACATCTTCCCGCATGTTTGTCCAATGAAAATTAGTTGCAAGCCGTACTAGTGTGCGGGTTACCCCTGTGTGACCTGCCATTGGGGTTGAATGGAACTCTTGTAGTATGTGAGATTTCATCTTAGAGTTTGCTCCGATATAGTATCGACCTTTATAGAAAGCTAAGCCCTCTTTGATTTCATAATGATTAGGTTGTCTCCCTTCTGTATTTTTTTTTTTTTTGGTGAAGTTGTAGTATGTCAGGTTCTGAATTATTTTCCTTTCGTATGGTCTCTAGAAATTCTTGGATTGGTTTACTTACTGTGAGGAATACTTCCCCATAAGATGTGTTCGGAGTTGCCTCGTCTTCTCTCCTTGAAAGAGCATCTGCTACTTTATTATTACTGCCAGGTTTGTACTCTATTTTGAAATTATACCCATTAATTTTCTAACATAGTGCTGTTGAGTTGGGGTTTGCACTACTTGTTGTAACAACTCCTTTAAGCTCTTATGGTCTGTGCGGATGGTGAAAAATCTCCCAAGTAGGTACTGTCTCCATTTTTGTACCGCTTCTACAATGGCAAAAAGCTCCCTGTTATATGTTGATGAGTTTCTTAAGCATGATCCCAACTTTTTGCTAAAAGAAGCAATTGGTTTGTCATCCTACAGAAGAATTGCTCCAATGCCTTCATTAGATGCATCTGTTTCTACAATGAAAGGCTTGCTAAAGTTAGGGAGTCTTAAAACCGGAGTCTTTGTCATTATAGTTTTAAGGGCTGTAAATGCTTCCTCTGCCTTTTGTCCCCATTGGAATGCATCCTTTTTATGTAAGTCAGTTAGTGAGGCTGCAATGTTTGCATAACCTTTTATGAAATAGCGGTAATATCCTGTTAGTCTCAGGAATCCCCTTAATTGTCGAATGGTTTTTTGTGTTGGCCAGCTTATCATTACGTCAATTTTGTTAGGATCTGCATGCACACCTTCATGATCTATTATGTGACCAAGATATTCGATAGAAGTTTGACAAAATCTGCACTTGCTCAACTTTAAGTAGAATGCATATTGTTTTAGTGTGCCAAACACTTCTTGTAGGTGGTAAATATTATCCTCCAGTGTTTGGCTATAAACCAAGATGTCATCAAAGAATACGATTACAAATTTTCTCAAGAATTGGTGGAGCATGCGGTTCATAATTGCTTTGAAGGTAGACGGGGCATTCATTAACCCGAAAGGCATGACAAGAAACTCATAATGTCCTTCGTGAGTTCGAAAGGCGATTTTATATATGTCCCGGTCATGCATCCTTATTTGATGATTATATATGTCCTGGTCATGCATCCTTATTTAATGATAGCCTGCTCTAAGATCTAATTTTGTAAACACCATTGCTTGACCTAATTCATCAAAGAGCTCATCTGCAGTAAGAATAGGAAATTGGTCACGTACTGTTGCAGCGTTCAAGGCTCTATAATCTACACAGAACCTGTAGGTCCCATCTTTCTTTTTTACGAGTAGGACTGGTGATGAGAAAGGGCTTTGACTAGGTCGGATAACTCCTTGATCTAGCATTTGTGTAACAAGCTTCTCAATTTCTTCTTTTTGGAAGTGTGGGTAGCGATATGGGCGAACATTGATTGGCTTGGTTCCCGAATTTAAATGAATCCTGTGATTGAAAATTCTATGTGGGGGTAGCGTAGCACGTGCTTGGAATAGTTTCTCATGCTGCTGAAGTACTGTTATAATTTCTGGTGGTATATCTGTAGGGAATTGTACCGCTTCTATAGATTTTTCAGTATTATTTTCTTCTGGCGAGGATTCAGGACCACGTATTAAGAGTAACTCATAAAGTTCCAGTATTTCCCTTGTTACTCCTGGAGCTTCTAATTGATTCAGAGTTATTTCTTGTGGTGTCAATGAATGATTTCCTTGCAATTTAATCTGGTGGCCTTTCCATTCAAACTCCATGGACACATTAGCATAGTCATGCTCAACTTTTCCAAGTCCCTGTAACCATTGAATTCCCAATACCATGTTTGGGCCTTGAATTGGAAGTACAAAGAAGTCTACCAAGAATTCATTGCCTTGTAGTGTCAATGATACTTGTTTGCAACTGTGGGTACAAGCTAGAGAAACTCCGTTACCAACATATACCCGAAATGGTGTGACCTTCCAAGTATGTAACTGTAATTGCTCAGCAATTTTGGGTTGCACAAAGTTATGGGTGCTACCACTATCTATTAAAATCTGTAACTTTCGGCCATTAACTTCTCCCAAAATTTTAAGCGATCTGGGACTACCCGGGCCTGCCAATGAGTTTAGACTGGAAATATCTCCTGTGATTATGTCATCTTGCCCATGCACTATGGTTTCTTCTTCTAAGATTGGATCTTCTATATCATCCTCTTCTGTCCCCATTAACATTAGGAATCTAGTTCGACACCTATGATTGGTTGACCAACGTTGGTCACAGTTGTAGCAGATACAGTTTTCTCATTTTTCCCGCATTTCTGCAGGTGTTAATCGTTTAATGGGGAGATTTTGTGTTGATTGAGTTGAGGGTGGTAAAGCTAAGGCTGTTGTCTCCCTTTTGTCTTGGTTTGATGATTGTGTTATAATCGGGGCTGACCGTGTAGTGTTTGCATATGGCATTTGGCGTGGTTGCCACCTTAAGGGTACTCGTGCATTGATATAATCACATTTGTGAATGTTTTTATTGTTTTTTGGAATCAACTCAAGAGCTTTAAGTTCTTTAATTTTGCTTATTTAATACATGTTTTCCTTGCTTTCTCATTAGGATATGGTTTTACACTTGTTTTGAATGTTTTACGGTGTTTGGTAGTGTTTTTAAACCATTACAGATTTACAGGTTAAGTGCAAAAGCAAGGGGAGATTTCCAAGCACGAATGGGTCAAAAAGAGGAGGAAGTTGAGGTATCACAGCCTCGACGCGTCGAGATCATCCCGTAGCCCAAAGTTGAGCCGGAACGAAAGCTCGATGCGTCGAGAATGTCACGAAAGTCAAGACCGCGCCCAGAACAGAGGCTCGACGCGTCGAGAGTGCGAAGTGCTGAAATATTTGGAAGTCTGAAACTTTCCTAAAATAATTCCATTAGGTTCCCACTATAAAAGGATCACCTTCTATCAACCCTAGAGTTTTTTTTTTTTTTTCCAGATTTTGGTTTTTGAATGTAGAAAAGAGCAAAAACCAAGAGGATCAACTTCAAGATTGACAATTGGCTTTGGAGTAGAGAATTGACTAGGAAAATTCGGGAGAATTCTTTCCCTCTTTCTCTAATTCCTATTATTGTTTGTTTATTCTTCAAGATTGTATTGATTGCTATTATGGCCATGAGTGGCTAAAAACCCTTAGGAATTTTTGGGTGAATTTGTTTATGAACCTATGTGCCTATTTCTTTAATTCTTTAATATATTTACGTTTGGTTTTTTGATTTGTATTGCAATCTTGTTTTAATCTGTTGTTGCTAGTAATTAAAGGCCTAAATTACTTGCTACATAGTCATGTTCATGACTTAACGAGAGTTAGGCATAAATTAGGGCACACACGATTGCACTTGACTGTTGCACCTTGAGAAAGGGAAAATTGGTTGGGGAATTTATTCTAGATTGTTGCACATCGAGAGATGGTAGTAATTGAGAATTAATGAATGCTGTTCTTTGTTCTTATTGAGTGTTTAAGCCACGAGAGTGGAAATTCACTAGGGGTAGAGATTACGAGAGTAATTCAATTTCACTTTGCATTCTCACATCAGTATTAATTCCAAACTAAATATTACAACTTTGATTGGCACTAGGTGATTAAACATTGTGATCCCAAAAATCCTGCTTTGCTCTATTGCTTACAACACCTTGTTAATTAGTTTATTCTGTCTTTTATTTTCTACAATTATCAAATCTTCAAATTTCGTTTAGATTAGTTCCATGTGAGTGACCAAGTAGCTAGTGCTTAGTACCCCACTTCCCTGTGGATTAATTACCTGAATACTCCGGATATTATTTGTTTGCCTAAATTACCGCAATCATGCATGTTGGAGCTCAGGCTGAATTTCTTCCAATTTTGCTTCATATTCTCGAGCAAGATCAAAAGCTTCCATCAATGTTGTTGGTCGTGCCATCTGCACTTCTCGTCGAATAAGTGGTTTAAGCCCTGCGATCAACATGGAAATAAGGATATGTTCTGCAATCCCTGTAACTTTATTCATTAATTGTTCAAATTCTGCTTGATAGGCAATGACTGTGGTTTGTTGTGTCAATTTTGACAATTTTCCTTGGGAATCCTCAAAATGAGACTCGCCGAACCGCTTTGTGACATTCTGTAGAAATTCCTTCCATGTAGTTAACATTCCATTCCTTTTCATCCATTGATACCACCCAGAAGCATTCCCTTCCATTCTGAATCCTGCTATTCGCAATCGTTGTGTGCCGGGTGTATCATACAAATCAAAATATTCTTGAATTCTAAATATCCAACCATGAGGATCTGAGCCATCAAAGCGAGGTAACTCAAGTTTCATATGAAATCGTTGAGTTCCTTGGCCACTCTCCGGTTGCAAAGATGGTTGTAGATGATTATCATGTGGAGGTCCTAAAATTCCATGTGCTTGAGGTTGCACTGCTACATTTTTATTTGTTGTTACCATCATTTCCAACCGTGACACGGAGGTAATGAGTTGTTCAATGAGTTGGTGATTTGTAACAGTTTGTCTATCAAAATTTTCTTGCAATTCGGCAATTGCCTGCTCCCAAGGACGAGTTGTTGATGTAGATTGGTTGTCTGACATAATGAAGTCGGATTACAGTTTTGAGTGTGTAAAAGAACAAGAAAGATGAGTTCGATGTAATGAGAGCACCAATTGATACAAACCCGTATCAAGCTGGCACCGCTTTGAGTGGATGCAGACTCCAAAGATGGAATTAGGGGAGGGGAAAATCAGAGAGAGAGAGAGGGAGAGAGATTGATACGAACCCGTATCAAGCTGGCACCACTTTGAGTGGATGCAGACTCCAAAAATGGAATTAGGGGAGGGAAAAATCAGAGAGAGAGAGGGAGAGAGATTTCAGAGAAGGAAGATGATAACAGAGAAGAAAAAGATAATAATAATTCGCATGTCTTTCCCCCTAGCATGCAGGGTGATTATATACTAAGTTACTCCTATTATGCTTAGAACTATGATTCCTAATTAATATGATATAATAACGTATTAGGACTAAACTAATGTATCCCCATCCATGTCGGTTTCCTTCGTTCTCTCCTTAGCCTAGTAGCTTGAGTTGTTTCTTTTCTTTCTCCCAATTATTGATTTTCACCTTCTTCCACTGTGGATATACTCGTATCACTTGCCCAGCAGTTGACGTGAATCTCGGCGACGATGGCAGGCAAGGAGTTGGATTGATGTGAATGGAGGTGTTGACTTTGGTCCTCACAAAAGTGGGTGGTTCCTCTGACATGGTTTCTCAATCAAATGCTCAACTCAAAATCCAATTGGATTGCATGCAATACAAAAATAAAAGCGGGAGTGAAGAAAAGTTAAGCTCCTTTGCTATTGGTTGGCATGGGCGGTGGAGTATGCTTAACATATAGACCCAATAAGAACAATGAGACTGAAATGCTACGTGAAGATGACCTGGTGGTGTGCTCAGAGATCGCCAAGATGGCCGCCGAGATTCAGCTCCCTGTTCGCCGAGCTGGTCGACGAGATCGTGCCGGTGGCGATGGACACACCGCCGCCACCATGTTCTACGGGATTACCGGTAATAATATGCATTGGGTTTGGCTAAGCATATATAATTAAAGAATTAATGAAGCTGACATATCAAATGGAAGGCGAAAAAAAGAAAAAGAAAATTCCATGTCAGCGTATTAATACCAGCAACCTGTAAGAAACTTGTAAAAATTGCTAGACGAAAAAAATTTAGTGGTTTGTGGATCTAAATATCACTTATGAAAATTCAGGGTGCGGCATGAAGAATCCATTATAGTTTATGATGCGGGATGACACTTAGTCTTTTTTTTTTATTTGACTAAAAGTTAAAAAATTATATTTTTCTGTTTGATTCACTTTTCAAAAAATAAACATATTATTTGTTATAAATTTATAATAATAATAATAATAATAATAATAATAATAATAAGTAGAAGAAGAAGAAGTTGCCGAGGTAGTGTTGGTGTTGGTGATGGTATGGTGGTATTAGTTGTGGGTGCTGGTGGTGTAGTAGTGGGGGTTTGGATGCAACTTTTAATTATTTGCCTATATAATTTAATCCTTTCCTTTATTACAGCAAAAACTTTCAGATCAATGATTTTGATTCATTTTAATACTACTTTGGGTGCAAACTTTGCCAATCTATATAATTGCAGATCCAAAGGATTAGACTTAGATTAAAGCTAAGGAAAACAGCAGTGATCTGATCTGAGTATGAACACAGAGTTTAGGTTATTTACCAATTTTCAGTGTTAGTTGTCCAGATCCGATCCTAACATAACAAATTGGATACATTCTCCAATTTTGAGTGTTACTTTAAAATTGATAATTTACTACTAAAATGTAAAATATTACAGGAAATCCCAACAGAAAATTAAAAATCGATCAAACTTGAATCAATTTGCTTATACGGAGCATAAATAATCATTTGATCGAAAAGAAAACAACTGATTTTCTTTTTATGAAATAATATATAATAAAAAAAGAAATTGAATTTTAAAAATAAATTTCATTTGTGTGTGGGGGGTTTAGAGTGGAAGATTTACCCATTTTCAGTGTTGTTCAGATCCCAACCTGACAAATTGGATACATTCTCCAGCACTTTCCTCCATTTCTTCACCTTTTCTCCTTCTTTCTCAAACCTCTTTTCATGTCCTTCAAAGGCTTCTCCATACTTTTCCTTCTGTTTCCTCACAGTCGACGGATCCACGCCATAGAAAATGGGAACAACCATTTGACCTTTCAGCTCCATACACTCCATGATTTTCACTAGTTCCTCCAAACACCATGTGGAATCAGCATAGTGCTCGGAGAAGACGACCACCGCCATGGACGATTCTTCGATTGCCTTCTCAAGTGCGGGCGAGATGGACTTTCCCCTTTCCAGCTTCTCGTCGTCTTTGAAAGTGTAAATCCCTCTGTGCTGCATCGCACTGTAGAGATGGTCAACGAAGTTCTTGCGGACGTCTTCTCCTCTGAAACTCAAGAAAACATCATAGGAGGAACCACATGAAGACACAGAGGAAGGTTGTTCCATTGCAATGGTGTAGAGAGATAGGTGATGATGAAGAATGGAAAACTCTTTGGTTTAAAGGTTTAATTACCAGAGAGGAGACATTTCCACGAATGTGAACCTTTTCCATCATTTTCAAAGCGAGGAGATAATAAATGGTGGACCAGGAACCGGAACCTCAATGGTTTTGGTTGTTCCAGTTTGAATAGCTGGTTCAATTCTAACCAGATTTTTTTTTTTTTGGTGGATAAAATTCAATGTTCTATTTTAAAATCGTGCAAAATCAACAATTAATTTTTCATCTTAGAATTTTTTTAAAAAAATGGTTATATCAAATATTTAAACTTTAATGTTAAACTAACAAATAAAAAGGGAAAATTTTATTTTTGGTCTTCTAGCTATACTCCGATATAGACTTAGTCGATAAGTTATATGCGTAATTATTTTTAACCTCTAAGTTATGCATGGAGTGGCGATTTTAGTCCTTGAAATGCCAAATCTGCCACTTTATTATGTGACAAATTGGTGGTAGGAATAGTCTCCGAGGGAATAAAATTGTCGCTTTGTGCATAACTTAGGGGTTAAAATGGCCACGCATATAACTCAATGACTATGTTTGTACTACAAGTATAAGTGTATAACTTAAGGACAAACAATGTAATTTTAAATAAAAATAATTTTGGGCTTGCACTTAATTTTTCCAAGATTAAGTTGCATACGTATGTATCTTATTATCAAAATTTCAATAAGAATCAAAGTCCACATAGTTGGAGTATTTTTTTCTTGCAAATACAAGGTTGAGACTATTTTAGACCGTCCTTATGCTATTTAATTTGTAACATCCAAATTAGGCTTATAAATTCTAAATTCAATTAGAATTTAATTTTTTTTAAAACCTATTTGACTTAGTTATCCTAGTCATGTGGCTAGTTGCATCTTTTAGCTAGTCTAGCACTAGAATAATACATCTTGAACTTAAATGCCATTGATGTAGGGTTTGGCTAAAGTGTGTAAATAGCCCTACTATTATTTTTGTTAGACAGACGACTTTGGCAGTAGTAAATTCAAGAATATTGCTTTGGCAAATTCTTTTCCGTGAGTTCTTGAGGAGTATTTTAACTTATCTTGGGATTTACCTCCTAAGTGGTGTCAACTCTTATCTACATCCTTTGAGTGGCGAGACTTCACACCTCCACCTTCCTTCCTTTGCTTCTATCGCCCAACCATTTTTCTTTCTTAGCCGGAGCCTACAACAGGTTGTGGTATCATCGTAAAAGAAATCGTGGATGTTAGTAATAATATATAGTTGTGTTATAATATATAGTTTAGAAGTTTGTGGTTGTTATTTAATTGGTTAATCTAGTCTATTGTATAGGAGCTTTTAGTGGCAGCTTTCCTATAGGTCTCTGAGTTGTAATCTCTTTCCTAATTGAATGAGATTTGATTATTCATCCGCTCATCTGGTATCAGTTAGCGTTAGGCTTGTTATCCTATCCTTTTTTCTCTCCCCCTCCGTACCATGTCGACAAACTCCTCTGAATGTACGGTGACAACCACCACCACCCCTATGCAAACCACCACAAATTCCTTGAATGCTGCACATCACTACGTCTCAATAAAATTAAACAACCGAAATTTTCTCTTCTAGCGTACCCAGATTGTACCATTCTTGCGTGGCCAGGGGTTACTAGGCTTCATCGACGGCGGCTCTCCCTGTCCTCCGGCGACGATTCCCGCGGCGGCGCAACCAGGTGACTCCCGCACCACCGCTGCTAGTTCGATGGTCGAGAATCCGGCGCACGCCGCCTGGATTCAACAGGATCAATCGATCCTATCTCTTCTGATCTCGTCAATCTTCGACGAGGTCATGCTGATCGCGGTTGGCCGGGAAACTGCGCGCGACGTATGGCTATCCATCAACGAGACTCTGGCATCATCCACGAGAGCCCGGTGTCTCAGCTTGCTTGGCCAATTCCAGACTCTCCAACAAGGCTACAGTTCGGCCTAGGAGTATCTCGGGAAGGCGAAGATGCTTATTGAGGCGTTGTCTCTCGCAGGTCACCCTCTCTCCCTCGACGAACAGGTGTTGTATGTGCTACGGGGTCTCCGGCGGAGTTCCGGGCAATGGCCAGTGCCCTCACAGTGATCGGAACTCCAGTCACCCTCTCCTAGCTTGGCGATCATCTGTCGGCGCAAGATTTCATCCAGGCTGATGAGTTCCCGCAGATGGATCACACTAGATCCACCCACTCTCCGATGGAGATGTACGCAAGGCGCGGTGGACAGTCCAGTGGAGGTTTTGGACACGACAGCCGGGAGTCCTCCAACCATCGAGGTCGCGGCAGAGGGCAGCACTCTGGCGGCGGGCGTGGACGCGGCACCCGCGCTGTCAGATCTGCAGAAGCCATGGGCATACTGCCGTGTACTGCTTCAAAAGGTACTCGAAACCGGCTCCGCATGCAAATATGGCCGTCGCAGGTGGCTCGCCAGCGGACGGACAGGCGGACGCTTGGTCCCCGGCGCTTCCACGCATGCCTCGCCGGACGATCAGCTGGTCGGGCAGTCCGAGACGTATACCGACGGCGATGTCCTAAAAGTGGGCAATGGCGCAGGTTTGAGTATCTCCCAAGTTGGTCATACGGTTATCCCATCCAGTTCTAAATTATATATATAGATTAAGGATCAAATGAGGACTCATCTTTAGGTGAGGACGTGAGGTTTAATCCTAGCCGTGAATTTTGTTTAGATGTGTGGATGTAATTTTATTTTTTTTTTCTTTCCTTTTTGCATGGTACGGGATTTTTTAGTAAATGAGTTTATTAAGAGGAAAAATGATACGGAGTATTACTTTTCACTAAAAAAAATGGTGAGATAATGCTGCACAGCTTTTTATATAGTCGAGTCAAGTTCGGTGGATTCTTTATTTCTTAAACATTCTAATCATATCCTAAAGACTTAATACCCAAAATGGTCCTCGACTATTAGCTAATACTTAATTTTGTCCCAAAATATTAAAAGTATCCGATTTAGTCCTCTTACTTTTAAAATTGCACTCAATGTGGTCCTACGTTAGAATTGCCGTTTAGTCACCGTTATGTTGAGGGCATAAACGTCATTCTGAGTTGAGGTCAAAAATGTTTCTTCCGTTGGTCTCTGTTGCGACTCCAGAAAGGCACAAATTGACTATCTCTCTCGCTTAAACACATACTACGCACAAATTGACTCCATAAAGACACAAATCGACTCCTAGGGTATGAAAATGGTTGAAAGTGAAGCTTAAACTGGAATTCGACTCGAAGTGGGAAGAAGATTAGCTAGGGTTTGCCGATTTTTCTTCAAGAATGGGCTATAGTAGAAGGCTTGGAAGCAATGAAATCCCTAATTACGGTATGTGATTCATGACCTTGCATTTTGAATGTTCCACTTTTTTTTTTTTTTTTTTTTTTTTTTTGCCTAAAGTCAGTGTAAATTTGACATTTTTGGTATGTATAGTACTCGAATGGCAGTGTAGGGTCCATGGTATTTGGTTTCCTGTAAGTGTTTGTAGTTTAATTGAGTGCTCTGTTAATGGTAGGGACCATGTGCCTCGAAAGGGACCATGTGCCTCGAATTACTGATATATAATTTCCAGCTTTATTCCTTTATTCATTGCTTTAGTGTTGTGTGGATTCTTTGTTTAATTCCTCCTCGAACTGCTGCTATATGAACACTGCCATGTGCATTTTCTTGTCTTTATTAGGGAGCCTGTATATTTAATTCTTGTTGGGGACCACATATTTAATTGAGTTGTTGGTGTATTTAACTACTGCTGCAATATGAACACTGCCATGTGCATTTTCTTGTCTTTATTAGGAAGCCTGTATATTTAATTCTTGTTGGGGACCACATATTTAATTGAGTTGTTGGTGTATTTAACTACTGCTGCTATATGAACACTGCCATGTGCATTTTCTTGTCTTTATTAGGGATCCTGTATATTTAATTCTTGTTGGGGACCACATATTTAATTGAGTTGTTGGTGTATTTAACTACTCCTGCTATATAACCACTGCTTCTTTGTTTATTTATTTATTTTTTGTTTAACTATTGAAATCATGAGAATCAGATGAAGTATTTACAGTTAAGATTAGACATGGGGGAAAGTTAAGCCATGGTGAGCCTACTACGTATGTGGGAGGGTACATAGATTACTTTGACAATGTTGTAGTAGATGAATGGGGTTTTATGGTTGTTAAGGATCGTCTAATTAATGACTTAGGGTAACATTGAGGATTGCAATATATATGCATTGGATGAGGATAAATTGACTAAGCTGATTTCAGATTTCACTACAGGAAATCTGGCATTTAACGACGCTATAAAAAACGTCGTTAAACGTCACATTTTGTGACGGTTATATTGCATATCGTCACTATTTATACTTTTATGGATAATTAAGATTGCATTATTTTTACTGACGAAATTTTAATTTTTTCATCGGGAAAGGTATAGAATAGATGACGTTATATAATAAACGTCACCAAAGCTTTTATTTTACAAATGTGATGTGAAATAAAACGTCACTAAAAGTAAAACATTAATTTTACAGGGAAAAAATTTCATTTCGCCCCCTCCATTCCCTCCACTGTCTCCACTTAGCTCCCTCCACTCATAATAACTAAATAAATAATAATATGTAAAAATTCTCTTTTATCCAGAGCCTCACATATTTTTCTACCCTCAGACAATCTTTTGCGATGAACTCTTCTCACAATCCCAGGCAAGCTCTCATCTCTTCACCATATTGAACTCAAAAGCTTCATAGTGTTGCAATACATCATCAAAAATCGTACATAGTGAAGAAGAAGAGGTTGTATGCCGAGGTGAGTATAAACCCTAACTTACAAATCTTCACCCAAATTTATCTGTTCTTGCTTTTCTATTCAACTAGTTTTGACCTTTTAATTTCTTACTTCTATTCTTGGTTCTAGTTTTAGTAAAATTTATTAAAAAAAATTTTTGTTTTTTTTTCTTTAGGTTTTAAATGAAAACTTGAGATAAGACCATCATGTATGTGATTAGTGGTTATCTAGTTGACTTTACCATTTGTATTCTCTCCCTGTCATACTCTATAGGTGGTATAGAATATTTCTTTGTTTCCCTCTCTATATATATATATATATAATATATATATATATATATATATATATATATATATATATATATTATATATATATATATATATATATATATATATATATATATATATATATATATGGCCTATTAATTTATATTTTTGAAGTATCAATGTTAGATGATAGATCATATATTGAAATCCTCTATATCATATGTGTGTTAATGAAGAAGGAATCAGAAAAAAAAAAATTGAAGAAAGAAATTAGATGGAATCTGTAAATTTTATGTTATCTCCTTGTGATACTCTGTAAGTGGTAAGTTTGGATTATGTGCGTTAATGAAGAATGAATTAGAAAAAAAAATTGAAGGAGATCAGATTCTGGAATTTGTAAATTTTAAGTTTTTTTTTTCATTTTTTTATATATGTTTGTATTAAAGAAATTTATAATGTTGAACTAATCATATTTGCAGTTACTAATTTCGATAAGCACATCAACTGCGCAATTGCAATACAGAGGTGATTTTTTTAAAATACTATTAGGCATGTGTTTGGTTTAAGAATGCTAGTTTCCAATGATGTTTCACTTATTTAAGAATTCGGCACTGTATGCGGATTTCTTTTTCATCCATATATATATATTTTATTTTTGAAATACGAAGCTTTTTGTTATTATTTTGCATTGTTTGGATTCTCTGTTCCTTATTCATATGATTCTTCTAATTTGCATTTGAATGGTATATGTCTATGTCTGTAATTTTCTATTAAAGAAAATTAATTTTAATAGAAAGCAAAAATAAATATAGATTAAGACAAAAGACAAACGAATAGAAAAAGATGAAGTAAATGCATTATGTTTTGTGGTCGACACTATAATGCAATGTTATGTTAGCCATGTGAGCATTTATTTTGTGAGAAAATGCTTTTATATTTTTAAAAATAAACTAAACCAACTCAAGCATTTATTCTGAACTGTAGTAGAGAGAGTCTATGTAAAAATTGAAACAGAAGACCGATGAATGGAAAAAGATTAAGTAAATGCATCATGTCAGTTTGTCTTCTACAGTATAATATAATGTTATGTTTGCCATTTGTCATTTATTTTTTGAGAAAATGCGTTAACGTATGTGATAATATAGTTGTGCATTATAGCTTTAAATAATTTATGTTGTAAGTCATTATTTGTATTATATAATAGGTACAGTGTTTCTCTATGGATAAGGCATGGATGACACAAAATAAAAGGTCCAATGAATATATTGAAGGACTTAAGGAATTTATGATATTTGTGGTTAAGAACAATGGACATGATTGTGAGATAAGGTGTCCATGTAAAAAATGCTTAAACACATGTTTCTTAAATCAAAGTTCGGTATACATGCGTTCGGTATTAGAATACTTACTTTAACTATATCCTTGTAATTCAGTACTATATTACAATATTTTAATGCTAGTCATATAAAATTTATTAATTATATACTATTGTATTTTTTTGATAGTTAGTGTTTATAATTGCACTACAAATAAAAATATTTACAATCACCAAACAACATAATATTTATTGATGCATTTTGAATTTCATCAGTAAATTCTTTTGGAACAATTCATAATATTCGTCACCAATAACATAATACATGACAAAGATTTCAATATATAAAATGCCAGCAAATGTATATTTTGTGACGCATTTAAGATTTTATCAATAAATTTTTCTTGATAATTTCTCAATTTTCGTCACCAATCGTTATTATTGATGACAAGCATTACAAAATATAAAGCATCAGTAAAGCTCTAATTAACGACGCTTTTTAAATTTCGTCGTGTATACTTTTGCTGACGTTTTATTATATATTCGTCACAAATTTTCGCTTTTGCATGACATAATTTAGAGTATGTAAAAACGTCGGCAATTATAACATTTAACGACGAAATTTTAGTTTCGTCAGTAATACCTTTCCATACGCCGCAAGCGCGACGACCATGGTGACGTTTTTATTTCGTCACTAATAATTATTACTGACGTTTTTCTTTCATTTACCGACGTTTTTAAACGTCGGCAAATGCGTAATTTCTTGTAGTTAGAAGTCTGGGATTTAATAGATTTTCAAGGTAAGGCAAGAGAAGTTGAGTTATGGGTTGGTTTGGGTGAATTGGATGCAGTAAATGAAGAGGAGGTTAGTGAGGATGTGTTGTATGATTGTAATATTGATTACAATGAAGAAGGTGATGATGATTGCAATAGAACTATGCTTGATGACATTGAATTTGCCAAATCAGTTGATCCAACTGTGAAGTTTGATGGTTTATTGGCAAGTTGTAAAGGTGTGGGTGAAAAACAAGTTGCGGGGCCAAATATTGACAAAGAGGTTCAATAATCTGATGAAGGGACACCATATGGTAGTGATGAAGAAGGAGTAGTAGAGAAATTGCCACATTTTAGGACTAGCACTGACATCGAATGCCCTGAATTTAGTATTGGTTTAAAATTTGCTTCTAAAACTGATTTTAAACAGGCCATACTAAATTATGCTTTTAAGGCTGTGAAGGATTTAAAATTCTGCAAAAATGATAATGTTAGGTGTGTAGTCAATTGCAAACAAAATGGATGTTCTTGGACAATCACTCTTAGGTTAGACCCTCATTCTAATACTTGGAGAATTACAACCTTTAATGATTCCCGTGTTGGGTGTCCTTGGGTGAAACAAAACAAAATGGTAAAGGCAATGGAAGCACCATCCCAGCCTAATCTAGAAGCTGCATCAAATTATCCAGGATCACAGCCTATTCCAGCAACTGCACCAGAGATTCCAGTATATCTTCCTGAAAATCCAGCACATGAGGTACTTGTAGCTTGGGTTATTGTGACAGTTTGTTTTAAAATTTGAGCTTGTTATAGGTTAATGTGTTTGTAATAGGGTGAAGGAGGACACAACGTGGTGCCTAGCCTACATATGTCATTTTTCTCAGAAGATGATGAACATGAAGTAGGAGATGAGGTAGTAGTGTTTTACCTACATTCTTGTGACAACTTGTTTTACACTTTCATGTAGTAGTGTTTTACATACATTTAATGTTCTTGTTACAGGTTGAAGAAGGACATGAGGTGGTGAATAATCAAGAACTGCCAACTCAACAACCTCCTCCCCCTACTGCCAAAAAACAAAAGACTCTTGGGTTGAGAAAACAAGTGAAGACAAAGCAAGCGCGTACAAGAAAATGCAAAACAAGGTCTACCATGGGGTTCAAGAGCAAATTTAAAGGGAATTTCAATGAACCTATTGAAATTGAATGAAATCTGGATTTGGATTGTTTTTGTTATACTGGTTTGTTTTAGAATGTTGCCATAGTTACTTTTAGAAGGTTTTGTTTTTTTGTTGGCAGTGGTAGAAAGGAAAAAACCAAATTGTTGCCAGTGTTAGAAAACACCAAACTGGTGGGCAATTTTAGCATGAAATTGTTTTTTGTTGCCAGTGTTAGAAAACACCAATGTATGGAATCTCTTTTTTGTCCAATTTATGCAATCTTTTTTTCATGATCAATTTAAATACAAAATATGGAATGGAAGTTACATTATTATATATGAAGGGTAAAAAATTACTCTTATTCTTATTATAATGCATACACGCAAAGATTTGTATTCACAACGCAAGAATTCGGTCTCAATAATCATTAATTTGAAGTGCGTTGTTTGTGCATTTGGCATCCTCAATATTTTTATTCTTCACAATAAAAGGATGAAAGCATGTAAATAATTAAATATTTTAATTATTTAATTTTATTCAAAATTTTAAAATTATTAATTCAATAACTAACCCTAGCTAGGAATTTTTTTGATTGGTGAATAACAATCTAATTTCTTGTATTTTGATACTACCATTGCAATATCAATTAGTCTTGACTATTTGTTGTTTATCCATTACTGTTGCTTATGCATCAAGTACATTAGAAAGACTCAATAGATTGGTGAATAATTTTACATCTAAATATGTCCGAAGAAGAAGAATATCACTTTTCAAGTGAAATTTTGAATAATATTTTTATAGACTATTATATATTTTGGTACAATACAATATATCTTTTATATATTTGCAATTATACAAAAAGGGGACCAGTGTTAATTTTCTCACGGGACCCAAATTCTCTTAAGAACGGCCTGGATCTCACAATGGGAGAGGTGTTTACATGGAGGATTAATGTTGTGGCGAGCTGTGAGGAAGGTTGGCTCCTCATCAGACATAATTGTTCTCATGAACGTACATCTCATTCATTATTGTAGACAGGGGGTTGGGCGGACAGAGTTAAGGTTGGGTAGACCAATCCTCAAATTTTCTGCGTGTATTTACTCTTCTATTCTTTTTTTCTTTTTATTTTTTGTTATTTTATTTTAAATTATTCTTATAATTTTCTTGGCACACGTCATTAAATTATTTCCAGGTCAACCAGGTGGAATGGGCAATCGGGTGGTAACCTACAAAAAAGTTTAATCGAACAATTTTAGAAGGTAAGTGTGTCTGATTAGATTATATTTTAGATCGTGGGAGGAATTGAGCAGTTTGCAATAGTAGATGGCCATATTTGACACTTCTGCCATTTAAAATAGAACATTAAATTTTTATTTTTTTAAAAAAATAGCTATTCAAACCGAAACTGCCGATTAAAGTTTCCGATTCTTGGTCGACCATTTATGAAACCGAAACCACTGGTTCCGAACTCTAACCGGACTTGAACCGGAACCGTTGTCAAATCTACTTATCTTATCTCCTCGCTTTGAAAATGATGGAAAAGGTACACATAACGTGGGAATGCCTCCTCTATGGTAATTAAACCAAAGAGTTTTCCTTTCTTCATCATCATCTATCTCTCTACACCGTTGCAATGGAGCAACCTTATTTTGTCTCTTCATGTGGTTCCTCCTATGATGTTTTCTTTAGTTTCAGAGGAGAAGACGTCCGCAAGAACTTCGTCGACCATCTCTACAGTGCCATGCAGCAAAGAGGGATTTACACATTCAAAGACGACGAGAAGCAGGAGAGGGGAAAGTCCATCTCGCCCGCACTTGAGAAGGCAATCGAAGAATCGTCCATGGCCGTCGTTGTCTTCTCCGAGCACTATGCTGATTCCACATGGTGTTTGGAGGAACTGGTGAAAATCATGGAGTGTATGGAGGTGAAAGGTCAGATGGTTGTTCCCATTTTCTGTGGCGTGGATCCTTCGACGGTGAGGAAACAGACGGGAAAGTATGGAGAAGCCTTTGAAGGACACAAGAAGAGATTTGAGAAGAAGGAGAAAAGGTGAAGAAATGGAGGAAAGTGCTGGATGATCTTAAACTCTATATGATCATACTCAGATCAGATCACTGCTGGTGTTTTCCACAACAACCATACTGTTAGATCTAAATAATCTAACTATAATAAACCATAGTATACGAGAAACCTGACCTCGTATGAGAGCTGAAGCGTAACCGTGTTGATCTCCAGCCATAGTTGATGTTCCTGTTGTGTTGCCTCTTAACGGTAGACCGTTAGCCATGTTTTGCCTCTCAGAACCCTAGATGGTGTATTGGTATCTACTGAGGAGTACCGTAACTGAATGTGCTATCTAATCCATAATCCTGCATCCCATCAATCCAGGTTATATTAGGCACAGAGTTTGGTTGACTAACAACTACTAGTTATTAAGTCCAACCAGACCACTTAATAAGCCTAGTCAACTTGCACCACCTAATTAAGGCCCTAATATATAATATACAATATATATTACAAGGGAAAATCTTACATTCTCTCACTTGGTGCAAGTACTAGCACAACCTTCATCAAAGAACAAAACACACGAATCATAGTGACATGTCCTCTATTTAATCAGAATAGTGTCCATTATGGTCACATGCATTTTAATTCTCCAACTTAGGTCCTTTATGAACAAACCCTATGTTTATTCTCGGTACCTTAAGGGATGTTTCTCAAAATATATTATGTGCACAACTGAAGGAGAAAACACATCCAAATTGTACAAAAGAGTACACTGTATGATCTCTAAAACTTTATAAACATGCCTTAAGTAGAGATCTCTTAATGTTAGCATAATGCTAACTATATTCCATGACTTTTTTATAAGTTAAATTTAAGTAATATCTCTAAGGCCATCCACACTTGTGGATATTGTGGGGAGAATTCAGAATTAAATCTTCCCTTCATGAGATAATAGCTAGTGTGGACATGAGATAATTGAAAAATAATCTCCCTGCAAATGTAGGGAGATTGTCAGAAAAAAAAAAAAAAAAAAAAAAAAAAAAGAGAAAGAAGAAGAAGCAAGGCTGTGCGCGTTCGCGCACAGCCTTGGGCAAAAGCCGGGCGCGTGCACTGCACGCGCCCGAAGGCGCGTCAGGCGCGCCAGTCGGCGCGCCTGACGCGTCTGACTACTTTCTTTTTTTTTTTAATTTTTTTTTTTTGTTTTGTTTTTTCTTTTTTTTTTTTTTCTCTCCTCTCCCACACTCTCTTTCCTAATCACTCTTACATTATCTCCCCATTCTTCCCAACCAATGTGGATGCTCTAATAGCTAAGAGCTTGGAGTTGACACGTCTGTCACTCCACTCATCAAAAATAGCCAAAAGATAGTCAAGTCACAGAAGCATTCCAATAACTTAGACAATAAACCAAACGTCTAAGTCCATAAATTTGGAATCTTAATCATACACCTTAACTTCCCAAATAACCTCAATGTTCATTTTAAATGAACTAAACATAATGAGTCTTACTAATATGCTCCACAAAATTGTCTTAAGCCTTACAAACCAAAATGGCCAGGATCAATTTTGAAGAAACTAGAGACTCTATTAATCACTGAAGAATTTATTAAATGACAGTGCAGCACAAGTTAAATATTTTTGTTCTAATAAATTCCTTAATATTGTTACAACATTTTCATAAATATGTTGCACAACCAAATGTTCAATAATTTGAACTTATGAATTTATATGAACAAATACAAGATTAATACTTGTGGAATATTTTGGACTTATTGTTTGACATACAATCAAATTTAGGATGTATGAAGCCAATTAAATCCATAAACTTTAGTGGGGCATCTTAATGATCTTTTTCTAAATGATCACTCCCACTGATTAAAATATTCTTCAGCGAAATTAATAAAGTGAACTTAATAATATACATACTCATAATTGATTTATTGACCAACTAACAAATGAAGACATAATTCACCACCATTAGTTGGACATACTAAATAATCAATTTTTGGTTCCAATTAAAGTCCAACGAAATAATGAAGATATATTTCCCCACTATAGTTGGACATACTAAAAAAAAACAAAATACATATTTCAAAACCAAGTTAGAATTTGGCTCAAAAGATACATTTTAACATTATTGGAATCCAAAAGGTATGTCAAATCACGTAACTTACTACAGTTAATTCGAAGAACCGAGCAAGATTCGTGGATCAATTAATAAAAGTTGCTAAATTTTGGGAAGTGACTGAAAAATATGTTTTGCCAATGCAAACCATGAAACTTAGAATTATAATTGAACTAAATTTATAAATTCTAAGAATTATGATAAAATTATTATCTAATGGGTTGAGGGATTTATTGACATAAAACTTGCATGTGGGCTAAAGTTTTAATTCTATTAAATCCAATTAATAAACCCTTATGATAATATTTTTCACAATTGCTAAAGAGCCAGAAGAATCTAGTGACATAAAACTTGCCTGTGGGCTAAAGTTTTACTCAATTAGATCCAAATGAAAAATTTATTTATGATGAAACCATTATCAAATGAGTTGAAGAATCAAATGATATAAAACTTGCCTGTAGGCTAAAGTTTTATTCAATAAGATTCATTACAACCATTATGATAAAACTTAAGAAATCATGCTCCTTTCCTAATCCCTGTGGGCAAATTAAGAAATATGATCTAAAGTTTACATCATAAAATTAAACTTCATGATAGAATTGAAAATTATTTACAAATAACCATATAGTAAATAAATAAATTTATTTCTATCATCACTGATAAAACTACTAAACTACATTCTGATACATAATTGTCTGTGGGCTAAATTATGACCGTAGTCCAGTATTTCATCCTAATTAATTATACAAATATAACGAAATTGCCTGTGGGCTAAATTTCATCATATTACATACAATTAATCACAAATGATATGTCCAAAACTTTATGTGATCAAAATAAACCGCTTAATATATAATTTTAACTGATTAAGGATGTTGTGGCTACTCCCAAACCAAATTAAAATTATAAGATCACTAGACAATTATCAATTCCTTGCATAAACTTTATGTGATTGAAAACTTAAGAATCTTAGGTAGCTGAATATGATGTAGCATTTCCTTAATTAACCAAGATTGGAAACTTAAGAGACTTCAGTAAATTAAAGATGCTTTGGCTATTCTTTAATGAACCGAAATCAAATCACATTGGCAAGGAATACTTAAAATTTTGACAAACAGATTATACCAGATTGTGATGGGAAAATCTAAATATACTCCAAGGAAAGGCGGTTAGAGACTAAGTCTCACTGAAAACCAATTCCTTAAATAGAGTATCAATTTTAAGGAGACTAGTGGCACAAGATGTCCTTAACTCATGGCCATTAAAACTAGTATGTCTCCCCGATTCATATATACTTAATGTATAACTGTTTGGGAGTATGAACCTAAAACTGTAGGGTATACACCAAAAAACTGTAGGGTTCACCTATGATTAAAGCTTAAATGGTGAACTAAAAATAGCGGACTAAACGTGCTTAACGTCAGACACTACCGCAACTGAAGTTTATGCATAAGTCCAACTTAAATAGGAACTAATATAATTCCATCTTAAAGTATGCATTGCTAAAGGCATAATAAAATTGCATAATTTAAAACATAATATTATGCTTAGGACAATTATGCATAAAATTAAACATTAAACTCATATACTCCAAATAAATTGCATAACTTAAAGCAATTTACAATATGAGATTTTAAAGTATAAACTTAATATTCAAACACCGATGAGTCCAAACCAAAAGAGACCCAACATTTTGAATAATAATGTACTGAATATATACTTTAAAATTTTTTAAACTGTATACCCATGGTAAAATGTTTTAATGCATGAAGATCAAATTCATGAGAAATAACTGAATTTACAAATTCAAACAATATCAAACCAAAATGATATATATGCTATAATTTGTAAATCAAAATCTCACAAACCCTAATTGCATAATCAAACTTAATATTATGCACTAAATGTGATCGAATGCATAAAACAATCTAAAGAGTATGAACCAACTAAAGAATATGAATTTATATCAAACATGGGCAATCAGAACTAAAATCATAATTCCAAGAACTAAATGAATTATGGAATTAATGGCAATAGTCAATTTCCTAGAAAATATGTTTTCCAAGATTACTAAATTGATTCAAAATCACTCTCCATAACCCAGTTGATAATATTATTATTATTAATGGCAATATTGCAAATAACCAAAATAGCAATAAATAGTCATAATAATATTATCACATTATGTAGGAGACTAAATATGGAAAAAACAATGATTAAAACCGCTAACATTTATAAACGTTTTCGGATAAAATTTTGAAAACTTAATAAAATTTGAAGTCCGAAAAATATTAATGTCCAGAAAATTATTTTCTGAACTGGAGTATTGTCACATAAATTTATTTGAAAACAGTTCAAGGTGCATAACTGAATACCATAACAATATTAATGTCATCATTAATTAACTAATTATTAATAGCAATAAGTAACATTATAATCACTATTAACATTAGTAATGACAAACCAAAGTATGGTATTGCACTTTTAATGTTTTCATTTTTCTAAAGATAAAATATGTGACTAGTCCAAATTAGCGGCTAACTGTAACTGTAGCACTAATTATTAATAATAACCATAAAATATAATTAATGGCTAACCTTAATGATGCAAACCGCATCTGCCCATTGCGCTAACAACGATGACGATCCACAAGAGAAGAAAAGACTCCAGAATTCTCCCAACTTCACTGTCGGTGTTAGTAGCCTCGATGCAGCGTCCAATGGTACATTTAAAAAATTTATTGGTAGGACTTAATTACCAACATTAATAGTCATGTAAAATGAAGTGGTAGTCTTACCAATGTACCAAATATAGCAAATTACCATTAATAATTATTATGGAAAGTAATAAAATGAAATTAGCCCCTAAACTTAATAACAGTAATTAATAATGCCAAATTTAGCTTAATAAGTGACAAAACTGTAATTAAGAGATGTCAAATACTAATCTCAATTTTACCACATAATAATTAATCATGACTATTATGATACTCAGAGAGACTGAAGTTAAGGTAATAACCAAATTACCATGAAACAAACAATATACCAACTATATTGCTTTTGCCATAAAATTAAAGACTTAATATTATTATTAAGGCCCTGAAACTATTGATAGATTAAAAAATTAATCAACTTAAACAATAATTTGTAATTCTTAATGGCCAAAATAACAATTAAATCATTAATCCTTAATGTCTCAAAATAGATCAAGACAATAATTATAACACTTAATTATTCAAATTAGGCCCATAAACCTCAATGGCCTAAGTGAATTATAACATGGATGAAAAATTGGTCTAATACTGAAGTAGACCCAAAACTTAATATTATTACCAACGATGAATACCAATAATGGTAGTTAGTAATAAATAAAAATTAATAAACATGTTATAATCTTTAATGAAAGAGCTACAATTATTAATTAAATATCAATCAAAATAATGGCATCCATACTTTAATGACCCAAGATAGGTCTCAAATCGCTTGTTCAAAATAGGTTCTAAAGTCCCTGAGACACATAAAACTAAAATGTGCTCAAAATTAAGAGGAAACCAAACAAGCTGATTTAGTATGTCATAATACCTAAAATAGACCTAAGGATCCAAAATTGAATGATTTTTAATAATGAATTTATGAGTTAATAATATGCTAAATCCAACCTTAATGCATGCTATTATGAATATATAATTATAACAATAATTTATAAATATACGTAGCATGCTTGGATGTGCAAATTAATACATTATTAACCGATATATACTAAATAAATTGCAACACTTGAGGCAATTTAATTTGCACCTTAACATTAAATTAAAATTCAAGCAGCAAATTAAAACTTGATATTTGTCCCAAATTGAATGATAATTTAATAATTAATTAAGGAGGGATTAAACTGAACAATTAAGCTAGAAGAAGTCTAAATATGATAATGGATCAACTAAATCTAGCCCAAAACCAAAATCAGGCCCAAGATTTTTTTTTTAGTGTTGGACCAGGTCTGCCCAATGGGCCTGACCCGGCCCAACCCTCATGACCCATCATCATCTTCTTCACGTTAATCAGCCAAAAACAAGCCCTAGCCGCTAGCAGCCGGAGAGACCAGCCAGTCGCCCGAACTTGAGGTCGTTGGTACGTCGTTGTCTGCTACTTGGCTCTCAAGTCCAACAATACCTCGACGGAACTCACGGTGGTTCCCAAAACACAGCAAAAAAGCTCATAATTTCATATATAATTAATCAAAATATATATATGATGCTTGACAATTCAAAAATGAACTACGTACACAACACAGTATACATATGTATACATACGCAATAACTTATTTTGCTTAATGTTAGATTTGAATCCAACATACAAATATATACAAATTAAACTCCATGTGTATATAAAAATTAATGTTGATTAAGGCAAAATAATCAACCAGGCAGAGATTGATAAAGGCTCTGAAACCAAATGTTAGATCTAAATAATCTAACTATAATAAACCATAGTATACGAGAAACCTGACCTCGTATGAGAGCGGAAGCGTAACCATGTTGATCTCCAGCCATAGTTGATGTTCCTGTTGTGTTGCCTCTTAACGGTAGACCGTTAGCCATGTTTTGCCTGACTCAGAACCCTAGATGGTGTATTGGTATCTACTGAGCAGTCTGAGTACCGTAACTGAATGTGCTATCTAATCCATAATATTGCATCCCATCAATCCAGGTTATATTAGGCACAGAGTTTGGTTGACTAACAACTACTAGTTATTAAGTCCAACCAGACCACTTAATTAGCCTAGTCAACTTGCACCACTTAATTAAGGCCCTAATATATAATATGCAATATATATTATAAGGGAAAATCTTACACATACTACCACCAGCCCATCACCGCTATCACACCACTAGCACCCACTACTATACCGGGAAAATGACTGTAATATGCCAAAAATTGCATGACAAAAATAGGACGATTTTAAAAGGTTGACAAAATTAAGAAAAAGACATTTGAAAAATGCATTTTATGTCGGTCCCAGTCAGACACATATGTATGTTTTTTTTTTTTTTTTAAATCTTGGTCTCCTGCAACCAATTTGGATCGCCGGCTTCTCCAGCAAAGGAGAAGGTCACTGGTAGCCTCTGTCCCTAGTTTCTCCAACTAAGGAGAAGGCCACCGGTTTGGTCGCTTTTTCCTTAGTCCGAGATAATGTCGGCGACCAAAACTGGTCCCCGGAGATCAAGATTAAAAATTAAAAAAAAAAAAAAACATATGCAAGTGGGACTTGCGTATCTCGCGTATCTGTTTGACAAGGATTGACATAAAGCGCATTTTTCAACCAACATGGTTGGCGTGGTGATTCAGCACCTCGTCCCTTAAGCATAAGGTTGGGGGTTTGATCCCCACCCATGTGAATGGAGCAAACTATTTGGCTAGTCCCCTACCACTTAGTGTGCTGATAGTAGGTCCGGGGATTAATAGGGATACCTTCGGGCCACCAAAAAAAAGCATTTTCCAAATATCTTTTTTCTAATTTTATCCCACTTTTAAAAATGTCATATTTTTGTCCTATTACAATCATTTTCTCAACTATACCACAACTACAACTTATTATTATTATTATTATTATTATTATTATTATTATTATTATTATTATTATTATTATTATTATTAGGAAAAATTGCATCTTTGGTCCCTGAGTTATACCGAAGTTCCGACTCAATCCCTGAGTTATGACTGTATCCATTTTTAGTCCCTCAATTATGAACGAAATGGCGTATTTGGTCCCCGGCCGTTAAAACTGACGAAAAAAGTTAAAAATATTTAAAATTTGAGGGGTAAAGTATGAAATTCACATTTTATTCTCCTTCTTATGTCAAAACCATTTTCACAACATTATTTTTCACTTCTTAGCCTCTTATTTCAAGATTGTTCAATTCTAAAAGTATTTCAATAACTTTAGTATGACTTGTTAGGAACCTGATTCTCATATAACAAACTTAAGACTTTAGCACAAACAAAGAAACACTTGATCATTGTCTTCAAACGTGTGAACACACTATCCTATCAATTTCATTTTTCTTTACTAAGCAACAAAGGTAATCAAACCAGAACTTTTGAGATACAAAATGATGTCAAATTTCTCATGTTGCTTTTATTAGAAATTCACCAAAGGAATAACTTGAGATTTTTAGTATGTAAAATTTTGTCATATGCAACAGTCAATAATTGTTTTTAAAAGTTACAAAAGGTTTTAGAATTTTCATAACTGAGTCTTAGGTTCCTCATTCATTACTCTGATTTTTAAATAGACGGGGGAGGTGATGGGTATATATAAAATACAATTTTCATATATTGTCAGGATACGATTCTTGGTAAGTTACTGCAGAGCTTAGGAAAGAATTTAACGTACTAAAAATCTCAAGTTACTCCCTTGGTGAATTTTTCATAAAAATAATTGAGAAATTTGATATCTTCTTGTAATTCAAAAGTTATGGTTTGATTATTATTATGTTTAGTAAGGGAAATCAGAAACTTTTACGATGATGTATTTTACATGTTTGAAGACAATGATCAAGTGTTCTCTTGTTTGTACTGAGTCACAAATTCCTTATACAAGACTCAGGTTACTAACAAGTTATACGAAGATTATTGAATTGCTTTTGGAAATGAAGAACCTTGAAATATAATGCTAGGATGTTGAAAATAATGTTGCAAAAGTGGTTTCAATATAAGAAAGTGAATAAAATGAGAATTTCCTAGTTTACCCCTAAAATTTTAAATATTTTTAAATTTTTTCGTCAGTTTTAACGGTCAGGGTTAAAGTACCTACAAGGTCCCTGTACTATAGTGTTTTGTTCAATTTAGTCCTCATACTTTTATTTTGTTCAATTTAGTCCCTGTACTTTCAAAAGTGGTGCAATTAAGGACAATAGTTAACGATGTTAATATTATCGTTAACTTAGGTCGTGGCGCTGATGATATTTATATTCCTACTCATATATTACTTTATAAATATTTAAAATTTATTATTTTTACCACCAATATATCTAATTAGTATGTCCAAAATAAATAATTACGATCATGTTCGTAATGAGATTTGGACAATTGTCCTTAGTTTTATCACTTTTTAAAGTAGAGGGACTATATTGAACAGAATAAAGGTACAAGGACTAAATTGAACAAAACACTATAGTACAGGGACTTCATAGGTATTTTAACCAACTGTCAGGGAACCAATGCACCACTTTGCTCATAACTGAGGGACCAAAAATGGATACGGTCATAACTCAGGGACTGAGTCGTCACTACCATTATAACTCGGGGACCAAACTCGTCATTTTCCCTTATTATTATAACAAATAATATGTTTATTTTTCAGGTCAAGCAAAAAAAAAAAAAAAATTGCAAGTTCTTAACATTCATTCAAATAAAAAGAAAAATTAATTTTCTCACACTCCGTCAAACACTAAAAAATTAAAATATTTTACTAAAAAATGAGTCATTTTAAAAAAATTATTTTTAAAAAAATATTTTCTAAATTTTTAAAGGGGTCCTAAATTAAAAATCAATTTGAGTTGGGTCTTATCAAGTCATGTTTTCAATATGCAAACTGAGCTAAGAAGACAAGGACTTTTTCCTTCCTTTTCTTTTTGAAAAAAAAAAAAAAAATTCCATATGATATTACTGTGGATAAATGTTTTTGAACCTTGCCCACATTTAGTTGCATGTTTATGTTTAGAGGTGAAGTCATCGAACTCAAAAATGTTCATTAATTTATGACTTGTACTTGCTGTGTTTTATTGTGATGTATATAGGCATGAAGCAAAGTTCATCCAAAAAATTGTTGAAGATATCATTACTAAATTGAGTTCAACGAGGTCAACTTATGATCCAAAACTGGTTGGGATGGAGCCTCGTATGCAGAAACTGTATCGATTGATGGGCTTGGCGTCTAATGAAGTTCGTTTTGTTGGAATACTTGGAATGAGCGGGATTGGAAAGACAACAATTGCAAGAACTGTTTATGACAAGATCTCAAAGAAATTCGAAGGTTCTTGTTTTATTCATGAAGTTAGAAGCGAGTAAGGCAAACATGGTGTGGTGCACTTGCAACAGAAACTTGTATCTAAGATTCTTTCAGTAAAAGATTTGAAAATAGAGAATGTGTTTCAAGGAAAAATTATGATATAGCAAAGGCTGCATTGCAAAACAGTGCTTATTGTTCTTGATGATGTTGATCACAGGGATCAATTGGAATCATTGGTTGGAAACAGCGATTGGTTCGGTGCTGAAAGTAGAATCATCATAACAACCAAGGATAAGCACTTGCTCATTAGCCATAAAGTGAACATTATGAAATACTATAAAATGGGTGTGCTAGAGGAAGCTGAAAGCTTTCAACTCTTTAGGCATCAAGCATTTAAGAACCAACTGCCGCGTACCAAGGAATTTGAGGAGCTCGAAAGTCAAGTGGTACAGTATGCTGGAGGCCTTCCTTTGGCTCTTGATGTTTTGGGTTCTTTCTTATATGGTAGAGACATTACTCAATGGAGAAGCCAAGTGGAGCGGCTTAAGGAAATCCCATACAAAGAGATTTAGAGAAACTTAAAGTGAGCTTCCATGGTCTCAACAAAATTGATCAAAAGATTTTCTTGGACATTGCATGCTTCTTTAATGGGAAGAAGAGAACATCCATAACAAGAATGCTTAATAGTTTCAACTTCCACTCTGACATCGGCATAAACATTCTCAGAGAAAAATGTTTGATAACTATTTCAAAAGGTCGCATTTTGATGCACCAATTAATACAGGAAATGGGGTGGTCTATTGTTCGCCAAGGAGCTTCAGATGATCCCAAAAGATATAGCAGGTTGTGGCTACCTCAGGATATTTCTCAACTACTTACAGGAAGTGAGGTACGTATAGTATGTAAACAACAGATCAGATAGATAGATTATGCTGCTATGCTTCAATCGAATCCCTTAATTTAATTAATTTTATATGTTTCATTTTTAGGAATTTCATTGTTTTCTTGTGAAATATTATATTGTCAGGGTACAGAAAACATCCAAGGTATAGCATTCAACTTGCCGGTTGCAACAGATTTGGAAGTTAGTAGTGAGGCCTTCAAACAAATGACCAAGCTAAGATTTCTCAAATTTCACAATGCAAATGCTTCTCAGGCCCCTAATTTTCTCTCTGGCGAGTTAAAGTGGCTAGATTGGCACAGATATCCTTCAGAAAGTTTGCATGCTACTTTCCAGGGACAAAATCTTGTTTTTCTTAAAATGCAATCCAGCCGTGTCATACAACTTTGGAGAGGATTCAAGGTTTATCTATCTATCTATCTATTTATTCATTTATTTATTTATTAATTATTTGTCTCTCTTTTAGCTTTTATTCATATCCTGGAGGATTCTTAATTAATTCTCTTTTACATATGTCTCACTTCTAAATACAGGTCCTGGACAATTTGAAATTCATGAATCTAAGCCACTCTCAGGAACTAATTAGGACTCCAGATTTCACAGGAATCTCAAATCTTGAAACATTGATTCTAGAAGAGTGTACAAGTTTGGTAGAGATCCATGCTTCTGTTGGATTTCTCAAGAACCTTGTTTCACTTAATCTTAAGCACTGTGTAAATCTGAAGAGGCTTCCAGAGAAGCATTCATTCAGAAAAGCTTGAGACAATGATCCTTTCAGGCTGCTTTAAACTTGAAAACTTTCCAAAAATTGCAGCTCCCATGGCTAGTTTTTGATGGGTCAGACTGCGTAGGCTTCCACCAGAGGCAGAGGCATCACCACATTCCTGATTTAATTTGATGATTCCACCGGAATTTCTTTCATGTACTGTGATATTTGCTTTGGATTAGTGTTTGTACGTATGGCTTTTACTTCTTCCCTATAGGGTCAGGTTCCCATGCAGACAGTGTTTTCTGTGGTTGTGCGGTCACGCACTCACGCATCATTAGGTACGCATAAATGCACCACAAAGTGTTCGAAAATGGACTATTATGTGTAGTATACTTTTTTCGGTGTGGTGCATTTGTGCATTTCATTCTGGTACATTTTTGAACACTGTATAGTACATTTATGCATACCTAATGGTGTAATTTGCATCGACTGTCCAAGAAGCTCTGTCCTCATTTGAACCAGTATCCTTCTATATATATGCCTTTAATTTATTGAGCTCTTTACCACTGCTTGTGTATTCTTTAATTTGCTCCCTTTTTTTGAAATTGAGTTTATTAAGTCCTGCTTCAGCTAGTTGATTTTCTTTACTCCTCATTGGAACTTAACGCTAATTGAATCAATTACCTAACATTAAACACTTTTGTGATCTGAAATTCATTTACCAAAGAAATTTGGAAAGTGATTGAAAATTCCCATATAAATCATTTGAGGCCAAAAATGCTAAGCATGCCTACAATCATCACACACTATTATAAACATATTTAGTGGACATCATTTGTAACGGATGCTTTGATTGCATTATGTATATTTATATCCTTTGTAATGGACACACCTTATATCATGGTGTGGATTGGAGATGAATGAAAAGATTGGCCTTCCCTCTCCATTCTCTATTTTCCTTCTTCTTTTTACTTGCGTTTATATTATTTTATTCAACACGTTATCAGTACTTTGCTCTACAATGCCTTGTGATCGCGAAATTCCGATCAGCGTCTCCGATCGCCGGTGCGGCGCTACCTCTGGCGCGATTGATGGCCGATCTGGTGATGCACTGGCCGTCTACTTCCAGCACAGAGAGAAGGGAGGAGATGAAGAAAACGAAACTGCAATCACAACCGCACGTTCTACACGGTCGGTGGCCGAGATCCACTCCAACGTGCGACAAGCAATCGGCCTCCTATCAACCATCCGATCACTGGCAATCATTCCTGCCTTCCGATCGATGACCATCGGCTGAGACGCCGGCGATCAGAGTGTCCAAGTATTGCAATCCACTCCGGACCATCCCCACTGTGTTCGTTCTACGCTCAAAGGATGATCGCCGGCTTTCCCAGTCGGCTCCACACTCGCAGCTGGATTATCGCGATCAGCCTGAGTGCTCGTCGCTACCTCCATCGCGGCGAACGGTTGACGCGAGGAGTCAGTAACGGGCTTCACCACTCCAGCCTGCTCCGGCGAGAGGCGGCGTCTGGGACTTTCTCACCGAACCGCCTCGACCTCTCCGCCCTGGGATCAGCCGGCGATCGAGATCAGATTGACCGCCGGGCAGCCAGAGGAATCTTTTTGCTACCGGCGATGGTTTTTAGTCCCGAGACCAGGTCAGCCCTCTCCCCGTACTTCCGCTCGGTCACGCCCCAGGAGGCATCGCGGCCCATCGACCGCCGGCCGCGGCTGACCAGTCGCTGTCCAGGCATCTGTGCAGGTATGTTTTTCTCATTATTATTTGACAGTGATTTGGTATGATATTCTGTTGTGCAATCACAATAATTTCTCGACAAGCTCAAAGTTTTGCTTTAAAATGCTTTATATATATATATATATATATATATATATTCACTACAAGAAAAATGCACATAGACAACGGTTAAAAACCGTTGTCGTAGGGGTAAAACTTCTGTTGTTAAAGCCGGTGTTGTTGTAGGTCACGTGCATAGACAACGGTTTTTCAACCGTTGTCTATTAAATGTTGTTGAAACCGGTGTTGTTAAAAGTCACGCACATAGATAACGGTTTTAAACCGTTGTCTTTTCAAGAAACGACAACGGTTTTCTAACCGTTGTCTATTAAGTGTTGTTGAAATCGGTGTTGTTAAAAGTCACGCACATAGACAACGGTTAAAAACCGTTGTCTTTTCAAGAAACGACAACGGTTTTCTAACCGTTGTCTATTAAGTGTTGTTGAAATCGGTGTTGTTAAAAGTCACGCACATAGACAACGGTTAAAAACCATTGTCTTTTCCTGAAATGACAACGGTTTTCGAACCGTTGTCTATTAAGTGTTGTTGAAACCGGTGTTGTTAAAAGTCACGCACATAGACAACGGTTAAAAACCGTTGCCTTTTCTTGAAACGACAACGGTTTTTGAACCGTTGTCTATTAAGTGTTGTTGAAACCGGTGTTGTTAAAAGTCACACACATAGACAACGGTTATAAACCGTTGTCTTTTCTATCAACGACAATGGTTTTTGACCCGTTGTCTATTCAATGTTGTTGAAACCAGTGTTGTTAAAAGTGATGCACATAGACAACGGTTTTTTAACTGTTGTCTTTTCTTTAAAAGACAACAGTTATAAACTGTTGTCTATTGTGTGTTGTTGAAATCGCTGTTGTTAAAAGTCACGTCCATAAACTGTTGTCTATTGTAAAATAGACAACGATTTTTAACCGTTGTCTCAACAGTTTTTAACCTGCTTAAATTTTAATCATATACCAAAAAACAATTTATCCATTCACCATGGCCAAGTGTAGTTACATAATTTTGCACAAGCTAAGGTTCAACATAACAAGTGTAAATACTTCCATGACCAATTCTCATCGAATCAAATATCATCCAAGTCATAATAATACAAAAAACAATTCGACGAAGTCGTACTACAACAAATAATTCCGCGAAGTCTAAAAGATCACAACGTTCTAATGATCAAATCATACCTACTGTATATAACTTGATACAATATCGGCCTATTCATAACGCACCAGATCAATAACCGCTTTGTCATATTCAACTTGTTGGAACTACATGTAAAAAGTGAGTAAATAAATTAGTAATTGCAATGAAATTCGAAATAAGTTAGGAGTAATTTTCAAGAACCACTATATGGTAATAGAGTTTTAGCAGTTCTAAAGGCAAGAGCTTTTGTATTTTCTCTAATCTCTCCACTTTAAACTTTGTGAATAAAAGGATCAAATTAAAAACTAAAAAGCATTCATTCAATAGACATCAACAATAAATGGAGTACTCAAAATTATACTGGCAACAAGAATCTCAAATGCATCATATTTCCACTTTGAAACATTGAAATCAAAATAATTTTAAACACGAATTAGAAATGGAATTATTACCAGTGCTTGAACAGAATCTTTATCATCAATGTCCGACATGTTCTCAATTAAAGTCTTCAGGTAAGCCATGACATAGAAACCGCATTGGTTACTATCCGGCTGACGAGGAGCCTACAAATGTTAAATAAGATTTGCATGTGCATTACAATTTAACATATACAAACACTTATATGTAATTAGTTACAAATATTAAATTACCTTGACAATTTCCCAAGCAGTTTTACTTCGTCCTTTCTTTCCATTCCCAGAGGCCGCATGAACCATTTTAATAGCCCTTCAAATATATTGTTGATTATTCATATTATGTAATAATCATACTGATATAAATCGAAAGAAATAACAAAAAAAAAACTTACATTTCTACAACATGCTTCCAATCATCATCGCGAATGCGATGACTAAGAGGGTCCCACAAATAAACAATATCCTTACTGACGTTGATAACTGTCAGAATCCAATGGAAACTATACAGAAACACAAAATTATATTACATCAATAGAAAATAATATGCAATGGAAAGTATAATTGTAACCATTCTTACCCTACATTACATGGCACCAAAAGTGATGCACTACTTGGATTGTCAATCAGTCTATCTGCTAAAGCTCGTGCCCTACTTTCCAACTGTTTGTCTAGGAAATTTTTATCTGTTCTTGTCGTTGGCACATGACCTACATGACATGGCTGCATAAATCTGAATTTTTCAAGCTTGTTCTCTTCCATCATCTTTTTATACAAATACCTAACATTGGAATGGAAACTGAATTAGAATAACAAAGCATAGAAGTGATAAGTATATATAATTGACTCGAAATATATATTAAATCATACCATATGTACACAGCAATACATGTGTACGATATTGGCATTAATTGACAAAACGGAGTCACATCTTCGTCGTGCACATATAGAGTACATTCTTCCCCGAAGACATTTTCATCTAGCACTATTTTTAAACTCTCTCCATTCCCAAGTGCACGCTTGTAATAACAGTATAGTAGCCATAATGACTTAGGCATACTTGAGGAGTTCAACTCAAGCTTTTTGACTTCCTTGCTCGGTTTCTTCTTACATTGTTTCTAATTTGCAAAATATACACATATTAGCTAAATAAATAAATATACTAACAAAGGCATGTGAATTATATACATACACAAATTAACATCTCCTACAGTTTATATGAAAAATGCAAAACATTTGAAAATTGAGAGGATGAAGCAAATCTGCAAAACATTTGACAGAGGCACCAATACGTAGACAGTAATTTTTGCCTAAGAAACTAAGTAAAATGTAAAATTCAGTAAAGAGTGAATATTTACCTCCAAGACATCTTCTTTGCCAATAAACTGCAGCTCATCATCATCATCTTCGAAATCCAATTTTTGTTTCATAAAACCAATTTCTTCTTCACTCAGCTTCTTCGCACCCTTTGCATCCTTTGTAGTACAACTCCCTTTTTCTTCAATCGGAGATGATTTAAAGGCAACATTTTGAAGGACCAAATTTTCTAACTTTGCAACTCTGTCTTCTACTGTTGCTTATCGTCTTAGAAGGACATTTTTCTCATGGTTAGGAAGCATCCCTTTACCCAATCTGAAATATGTTGATGGATTGACATGTCCACCTATAGCCCTCACCCGACCTCCATGCTCCTTAGATTCAAGAGCCTGTGTCAGGATGTCCTCATTTGGCCCTTGAAGTTGCAACAAACCATCTTGCTTCTGCTGAATATATTCATCTTGTAATTCATGACAAAATGACCATGATAACCACAATCTTTCGAAATACATAAAGAGGATAGTACCAGTAAATTAAAGGTTTTGCTTACAATCTTTGTAAATTTTGTCTTCAAAACATCTCCTTCTATTTCTCCTTGCTTACTAGTTCTCCCTTTCTTCCAAAGTATAGCTCTATTCACATCGTCATCATCACACAATTCTGTTGACTACAGCCAAGAAGATTTATCAATGTCAAACTAAGGGTTAAAAAGAGTTTAAGTTATTAGTGAAAGTGAATAGAGATAAATACTTACAATTTCACTAGCAAGACGCGCATATCCTTTACGAGCAAGCCTATGTGGATAAAGGTTTTGCTTTCTTCGTACCTTTTGCTGCTCGCTTAGTTTCTAAGACAAACATGATCAAAACTTGACATTATATTTCTGCCATAGCACCATACATTATATTTCTAAGACAAAGATGATGCTTCATGCTTGAAAAGTGAAAACAGACATGATAAAAACAGAAATGAGGAAAAGGGGGAACACTTCATCTTTTTTGATTTCTTAACTGAACTCATTAATTGGTAATATTACACTAAATCTTAATTGTTATACGGTTGGGAACAACCTGGATACATAAATGCTAGACTAAGAAGAATCCTACCAAAGGGCTTTATCCTATTTTGACTAGAGGCATTGATTCTTGATCTTTTTGAATTTTAATACGTATTTTGAAACAATAAGTTGTTACAAAAAAGCTAATTAATCAAACACTTATATTAGTTGTTTAAACAAATCAAATAAGTCAAAATAAATTAAAAAGCTACCTATTTTACCAAACATGATCAACTCTGAATTGAATTAAATTCTTTAATTTACCTAATCAAAAGAGACTTTCAAGTGAATGTTTACAGGAATTATGTACACTCTATAAAAGGGCATATTTGTTACTTAAAATTGCGGGCACTACTGATCGGTTTTATTAATTTTGATAAAATAAAATATACAAATATATTCAAATTACAATTATAGTATTTTACCACAAAGTATAAACTTCTCAACTTTATATATATATTCTAATTGAATATGCCTCATAGGTGGGGGATTTAATTTTTTAGTTATTTTCCAGAGGACAGATGGCCAAAGCATAACCTTAATGACTAAGCATCAGACCAACAAACACATATACAACAAATCATATTACTGCAATTACACAGGACAGACAGAAATCATGTGGCATCAAACATGGGTGTGGTTTGTGCAAGTTTGTGTACTGTATAGAGCTAAATTGTTCAATGGGATAAGTTGCTATTTTTGTTAAACACACTTTGCAAGATGAATACCTGTGCAGAAGCTTATGGTGGGCATTTGAACTTTTTAAATTAAATTGATATATACACATATATATAGACTTCTAGTTTTGAGGTTACCTTGAAGTCTTCGGACATGCGGCTAATCAAAAATTGACTCCATTCATCTCCCATAATACCATATCCTGGGGGTGGTTTGTGCAAGTTTTCTTCATCATTCAGTCTCTTCCAAATAAAGTTATTTGTGAGTTGAGTTTTATATTGCCGCCATTTGTCATTTGCTGAACTCAAGCAAGGTTTCTTGAATATTGCCGGAACTCTGAAGCTCAACTACATAGATAAAATTTGGGGATTTATCCCGTCTGCAGATAAAACCAATCTAAGATTTCTTGGCTCATTAGCAAAATCTGGCCACATTTCATCTACTGTTCTCCAACAAGGTGCATCAGCTGGATGACGCAAGTAACCATCACAAACTTTATTATCACTATGCCAAGTTAACTCCTTAGATATATCCTTGTTCCTAAACATTCTTTGAAATCTTGGTATCGGTGGAAAGTACCATAACACCTTTGCAGGAACCCCTAAGGATATCTTAGAATTCTTGCCTATCTTCCACCTTGAAGTTCCACAAGTAGGGCAATTAGTACAATTTGCATTCTCCTTCCGATATAAGATGCAGTCATTGGGACACGCGTGTATTTTCTCGTAGTCCATTCCCAATGCAACCAAGCTTCTCTTTGCCTCATATAAAGAAGAAGGCAGTACATTGTCAGTTGGAAGCATTTTTGCAAACAAATCTAGAAGGTCCGTAAAACTTGCGTCGCTCCAACTATATTTTGCCTTCAAGTTATATAACTTCAGTACCGCTGATAGTTTTGTAAACGTAGTACATCCAGCGTATAATGGTTTCTCTGCATCTTCTAGTAATTTACTAAATTTGTTGGGATCCTTAACGTATTCGTCATAAGCAGCATTTACCATATCTATAGGGTGTTCATCAACAAGCTTATGCTCTTCTCCCCTAATTAGACCGCCATCATCTATTGAGTTGTTTAACGTAGCCTTCTCCCCATGCCATATCCATGACACATACGTTCCATCCATTCCATTATGGTACAAGTGTGCCCTTATAGTATCAAGAGGTTGCTTCCTTAGGTTGCCACATATTGCACATGGGCATGATATTGAATTAGGATCAACGGCATTTTTTTTAGCAAATTGTAAAAAAGATTCTACTCCAACCTCATATTCATAACATAATCTATGTTTTGACATCCATTCTTTGTCCATTGTTTATTTATACACCAATGCTACAAAACAGTCAAGTGACAAGAAAAATAAATTCATATCGCTTAAAAATAATCAAGTAACAACACAAATAAGTATGTATGCCAATTTGCCCCAGTTTGGGTAAGACTTTCCATGTTGAGTGCTAATCTTTTGAATATTGAGACTTTGAGACAAGTATGTATGCCAATTGGAAAGTTCCTGAACTCAGATTATGGGACTCTGAATTTCACAAGGCCAAGATATGCTTAGAGTTAAGGTAGAGATTGACTTGTTAAAAAGTATCAATCATAACCTTAATGTGGCAGTTACCTCAGAACAAATTAAGTAATATAATTTTGTAAAAAACTAAGATTTCCTAGTGCCAATATCACATAGAATAGTTTGATCACCTCAACCTCAATAATAAACATGCCATGACAAACTCTAACCATTAAAAAAGATAACTGACCTATTGGAGCACTGGGTAACTGTCCGTCCTTCAAGGGAAGCAGCAACAACCTGCCAATTACTCTCACCAAAAGCTTCCACAGCAGCTCTCACTTTATTATCCTCCTCCTCAGTCTTCCCAGTTCAACCATCTGCAGAATGTTACAAACTAATTACATCAATTTCTATTACTCAAACAGTCAACAGAAGGATCAAATACTACAAGCTTCCTCAATTATGTACAAGGATGAGTGTTGAAGTTGACAAGTCCTGGCAAGAAAATCTACCATATCCAATGACTACCATGAAGCAAAAAATTAAAAACAAATAAAAATTAATTACATGAGAAGGAAGAGGTGCTCTGCAGATAAGGACTTTGTTCTGCACTCCCACTGCTTTTATGTGGCTATATCTCAACAGATTTAAGGTTGTGATCAACAGATTTAAGGTTTGCTTTCTCAAACTGCAACTTGTTTTCCTCCTACTCTATTCCCATCTTTTATATCAATCATGTCCAATCCAATCATTGAACTAACAGATATTACATGTCTATGAAGATTGTACTAGTAACAAAGGGCCTGAAACATCAGGTCAAATATTCAGATTCAGGCAAGTGATACTAGATTTCATATTGCAAGTTTTGAGTAAAACAATTGTCCAGATCGGGATATCTCGATCAGAATCTGAACAAGAAGCTGACTTGCTTACAAAAACATGAAAAACAGCATGGTTTCTATCAAAGTTTGAACACAGAGCATAGGACCAAAAGTGGAATTGGATCACGTTTTTGGGCTGAAAGAAAAAGAAACAGGACAAATGGTGCTATGAATATGATTCCCTATCAGTGTAACTATGACAAAAAGAAAGCTTGATTGGATACAAATCCATAGCCAATCATATCATCAGGGCTGAAAGAAAAAGAAACATAGAGAATCATACAAACAAAAAAAAAAAAAGAATACAAAGAAAACAGACAACCATGGATGGTCCTCTTTTGCATGAATTCAAAAGACAAGCTTCATTTTTCCTCAGGAAAAAGTTCAAGACTGCAAGATTGGCCTTAACAGATGTTACCCCTACAGAGATGTAAGCTTAAAAAGCTCCATTACAAATTACAAAATCTGCTTCATAAAGGCCTCTATTTCATCAACAATCACTTAATGTGGTGCATGATGATCCATTCTCTATCTTATACTCCGTATTATTATAGTAAAATAATATACCATCACTCCTTTCAACACAACACCATCACCCTTTGGCACTCAAAGTTCTGCATTTGGTGAGATTTTTAACTTATTTTCTATGTGCATGACAGATTAAGATTTTATTTTCTCAAAGCTAAAGCTCCCTGAATTGGTTGTCCCCATATACTCTTATTAACATTTACATACATAATAACATTTACTCCAGCTTTTGGAACCTATTTTTTCAGGTCAACCCCGGGGATCTAGAGTGGCTACTTACCAGCCGACACCTGAGGCAGATAGTGGTACACAGACTGCTGGGAAACTAGAGTCAATTTCAGCAATGCCAGTGTATAAAGACAAAAGTCATGAGGAACTTAGGTTTGAGGATTACCAGGCAGGAGACAAAGGTACTATTTTACCTAGAAAGGTTAAAATGACTACTTTTGCATTTGTGGCCTCATCAACTTCCCCATTTGGTCAGTCATATGCCAATCCATTTTATAGCTCAAACAACAAACCCAACATTTGGTTCTAGCTTAAGTTTCAATACTCAATCATCACCATTATTCCAGCCAACTACACCTTCGTTTGGACAGACTTCTTTTGGTCAACCAAGGTCCAAATGGCATTCCAAAATTTTGCACAACAAAACAAATATTGTACGGCATTCCAAAATATCCAAAATTTTGCACACATTGATACAATCAGACCTAGCTTGGATAAATTTGACAGATTATTACATTAAAATAGAAAAGCTAACCTTAAAAGCTAAACCTCATGGCGGCGGCAGCTGGACCGACGGCGACACAGGATGGCGACGGCAATGGCGGAAGAGGTTGGGCTTTGGCGACGGCGTCGAAGCTTGGACGGTCGGCGGTCGGCGACACAGGATGGCGACGGCGAGGGCAGTACGCGGTCGGCGGAGAGCACCCACTGCGGAGCAGTTACCGGAGACTGGCGAAGAGTGAAGGAGGTTAGCGGAGAGTGAAGGAGGAAATTTTGGACTAGCCCTATTTTTGCGCTATTTTGTCTTAGAGGGAAGACAAAAATTTCCCAATTTTGTCTTAGAGGGAAATTTTAATTTGTCTTAGCTTAAAGGGAAATTTTGTAACAAAATATTAATTTAATTACTTGAGTCGTTACATTCGGTCAATTAAAATTGAATCGGGTATATAGGTACAGAACACGAGATTCATAGATTTCTATAATGTAGATTCATAATTTCTAATTTAAATACTGTTGTATAGATTAATAATTTATATACAGTAAATTCATAATTTCTATACTACAGATTCATAATTTCTGTATTGTTGATTCACAATTTCTAAAATGTATAGTTATAAACACTTGGAAATATGAACATCGCAAATTATAAACACAACGTTTTGTAATTGTGAATATAGATCAGAGTTATTCAATCATTATGAATATGCATTTCAATTCAAAAATTATGAATATATAGTTTGGTAATTATGACATAGAGCTAATTAAGATCGCGGCGGCAAAAGAAATGGGATATAGCAAACTGTACGGCATCAATCAACTACTCTTTCATATCCATTCTCAACGTGTCTCAGGCATGCCGGAGGGGTCGATTACCAATAGTTTCAACCTTGTTAGTCATGCGCTAGCCAAAACGGTCGATTACCAACATATAGCTAAACAACACAGAAGCAACCCAGTTATATACCAGATGTTGCACCTTTAAACACAAGAGGTTGTGCTACGTAGTTGGTAAAATTGTGTACTTGTTAAGCATGAGGTCATAGGTTCGACTTTTCTAGTTAACATCTTTGTTTTTATTTTATATACCTGTTAAATAATGATGCGCAACGACAACGGTTGTTTAAAACCATTGTCTTTATACTGTTATGTATTCAAATACACTTAAAGACAACATACCAAAGACAACGGTTAAATAAAACTGTTGTCTTAAACAAATAAAGAACATGCAAAGACAACGGTTTTATAAAACCGTTGTCGTTTTAGTGTTGTGTATTCGATTACGTTTAATGACAACACACCAACGACAATGGTTAAATAAAACTGTTGTCTTTTTAAAAAAAAAAAAGAGCGCACAAAGACAACGGTTTTAAATAACCGTTGTCTTTCTAGTGTTGCGTATTCCAGTGCGCTTAAAGACAACACACCAACGACAACAGTTAAAAAAACCGTTGTCTTATTTTAAAAAAAATGCACATAGACAACGGTTTTTAAAAACCGTTGTCGTTGTGGTGTTGTCTTTTCATAAAATGCACAAAGACAACACACTTATAACAACGGTTAAGTAAAAACCGTTGTCTTTGACAAAAGTGTTGAATCAAAGACAACGGTTTTGGACCAAACTGTTGTCTTTTATACAAAAGACAACACTTTTCTTAAAAACTGTTGTCTTTCTAGTGTTGTCTATGTGCATTTTTCTTGTAGTATATATATATATATATATATATATATATATATATATATATATATATATATATATATATATATATATATATATATATATATTTGCATATGTTGGGATTCAATTCGATTGCTATGTGTGGTTTATGAATGATTGAATGCTGAGTAGTGTTTAACAGTGAAGCTCACACCATATATATATGTTGGAAATTCTTATGAAAATTTACGTATTCATCTGATGATTAATTAAGAGATTATCATATATATCTTATAAATTTACTTGGTAGAATTGCATTGCTATTTACTGCGTGGATGTTTTGGATTGGGGGCATAATAATCTGTGGGATCGTGCCTAAAGGTTTGTATATATGTTCTGCAAAATTGGTCATTGATGAGTGACAAAAATGAGAAGGCAAACGCACTTGTGTTTTGAGGCAATTTCTCAGTTTGCAACAATAAATGTGTTTTGACTTTGTTTGGCAAACACACTTTTGTGAACTCCATTCGCTTTCTGTACTGACCAATTGCTCAGCCCTTTTATAAGAAGTATTGGGTTCAATCCCTGGAAAAGAACTCCTTGCCTCTTTTGAGACATTGCATGACATATGGTCCTCTTCCTTACTCACATGCATGCAATATGTCAAAGTAAATACATTTTCCAAGCCCCAATGCAGTAGGGAAATATCCATTATATTATTGATTGATGATATTCGTAAGTACTGCTGCCTAGTTGAAATATTACCTCTTTCTTGGGTTGTTGCCTGTTGGCTAAATTTTTGCATGAATGCATGTAATATTTGCCTAGTAATGAAGCACTTATTATATCACGGTCTCTGAAGGATCGTCTAATCGTCTTGATCAACAAGTGATTATAGCCTAAATTCTAAACATAACATTGCCCAGAAGGCAACAAGTCATAGCACAAATTAGAGATAACAGCACTAGACTCACATCATGCTGGTTTGCCTGAAGCAAACAAATTGTGAATTTTTTTTACACATAGTAATCACTACCTGAAAATTCTGACCGGCGCAAAATACTTCTTGAACTCCTTTTGGCATGAAATTTTTTTTGGAGAACCTAGACTCGTGGTATTTGATGTCTGTAAAAAGATTTTGTTAAAAATATGCTTTGGTTATTCTAGAAAAATTTGTAAAGTTTTGGCAGTGTGCTACCAATTATTTGTCTGTCTGGAGCAATGTTGGAAAAAATTTCGGGAAAAATACTTTTAGACCTTGGATTGACATGAAAATTTTTATGTACATTCCAGACTTGCTGAACTACATATCTGCAAAATTTTGTGTCAAAATGTATTACCGTTTTTCCTTAGAAAATTCTGCAATCCAGGTCAAAATTCTGAAATTTTTTGCCAAGTTTCAGTTTAGCTTGTATATCTTGCTGTTTTGTGATGTTTTCATACTTGTATGAAACTATGAGATAAAATGAGAGCTTGCTTGGAAAAGTGCTATTTTTTGACTCCCCGAAATAGGAATGAATGGGTCCAGCAGCGAACATGTGCTCGTTATCCTTTGGCGAACGGTATTTCTCTCATTTTATTTTCTAATTTATGAATTAATAGAATCTCTTTTTTCATGTCATGCATTATGTGTACCACACATGATACTCTTTGTTTAAAGTGGATGTGCATGACTTAATTGAGATTTTGGTATCACATATTGAATATGCTTATCTTTAATTGACAATATTTAGCCCATAATCTCTCGATTAGGCTCATATAAGAGAATTTGTTATTTCTCTTGTTGGCAATTAATTATCTGCTATAGGCCATAGCTATTGTGATTTATCAAGCAACTTATAAATGAGATAATAACATGAATTCTCAATATGGTTTTCATTGTTAGGTTGCACATGTTGTTACTAAACCTTAGTTTAATCTTATCGATTAGATGATCGAGTCTAAATATTGTGATATATAGCATAAATATTGAATATAGCTTTGTCCAGAAGGCGAATTTATTGCACTAATTATATGATAATAGCACCAAGACAAATTCCCCAAATGTAAAATTGACTTGGTACTGATATTAAAAAGTCAATTGTTATTTGTCCAAATTCAAGTTTATTGGTTGCGCTAATTTATTATAGCATTGTTTCACATGAGTCTTTGACATCGAAATAAATACCAAATTTGAGTATTTACACAAAAGGATAGTACCTTTTTTTTTTTAATATAGTTTTGCCCAGAAGGCAAACTAAGAACGTTAATTTATCTGTCAATCGTTATCTTGCATGACATTTATGATAGTTACATTGTACTCCAGTAGTAGTACATGACAAATTACACTAAGTGTTTTGAATGTCATTGATTTTTTTGTTGAAAGATATCAAAAACTTAGTTTCCTTTTGCGTGAACATACTCTCTGAGTTTTGAATCTTCCCTACTTGACAATGTGTTTGGTCATTGGGCTTTTTTTTTTTTTTTTTTAAAGGTCTGAAAGATTCTGAATGATTCTGAATATGAATTGATCTTTGAGTGACTAATGACTTATGACTCGTGAATGAACAATCGTTATGCTGTGCATCCGTATGCACCATGCATGGTGCATATGGATGCCAAAACGACGTCGTTTTATTAAAAAACGCGCGTCTCCCTTTTAAAAAAAATTCAGGTTCGATTCCCAGCAACAACATTATATTGTTCATTCATTCTGGAATTTTAGTTCATAGATTATGGAATTATAGTTCATTGATTATGGAATTATAGTTCATCGATTATGGAATTGTAGTTCATCGATTCTGAAATTTTAGTTTATAGATTATGGAATTTTAGTTCATTCATTCTGGAACTTTTAGTTCATAGATTAGATTATGGAATTATAGTTCATCGATTATGGAATTATAGTTCATCGATTATGGAATTATAGTTCATCGATTATGGAATTTTAGTTCATATGTTGTTGCTGGGAATCAAACCTGATTTTTTTTTTAAGGGGAGACGCGCGTTTTATTAAAACGACGTCGTTTTTGCATCCGTATGCACCATGCATGGTGCATACGGATGCACAGCATAATTTTCCGTGAATGAAGTCTGCAACTTCTATTTTTAATGCAATGCTACTATGCAAAAATGTTATGTGCTTAACAGCTAAAAGTGAGTCACACCATGTTGGTTTGCCTAAAGCAAATAAATTGCTAATATTTGGCGTTTAATCTCCCTAAGATTGTCGAATGTTTCAATCATTTTAATTTGTTCAATGTGTATGCTTGCCCTATCTGATTTTATATGCCACTTGTGGTAAATTTCATATACTTTTGACAACTTATTATGTTGTGATAATCTTTACATTTTTAGAGACCCATTTTTAAATTATGGCATGACCAATTGGGTCTCTTAGGGCAAACATAATGAGTTAGATATTACAATTTCTTATCCACATGAGTACTTTATAGAGCATGTGTGAAGGAAAAATTACTGAATTATATGTTTTGGGGATATACTTTTGTTTTAAATCTAAATCTAACTCACTGCATATCACAAACCAATCCCTCAAGGATTGTTATGCCTAGTACATGGTTTCAAAATAAACATTTCCTTATCTGCGTTATTATTTATAGTGCGCAGTCTATTTCAAATATATCAACACCACAGCGTACCTCTAAAAAGGCTACCAAAGAAGCCTCTGTCTCTTGATTAGCTAATACCAAGGGCACATGATAGGAGACCAATACATATCCTTAGGTACGCTGACTGCATACTTAATTAATGAAGATTGCTTCTCGGCATTAGGGGGAGATAAGAGTTCAAATTTCATAGAATGCCAAGAAATTTCATAGAATGAAAATATCTTCATTATTTAAATCCATGTACTAGTTAGACTGAACTGGAAGTTCAAAAGATAATCTATTTGCGATATTAGCAAATAATTTGCCAAATACATATATTGATCATACTGATCATAAAAGAGTGACTAGGTCCCATATATCTCCCCCAACTTGGACCAAATATATCGATACTCCTTGATACCAGAAGTATAGGAGATCAATCAGTGTAAGAAATAAGAATTATTATATTAGATCTAATATAAAAACATTGTCACTTTTGAAATAGCATTGAATAATTTAGTCCTGAAGACGCTCGTCCAGATGACGAGAAATCCTAGTCAATTTATAAGTGCACCAAACAAACACAATACTAGGGATGCGGAACGACCAGATCAAAATATCTTTGTGAAATGTATAGAATATGGTTGTTTTAGAAATTTCCATTACTTTTACAAATATGGGAGACATTTATAAAAAGGTTATAATTGTCGACAACACAATGGCCATTACAAATTGCTCCGTTATATGATAATAATCTGGATCCAGAGTTAGGCACCGGAAGCGCTATGACTATTTAACGTATAAAGGAGCAATTAAGGCATAGCTCGACTCGTTAAAATGGATAATTCTCTTTATAATTATACACCATTTGAGCGTTAACCCTGAAGGTTACATATGGGTGTGTGCATGAAAGAGAAATAAGAATAATGAGGTGATGAAGCGAGTTTGTAGCTTATGGGTTCACGCAGAGACCCTTAATTGATTTTAATCAAATATACTCTCCCATGGTAAATGGCATTAAGTTCCGCTACATAATACAATTGGCAAAATAATAAATTTAGATATGTAGTTAAATTTATTTTGAGAAATCCTGGATGGATTCATAATTCTCTAAATGAGGATTTATTTAAGTATTATTATGTGTCATTATTTACTCTTTAAAGGGTTGCGAATGGAGTTAATATCCTCATTGAAGGAATAATATGTACCATTGTGTGCTCGATAAAGGGTTGATAATGAACTTATTTATTATTTATTATCTCAGTCAAGATTGATGGTGTAAACATCAATGAAATATATAAAGAGCTTGATAATGTCAGTTCATGATTAAAGCTGTGACTTTTGAAATAAAAAGCTTGTGAAAGCTATAAGTATTATCTCGACTTGAAGATCGAGTTTTTCTTTGAAGATTTTTTTTTTTATATACACCAGTCAGCCTACATCTAAAAATGCTTTTTCACATGTCTATAAGTGTCATGTTTTTATCAAACTAAAGGTTGCCTAATAATCTCTTGAAGCAGATAAGGAATCTTTTTGGACTCGAAGTCCCTTACTTCATTATCGTTAGAGCACCATTGTAGAACCAGAAGTTCCATAATTGCAACATATTTGCGATGAAATTGCTAGCAAAATCTAGTGCTCCCCCTACAAAAGAAGTACTTGAATAATGATTAACATATCCTCCGGTATCTTCGAGATACAAAGACATGACATTTATGTAAGAAACCATGATACGGTTTTAATAGGCTACTTGGGTACTGGCTGTTTTGTTTGATCCCTGCAATGCCAAGTCCAAACTGGTTATACAATGAATTTTCCTAAATGTTCAAAATGAGGACAATAACACTTGTGTTGCACAAATGTTATATGAGCTCTAGAAGAACCATAAGATTATTAGATATTTACTCTAGTGACAATCCAGAAGATTTGTCCAATCCATTTCTTCAAATTTTTGAAATATATGTAGAACTTGAAGATTGTTATCTTCAGGGGGAGACAAGAAGTACATTTACTCGAATCAATCCGGAAGATTGAATGTAAAATCCTGAAGATTAAGTCATAAAAGACTAACAGTTGCGCACTATTTGCAACATATAAATACATAAATATCAGGTACTCTTTTCCTCACTAGTTTTCTCCCATTGGGTTTTTCCAGTGTGGTTTTTAACGAGGAATGAGTATGATATATGAACGTAAATGGGGAAAAGTTGCAAAATAATTGCTTAAGTAGACAAACCCCAAAATCCTGAAGATTATGTCGATTGTGCCCTGAAGGCTTATGGTTGTACTCTTTTTTCCTTAGCTAAGTTTTTCCCACATGATTTTTTTAAGTTCAGGTTTTTAATGAGGCGACCAATATAATATATGTTTTTACATATATCATGTACTCTTTTCTTCAACTAAGTTTTTTTCCCACGTGGTTTTCCTAGTGGAGTTTTTAATGAGGCACGAATATATTTTCTATTGTACCTTTTCTTGTCTAGGTTTTTCCCACAGGGTTTTCCTAGCAAGTTTTTATCGAAGCAAGATTGTGGACAAATAATGTCCAAGGGGGAGTGCTATAAACATATTTAGTGGGCATCATTTGTAACGGATGTAACTGATGCTTTGATTGCTCATTATGTATATTTTTATCCTTTGTAATGGACACACCTTATATCATGGTGTGGAGATGAATGAAAAGATTGGCCTTCCCTCTCCATTCTCTATTTTCCTTCTTCTCCTTACTTGCGTTTATATTATTTTATTCAACACACACAAATATCTATTTCCTCCGCTGGTAAAATATTATATCACAAACATGCAATTGTCACATAAATAAATGACTAATTATGAGTGATAGATGTAGGAGTGTATTACATAGTATATTGGACAAAAACTTAAGTAATCAAAACATTTGTACGTGACAACTGTTTTATGTTTCCTTGAAAAGTGTTACACATTACAATATGCGAACATAACATCTCTTAATGTGAGAGTATACTGACTTCTTCAGTAATGCTAAGTAAGCTCTACATAAATGCACAGTAACTACTCCAATTCAGTAATGCTCAAGCACTCTTTTCTTGCACACGGATAACCTCATACTCACCAACTCCTATATAGTTTGGTGTTTTTTTGGAGGAAGGTTGCACCAAATTTTTACTACCTTCTTTGGAGATGGTCGAAGAATAGTTGAGAAAGAGCGTGTAAGTTTAACAATCAACAAATCACCTTTTGTGCGGTACTAGGATGCGAAAATCCACATTTTGAAAAGACGTCCAATACTTACACAATAAGGAGCCTAGTTACTCAGTGGATAATTACATTATTGGTGAAAGAATAATTCTTATTGTTGGAAAAATTAGCTTAAAATGGCATAAAATGGCAAATCAAATTTTGTATGGACCACATGGTCCACACAATGTTATGTGAACCATAACAAAAAGTACATTTTTAATATATTAAATGTACATTATTTTTGTACTGAATGTACATTATACAATATAATGTACACTCAGAACAAAAACAATGTACATCCCCTGAATACAATGTTCATTATTTTTGTACTGAATGTACATTATTTTTGTATTGAATGTACATTATTTTACAGTAGACAAAATATGGTCTACACAACTTGTGTGGACCATGGTCCACACAATAATGATTGGAAAATAAAGGCCATATGGATAAGTGGAGCTTAGCATGAAGAGGCTAATCAATAAAAATAAAGCTAAGGTCCAACTTAGTTACACTTACACCTAAAGGACGAGATGAATATGGTGAGAAGTGGAATGATATAGGATAAAATATAGGTGTAACCAATGCCTTGAACATTTCATACTTGAGTGGTGAGTGTGTGAAAGGTGAGTCTCTAAAGCACTCAAGAGATTACAATGTGCATTCTCAAATGTTTTTAGCAAAAAGAAAAATTCAACAACTACTTTTTGAGAGAAATATATACAAGGAAAAGCAAAATAAAGTAAACTAAATCCTAATATGAGCAAATATGAGCAATTTTTTTCCAAGAGTGATAAGAATAGACAAGCAAAAATATAGCTCAAAGTGTTTCCTCCTAACTCAACAAAAACATGGTCCCCGATGTTAGACAAGTTAGCAAAAATAACCAAAAATAAACTTAGCAATAATTAACTTTGATTATTATATGAAGCAAATTAAATATATTCTAAAATGTAATCAACTATGCTGCCTACATACAAATGTTGAGGAAGAATTAAGGTTAAGGCCGGCAGTAGTGATAATCAAAAAACAAGAATATATTGGACAAAAGTCCCCTCTGTCACTCTGTGACTGTAAGCTTGAGAATGACTATTTAAAGTGGAAAGAGCAACTTGAGTTGACAATTTGATAAAATAAGAAGCAGGGGTTTAAGAGGTCATAATTCATAAATAAGTTGAATGTAGTGAGGTCATAAATGCTAATGCAAAGCAAATATGATTAGTGAAAGATGTGTATGAAAATAGATCAGGAATCCAGAAATGCCTCTGGTGGGAGGCGAGAGAATTGAACATCATAACGAAAACAAGCTCTTTTCTTCTTTACATACTGTGATCCATTGAAGATTGCAGGAAATAATCCCATCTTCCCAACAGATTGAGACGAGCTGGAGCTAGAGGGATAGTTATGTTGTGCATCCGTATGCACCATACATGGTGCATACGGATGCAAAAACGACGTCGTTTTATTAAAAACGCGCATCCCACTTAAAAAAAAAAAAATCAGTTTCGATTCCCCTCAACAGCATTATGTTGTTCATTCATTCTGGAATTTTAGTTCATAGATTCTGAAAGTTTAGTTCATTGAAACTGGATTTTTAGTTCTTTTTTTGAATGCTACTAGCTCTATTACATTGTAGTATCTGTTCATATACTTTCTCAACCTACTGAAACACAAAGAGCTAATAACACCTCCACTGAGGCTCAAACTCACAACCTTCCAAATGGAAGTCCAACCCGGATACCATTGGACCACATAGTCCTGGATTTTTAGTTCATCGATTCTAGAATTTTAGTTCATCGATTCTGGAATTTTAATTCATCGATTCTGGATATATAGTTCAAATTATGCACAATATAATGTTGTTGCTGGGAATCGAAACTAAAATTTTTTTTTAAGTGAGACGCGCGTTTTTAATAAAACGATGTCGTTTTTGCATCCGTATGCACAATGCATGGTGCATACGGATGCACAACATAATTTGCCGAGCTAGAGTAGTATGGATCATCATCACATCTTCATCACTCGCTTTAACATCATCCTCGTACACAAGTCGCATTCCAAAACCTTTATATACCATGGTGGGGCCATTACTAGAAACCTCAATTTCACACCATTCATTAGGACTGTGACCCTCATGACTGTAGGATCCCCAAAACCCATCAAATTAAATGACATAAAGGCCAGACAAGTGAGCTCACAATCCGCATTCTGTTTAGTCCCCATATACCCAATCCTTAATCCATGATTTGTCTTACGACCACTACCAGTTTTGAAGCTAAAATCCACGTCAATTCCATATGTTTTACTCAAACTACCATAACTCCCAGATGATGAAGTTTTTATCAAGTCAGAAACAACACAGAATGCAATTCCCATAAATTTGTTATTGTACCAATTTTGAGACAGGTCCACTGAAATTGAAGGCCCCAGTTCTTGTAGGTAAACCACTCAGGATCACAGTGCCCGGAAAACAGATGCAAACATCATCATCTACCATAGATAGTCCCTATGCCACATAGAAAGTGTTGGGTTGTGCTTCCCTCCTATGTGATGAATAGCTCATGTTTGGACCAAGCCAATTTTTATCCACTATATTTTTGTTGAAGCCTTATTATTATATTATTTATATAATATGGAGTAATTAATATTTTGGGGAATGTAGTTGAAGTTGGAGCAGCAATGTTTGGGCAGAAGATGAAGAGAAGCCATTTTACTTTCACATCATCTATTGTTGGTGGCATGTGAAGAGGTGGAATTAATTAGGAATTAATTCCCTTTGGCTCTTCCCATTCAACAATGAGCTATATATAAGGGGGAAACGTTCATTGTTTCCTCACCCTACTTCTACATACATTCCAATTCCATTTGTTTTTGGGCAGAAGCATTAGGCAAAAAGAAAGAAAAATTCTGTTTTCTTTCTTTCTCTTTTTCACGGCCATATGCAGCAGTTGAAGGAGCAACATCTATTTCTTCTTCATTTTGTGCTACTTTGTCGTGGGTTTGCCTAGCTTTTTGGTGGCACGGCGGCGGCGTGTTCGGCGGTTTTTGTCGTACGTCTGATGGATTTGTCGTGAGGTTTGCCGAAGCTTTTGGGGTACTTTCTTCATCAAATATTTTGTAGAGGGTGTTTGGCTCGGGTGGTAGCCAGCAACTTTGTACCCAAGATTTATGATAGTGGAAACTTTGGTTGTGGTGGTCCATGGTTTTTCCCCGTGGTTTTGGGGTTTTCCACGTAAATCTGGTGTCCCTTGCATTGTTATTTATTTTGGGCTATTGTGTTATCTCGTGTTTATGGACCGTGTCGGGGTCTGTGATTTTCATTGTCACAGGAAGTGGGATTTTTCCCAACAGAAAGATCATATCAGTCACTATTAGTTTATGTGCACTGCAGTGGAAGAACACTAGAACAAATAATCTATGATTATTGTTGGGGGGAGCCCGTGAAGGGCCAAATCCAGCATCAGGTGGCTAGGTAATTGTTGGGAAGAGGAGACTGTCACTTGAAAAATGTGGTGGTATGCAGAAATAAATCTTTACCATCACTACTAGCTATAGCTTTTGGCATAGTGGTAACGCTTGATCCTAACTGTTACAAAAGTAAAGAGAGAGTTTCTGAATGTGTTGTCGTATATTGCAATCGTTATGTTGTGCATCCGTGTGTACCATGCATGGTGCATACAGATGCAAAAACGACGTCGTTTTGACTAAAAACGCGCGTCCCACTTAAAAAAAATAAAAATTAGTTTCGATTCCTCTCAATAGCATTATGTTGTTCATTCATTCTGGATTTTTAGTTCATAGATTCTAAATTTTTAGTTCATTAATTCTGGATTTTTAGTTCATTGATTCTGGATTTTTAGACGTAAATCAAAATTAATTTTTTTTTCATTCATGCTGGATATTTAGTTCATTCATTATGGATATTTAGTTCATTCATTCTGTATTTTTAGTTCATTCATTCTGTATTTTTAGTTCATGGATTCAATATTTTTAGTTCATGGATTCTATATTTTTAGTTCATTGATTCTGGATTTTTAGTTCATTGAATTTGGATATATAGTTCAAATTATGCACAACATAATGTTGTTGCCGGGAATCGAAATTGAAATTTTTTTTTTAAGTGGAACGCGCATTTTTAGTCAAAACGACGTCGTTTTTGCATCCGTGTGCACCATGCATGGTGCACACAGATGCACAGCATAATTTGCCCGTATATTGTATCAAACTGTCATATAGAAAAGAGAATACAAAGCCCAAAGCCCAAAGCCCTATAAATAGGTGCAAGAAGATTACAAATAACAAACAAGTTTCCCGCCTACCTACCTAAATCCATAAGACAACCTAATCTATAGAGATTCCAAATACCAAATATTATATCTATATTTCATAACACTCCCCCTCAAGTTGGAGCATAGATTTTAATCATGTCCAACTTGTTACACAAATAACTGATAACCCAAAATAACTAAATAACGAACTTGTTAGAAATATACAAAAGAAATAGACATGTTTCATATAATCTAACCTCAATAGGGGAAGCATAGGGTCAAGCATACCTCCAGCCATAGTTGATACCTTCATTGCATTGATTGATGAACACTAAAGAACTACTTTTTGTCTACCACTTTATCTCCTATTCAACTAGATGGTGTAGTCACAAAATCACAGGAGCAGTGGGAGGACCAAACATATATATAACCTACATGCCATCATTATAGGTTAAGTAACGGAAACCGTTACTTCCGTTTCAAACCACAACATAATGGCCATAAATGGCCTATTAACTTGCACCACTTAATGGTGACTTAATGAAAAATGTTACATTCTCCCACTTGGTGAAAGTATTAACTCAAAGAAGCAAAAAACATAAACCATAGAGATAGTTCATCTTAATTTAGAGTAGTATCCACTTATGATTACAATATAACTTCTTCTCTAAGTACCTTATGTGGTATAAAACTTAATGAATAAACCTTATGTTCATTCTTGATTATAATTAGTTATCAAAAACTAATTATTGCCGCAATGGCTAAATTTGGCCTAATAAACTTGCACAACTTCATTTGTACAATATTAGTGGAAAATGTTACAATTTTCAACTTGGTGCAAGTATTGGCACAACCTTTGTTGAAGATCAAAAAACATGAATCATAGTGGTATGTCCTCTAAATTAAAAGGTGAGTAATACCATCTATGCATCACATGCATTTTGATTCCCAACTCAGGTCCTTTATGAATAAACCCTACGTTTACTCTTGGTCCAACCTTATGGATGTTTCTCAAATAAATATGCGCATAACCATAGGAAAAACCATCCAAATTACATAGAGGTGACAACATAAATGTACATACAATATAATCACATAATAAGTTCCATGTACCCTGTATGATCCCTAAAATTCTTATAAGCATGCCTTAAGTAGGGATCTGAAACTATTAGCAAAAATGCTAATATATCGCACGACTAACTCATTATCTTTAATATTATCGCTGACAGCTAAATTTTCAGAGTTGACACGTCTGTCACTCCTACTCTCATTAATCTTAGCCAAAGATAATAATTGAGTAGTCCATATTCCAACGACTTAGATAACAAATTCATGAGTCTAATCCCACAAACGGAACTTTAAACATATACCTTATAAATGATCTCCAAAAAAAGGAAGGAAGCCCAACTTTCATGTTATAGAGCAATAACGAGGATTTATTAATGTAACTTTATGAAACAACAAAAATATTGTATCATCAAAAAATCCTCAAGATTCATCTATATGAACCAACATCATGAGTTTTTGCATGCTTTATGTCTCTCGACATTGAATCTTGAACCTTTTAAATCTTAATGGCCCAGGATCAATTTGACGAGACGAAAGACCCCAATAAATGCTAAAGAATCTAACTTGTGATAGTTCACCATAAACTTAATGTCATTGTTATAATAAAAACTATTAATGTTGTTACAACATTTTCAGAAATATGTTGCACAACTTGTAGTTCAACAATTTGAACTATTGATTTTATAATAACAAGGTAAGGTGTCTTATCCTTGAAGTGGAGCAATCTTGAAGTGAGACATCTTTAATGATCTTTCCAAATGATCACTCCCAACCTGATCAAATGGGGAATCTTATTGATCTTTTAAATGATCACTCCCACTGACCAAACCATTATATTACTCCCACGAATAAAGTTATTCTTGAGCATAAATGATATACACACTAGTGATCCTCAAGTCCAACTAATTTAACAAGGATTATAATTCCCCACCATAGTTGGACATGTTAAATATGTACATGTAACAGACACAATTTCCAACTATTTAAACAAATTAAATTGCTTTAGTTGAAATTTGGCTAGATATGTACAATTCCAATATAAGGATCCAAAGGTATATCATGTCTAAATTCAAAATCTCTATTGTGGTTGGGCTGAAAAACCAAGTAAGCCACATACAGTAACAATTTCAAGTAACTAAAGTTTTGGAGGTTAACAAAATACATGTGTTGTCAATGCAACCCATGTGACATAATATAGAATTATAACGACTGGCCTTAAAGTTATAAATTCTAAAATTGGTATGATAAAATTTTATCTTGATCATCAATTTAAACAGGAGAATCCAGTGACATAAAACTTGCTTGTAGGCTAAAGATTTATTCAATTAGACTCAACTGAGACTTTATGATAATCAAATAGAAGAATCTAGTGACACAAAACTTGCCTGTGGGCTAAAGTTTTATTCAATTAGACTCAACTAAAACTTTATGATAAAATTATTATCAAAGGGGATAGAAGAATCTAGTGACATAAAACTTGCCTGTGGGCTAAAGTTTTATTCAATTAGATCCATCTACAACTTTATGATAAAACTATCAAACCATGTTCCTTTTCTTAATCCCTGTGGGTAAATTAAGAAATATGATTTAATATTTTATCTTGACTATTTACATTAACTAGTATTTGTCTCGTGTGATGCACGGAAAATATGTTATAAAAAAATATACCATATATGAGATTTATTCATATATAAAAATTTTGTTATTTAATAATTGTGTATGAATTGGTATGATAAAATTATGAACATAAATATATTTACAATTAAAATAAGAATTGGTATTTAAGGTGGGTGATTACTACAAATCTTAAATTATATTAAAAATTTAGTACATAGTATTTAATATTACAAATTTTTAAGAATTGAACTTAGTAAACTACAATAGTAATTGAATTACAATTTTTAGAGTCACCACGGATCAAAATTTTTAGACCTTTGAGATTTATAGAAATTTTTAGGTGTAAAAATTTTGATTCGTGGTGACTCTGAAAATTGTTAGAAATCTCAATGGTCTAAAAATTTTGATCCGTGGTGACTCTGAAAATTGTAATTCAATTACTATTGTAGTTTACTAAGTTCTTGAAAATTTGTAATATTAAATACTATGTACTAAATTTTTAAGATTAACATCATTAGAATAATCTGAATTGAAGTTTATTTGTGAGTTTTTGGATGGATTGGATGGGGCTAAGAGAGATGAAAATGAATTAAGGTTAATTTGAATTTTTATGCACCATGTAATAAATAAATCTTATCTTCTTATAACTATAATATAACCATATAGTTTGGTGAGCAATTATTGTTACAATAATTGTTCACCAAACCATATGACTATATTATAGTTAAGATATAATAAAATTCCTGTGGGTAGATTTTTTATACTTTATATAATTAGTCACAAAGTGATCAAAATAACTTAATGATTTCAGTTATGAAATTGTATTGATCACTTTGATATTTGTACACAAAAGAATATTAATGTACCAAGGTATTAATCCAAATTTCTTCCATACATAATAAATACGCATAAAAGAAACTAGACTAATACCACAAAATGTACACATAAAAATACTTTTGAATATGTACATACATCATAACTTTATGATAGAAGACGCCAATTTATTTATATTAAAACCATATGTTAAATAAATTGACCTTCCTATCTGTAATGATAAAACTCACCAAAACTATATTCCGATGCATAATTACCTATGGGCTAAATTATGATCATAGTTTGGTGTTTTTACCCTAATTAATTATATACACATAACAAAATTGCATGTGGGCTAAATTTTATTATATCATATAATTAATCACAATCAATACGTCTATGATTGTATGTGATCTCACAAAATTTCAATTAATCAAAGATACCGTGGCTACTACTTAATTAATCAAAATTATAAGATCACTAGACAATTTTCTTAATATCTTAGGCATCAACTTTAAAGCCTAAAAACAATTATGCAACAATATGATAAACAATTCCAAGTGTACTCCCATGAAAGTTGGTTGGGACGGAGCCTCATTAAAATAACCAACTCCTTAGACAGAGTAATGTTTCAAGGGAGCTAGTAGCACATTCGCCCCTTCCCGAGAAACTTTTCATAGGTTCATGTTTTTTCACACTAAAGGCATAATTGACGAGCAATCTTTCCAAATCTTTAATAATTTGCCTATGGAAAGACTTTTAATCTCAAGTGAACATTCTAAACCGTCTAAAGGTGCTTAAACATAATGCACTACCGTTTATTATTCCACACACAAGGTTCACCTTAACAAGGAATTATTATAATTCCTAAATTATGCAATTCCAAAGGCATAATTAAATTCACATAACTAGAAAATATAATGTTATGCTAGTGAACAATTATATGTTAAATTCAATATGCCATATCCAAATAAATTGAACATCATAACAACAATTTAAAATGAGCTATAAAATTATTATTCAAATAACAACATAAATCCAAAACTTAAAAGGATTATAAAATTTGAATAATAATTTATAATAACCATATAATTTTCAACTATTGAAAAGTTTTAACTTGTAGGCCCAATACAAAAATGATTCAATGCATATAGTAAACTTTTATGAGAACTACTTAAAATTGTAAATTCTAACCATATCAAAACCATATGATATGTTGACATTCACAAATTAAATTCTCATAAAACTAAATTGCATAATTTAAACCATAATATTATGCATTTAATTTAATTATATGCATAAAACAAACTCAAAATATGAATATAAAATCAAATATTCATACTCAATCAAAGTGGGCATCACAATCAAAAAATAATAATAATGATAACAATGTTACGACATATTGATTCCTCAGTTCAAAACTGATAATCGTTATTACTATAATTATTACATAACGGTAATAACGGAATAATCAATTTTCTTAATCGTAACCGAACAACATTTAATATTAATGATAATAATTATTATTAAATGTCACATTATATCATCATTATTACCATAAATGTTTTGGATAAGCAAATTCAATAAGAATCTCAAATATAATTCTTAACATCATTATCGAAATCATCATGGCAAAACTGAAAAGGAAAACAATATTCAATTGCCATAAACATATGCATTTTCCAAAATTGTGATTCAAAATCGCACTCCATAATTAAAAATATTACTATTGAATTATGGCAAAGTTGCAAAATTCTGAAATTGCAATGAATAACCATAATAATCATATAATATTATAACAATTAGGAGATTTAATATGGAAAAACAATTGCTAATCACCACAAACCTTTAAAACATTTTTCGGGAAAACTTTAAAACTTAACAAAATTAAAATCCGAAAAACATTAATGTTGAAAAATATAATATCCAACATTTTCAACTTTAATAAACTGATATAAAGGCATAAAAAGTGGTTCCTGACTAAAACTTCATGACCTTACTAATTACCATAATAATGACTGTAAATGCAAATGATTGCAACAATCGCCAAACATCTCAATATATCATCCAATCATGGCAATTAATCACAAAGTATAGCAATTTATCTTTATTACAAATAATATATCAATACATGATTACGATAGGCACTTAACCATCCACATTAAGTTAATTACCATTAATATTATCATTAAAATATCACTCAATAATGATGGGATCCATACTTTATTGACCCAAAATAGGTCCCAAATAGCTTGTTCAAAATAGGTTTAAAAGTCCCAAGTGAAGATAAGACTAAAATATGCTCAAAATTGAATGAGAAACCAAACAAGCTGCCTTAATAGGCTATAATATCCAAAATTAGCCTGAGGATCCAAAAATGAATAAAATCGAATATAAAAATTATGAGTTAATAATATGCTATATCCAATCTTAATATGCTTTTCTAAATGTACAATTATAACAAAATAATATATGAATATAGAAAGCATGCTTGGATTTTGCAATATTAACTCATAAATAAATTGCAAACACTTCAGGAAATTTAATATAACTCTCAATATTAAATTAAAATTCAAATAGCAAATTTAAAACTTAATATTTGCCCATAATTAAATAATAATTTAATTATGAGTTTTAATGCCAAAATTAAGAGGAAACAAAAGGCCATTAAAATTCAAAAAATTAGCAATTACTATGTATTTACTATTTGCCAAAATAATACACAATATTAAATATAAATATATTAAATATAAATATGGTAATATTAATCCTGATATAATTACCATACTAAAATTAATATGCAATTATTAAATAAGCAAATAAATATATGATAAATAAAAGATAAATTGCACTGTAAAAAAGGAGAGGAAAACACAACCAATCAACCACAAATTAGCAAAAACAATTCTGATTGGTTTTAAAAAGGGCAAGAGTTGCAGTTTAACCAAAACTGGGAGACGTAAACATTTTAACGAAAAACTTAATGACAGAAAGAGAACCTGTATTTCGCAAATTCCGCCATTTCATGTTCTGAATTATGTTAAAACACCAGCCAAAATTGTCGCCACTGAAAGAGGAAGAGAGAGAACCTCGACCGTTCCTTAATGATGCAGATCATCTCTCCATCACGCCTTTCTTTCCAAAGCCAACAGCCGGATATCTTCCTCATGCCAGTCGCAACGGCGTCTCCTCATGCATAATTGAGGTCCTTCAAGCCGCCCTCCATCGCAACAGCAGAATTGGTGACATCGCCTGGCCTCAATACTGGAGTTACTAGCAACATGCAGCCGAACGGCGACCAACGCTGCCAGACGGGGAGAGAGAACGCTGGCAGAGGAGCCGGCCGGAGCACCACCGCTCGCCACCCTCACCCGAGACCCAGCGTCGCCAACCCTCCGCCGTCTCCCACAGCCGCACCAACAATTCGCGGCCAACAAGCAGAAGGAGTACGATGAAGACAGCGTCGCCGCCCATGGTCTGCCAGCCTCGTCGTTCGTCGGAAAGGGCAGCGATGACGCCGGGAACAAGCTTCGCCGTAGCCGACTGTTGCCCGAAGAAGAGAGAGTAGTAGCGATGTCGCCAGGAACCAGCTTCGCCGCCACCACCTGTCCTCTACGCCGGTAACGCCGGACCGACGACCATCTCCAGCTCTTACTCCGCTGTCTCAGCTCTCCGACCACAACCACCCCCACGAGGCCACGATGCAGCTCACCCTCGACAAAGGTCACCGAAAACCGAAAACAACAACAGTTCCAGAAAAGAACAAAATATACACCAGTAAGAAATCTAGGTATATTCATATTCAAAGTAAATATACATAGAAATATTTTTGTTCCAAAATATGCATAGTAATGTACTTTATAAGGCAAAGAGCACAAATTATGTATATGCATAGTGATTTGCAAAAGTAATATATGAACATACACTGAAAAATTGCTACAATTCCATTGGCAACAAAAAACGTATAGCATATATATTTTGTTCAAAATATATTCATGCAATTTTGACCAACTAGGCAGAGATTATACATGCTCTGATCTGATACCAAATGTTAGAAATATACAAAAAAAAATAGACATGTTTCATATAATCTAACCTCAATAGCGGAAGCATACGGTCAAGCATACCTCCAGCTATAGTTGATACCTTCACTGCATTGATTGATGAACACTAAAGAACTACTTTTTGTCTATCATTTTATCTCCTATTCAACTAGATGGTGTAGTCACAAAATCACAGGAGCAGTGGGAGGACCAAACATATATATAACCTACGTGCCATCATTATAGGTTAAGTAACGGAAACCGTTACTTCCGTTTCAAACCACAACATAATGGCCATAAATGGCCTATTAACTTTCACCACTTAATGGTGACATAATGGAAAATGTTACAATTAGATCCATCTACAACGTTATGATAAAACTATCAAACCATGTTCCTTTTCTTAATCCCTATGGGTAAATTAAGAAATATGATTTAATATTTTATCTTGATTATTTACATTAATATAATAAAATTCCCGTGGGTAGATTTTTTATACTTTATGTAATTAGTCACAAAGTGATCAAAATAACTTAATGATTTCAGTTATGAAATTGTATTGATCACTTGATATTTGTACACAAAAGAATATTAATGTACCAAGCTATTAATCCAAATTTCTTCCATACATAATAAATGCCCATAAAAGAAACTAGACTAATACCACAAAATGTACACATAAAAATACTTTTGAATATGTACATACATCATAACTTTATGATAGAAGACGCCAATTTATTTATATTAAAACCATATGTTAAATAAATTGACCTTCCTATCTATAATGATAAAACTCACCAAAACTATATTCCGATGCATAATTGCATGTGGGCAAAATTATGATCATAGTTTGGTGTTTTTACCCTAATTAATTATATGAACATAACAAAATTGCCTATGGGCTAAATTTTATTATATCATATAATTAATCACAATCAATACGTCTATGACTGTATGTGATCTCACAAAATTTCAATTAATCAAAGATACCAAACACACAAGGCAAATAACACTTTGGTAATTTTAACTCTAAGTAACAAGCATCAACAAGATAAACAACTTAGAGTGTTCAACGGAATAGATAGCAGTTAAAGTGTTATGCTTATAAGTGTGGTGCTCAAAGAGAGATTCTAAACTTGCAACATGTTAGAAACACTTAATATGGTTCAAAGATGATATACCTAAAGTTTGGCTTGCATGCAAACGTGGGAACTATCAAACCCAGACAGATAAAGATATGCGATAAATCGTAATCGAGTTAGTTCGCAGTTAGAATAAGCATGCATAAAATATATGAGCAGTAAGTAAATAGAGAGAGATTTATAGTGGTTCGGAGATGGTGTAATTCTCCTACTCCACTCTTCTCCTTTTACTTCAAGGAGGAAATTCACTATTCTTCGATCACCCAGATACAATAGTGAATAAGGGTCCACCGACATTTCTCCGAGTGCTTCGCACAAAGCTACACTCCTCCAACGTTTTTCACAAGCTCCTCTTGTTACTCCGCCTTCCCGAGTACTTCGCACCAAGCTGTACTCCTACACCACGAGAACTACGCACAAAGCTACGCTCTCACAGGGTTTTCACAAGCTTCCCTTGTTACTCTGCCCTTTACACCGAGTGCTACGCACAAAGCTACACTCAACCAGGGTTTTTCACTCTCTCTAGTTACTCCGCCCTCTTTCTATACTCAGTAGAGAATATTACAAAGAGATAAAAATTTTCTATCACTCAGACTTGAATTCTATCGTATATAGCTCAATATATCACTTGATGATTGATTGGATATTCTTTGTTGTTTTTCGTATTCAGCTCTTGTTCAAGTGTAGAATTCATATTTGTCTTCAAGTCTGCTTGGGCAATTTATAGCCAATGAAAGCTATTTGCCCGTTGATTAACTTTCGATCTCGATCGTCCATTTTGAATTGTAGTTGATCAAATGATATTGTCAACTTGATCTGAAATATTAGGTAGAAGTCTTTTCGCCTTTTGTCAGATGATTTGAATATTTTGCCCGTTGCCGTGTCTTGAATCTTGTAGCCTCCAAAATTTGGATAAGTTCGGCGCGGCAAGCTTGACATTTCTTGTCATTCATAAATGTTCTGACATATCAAGTTGATCAAATAATTTATCTGCTGATTCTTATTCTTGCTTGAGTATGAAGCAATATCTCCGTGAATCAGCCTCCTTCGAGCGTCTCCGGTTCCACCGTAAAAAGATTGATGTTCAGATGAAAATATATCAGTTCATTTTCTCCTTTCACGATCCTTGTAGAATAATATACTGGAACCTTTTGTAAAAACTTCATAGTTGTTCATGGTGAGATGCTCTGGTGCATGGCTTTTGTAAGACTTGTGCATTCATCTTGGTTAGTCTCCTTCCTAGTCTCCATCTTGGTGTGTTTCTTCATCTGGTGCATGGAGGTGTGTTTCTTCATCTGGTGCATGGAGGTGTGTTTCTTCATCTGGTGCATGGCTTTTGTGAGACTTGTGCATTCATCTTGGTTAGTCTCCGCTTTTGGTGTGTTTCTTCATCTGGTGCATTCATCTTGGTTAGTCTCCTTTTTACTTAGTCAATCTCCCATATGGTGGTAGCTAGTCTCCCATAAGGCTTCCATAGTCTCCCAAGCAAGGTAAAAATTGCTTAACTTGAGATTTGAACTTAGGATCATTTAGCATAGCTTACACACGTATCATCCAACTCCTCTAACATGGTTCTTGGTAACTTATCCGCATCATAATTGTGTTAAGCTATAATCCTGCTTAACTTCTTCAAATAAATTATGATCTTCCAGACTTGTACATGGGTTGCATGATATGGGTGCACCATACTGTGTAGACTCAAACTGACTCAAATAGAATAAAATTGGGGACTACTTGATTTTTCAAAAATACATTTGGCTTATCAAAATTTACAATTTATTCCTAACACCGTGGCTACTACTTAATTAATCAAAATTATAAGATTACTAGACAATTTTCTTAATATCTTAGGCATCAACTTTAAAGCCTAAAAACAATTATGCAACAATATGATAAACAATTCCAAGTGTACTCCCAGGAAAGTTGGTTGGGACGGAGCCTCATTAAAAATAACCAACTCCTTAAACAGAGTAATGTAACTCAAATTCATTTAGGAAACTTCCCTACCACAGAAGCTTTGAACGCCACCAATACCACAAACAATGGGTGAACTGAAAGTAGACCAAACAAGCTTGAGATTGGACACTCTCCCTGCAACGAAAGCTTTGAACGCCACCAATACCACGAACAATGGGTGAACACAAAGTGACCGAACAAGCTTGAGATTAGACACTCCTCCTGCAACAAAAGGTTTGAACGCCACCAATACCCTAACTCCGAGTGAACACAAAGTGGACCGAACAAGCTTGAACACACAAGGTAAAAAAGACAAACTCCAAACCAAAAGACACAAATTCTTTACCAACGAAAGGGAAGCATCTTTACTAACAAAAGGGAAGCACGCTCCAAACGAAGGGCATAAAAAAGGAGAGACAACACCAAAACAAGAGGCACCAAAACAAAGGAGAGATAGCACGAAAACAAGACAACACCAAAACAAAGGAGAGACAACACCAAAACGCGATAGCACCAAAACACAAAATGAGACAGCACCAAAGCACAAGAGAGATAGCAGCAAAACGAGACAACACCAAAACGAGAGAACACCAAAACACAAAACGAGGCAACACTAAAACATAAAACGACTCCATCCTTCTAGAGGTCAAGAACGTAGAGACCCCAAACGCATGCCCCTCACCAATAACCCTCTTCGTCATAAGATCCCGAGGTAGTAGCAGCAATCGTGGTAACCAGAGTGGACGAATGTTTTAGAGACTCTTGGTATTGAGAAAACTTAGCAAACTCATCAGTAGAGATTGGGACCATCTTGGTAGATGGATCAGGACCAACCCTCTTGGCAGACGAATCAAGTGTAGATGCAACATGTGTAGAATTATTCCCCTGATTCTTATTCGACAACTTCCTACAATCCTTCTTCATGTGCCCAGACTTATGGCAATAATTACACACAATATTTAAAGTGTGCATAGAGTTGCGACTAGTCCCATTGTGCAAATGTTAACCAACGAGAGCACTGTTCAGTGGGACCATCACTTCATGCATACTTGGTTGTGATTGCGCCAATCAAATTAGTCGTGGAAGGATATCAGTCAAAGTAGGGAACTCAGAGCCACTAAAAATTGTTGACCTCACCGTGTCAAACTCAGCAGGGAGTCCTACCAAAAAACTCATAACAGCCATTTGTTCACATTTTTGTTGTTCCTTGATGTCATCACTAAATAGCATAAGCTTATTAAGGGACTCATATATTCTCTTCAAGTCCATAATATAAGTTGTAAGTTATTGTGGTCTGGGTTCTATGTGCCTCCTATGCCCCTATTTATATATCTAAGAGTCCTAATTAGGGTCTAAATGGTATGGGCTTGCCAATTCTATTCCTTATAGGACTAAGGGGTTGGTTTTAGGGATAAGGGTCCATGGACTATGGTGGACCCCTCTTTAGCTAATTAATGGATTTTAATTCCCTTTTTAGGTTAAGTAATTAATTAATTAGTTTGGTTTAGGGGTCGTAACACGGGGTGTTACACTCTCCCCCCCCCCCCCCCCTTACAAGAGGCTTCGTCCCCGAAGCCGGTGCGTGGATCCATTCTTTCACCCCTGGACGTCACCTATTTTGGCCTCCTGATTAGGAAATGTGGCTCCACGTGTTGTCTTTGCTGGTGTAGATTGGATTTCTGGTGAGGTGGTGATTGGAAAGTTCGGGTCTACCTTGGTTTCCTGCTCCTGAGCTGGATGCACCGCGAGTGCCCAATATAGCCTCGATTGCCGCCACCCTCTGGTCTAGTGCACGCGTCGCGTGGATTAGGGACGAAAACCCTTCGTCCATGATTTGATTTTGCCGGGTGAGCTGCGCGAGGATGCGCTCGTTGATGGATTCTTCATTTCGGCCCCCTAGGTTTCCCCTTTCTTGTGCGGTCGCTGGTGGGTTAGGTTCGCTATCTTCCTCTTGTTCTTCATTTCCTTCCAGTCCCCCACATTCTTGCATTGCCCGTTTTAGCTTTTTGTTGGAGATATCTACTACTACTACTACTACTATTATTATTATGGGGTGTACAGAGGCCCACCTAAAAGCCCGAAGCATTCTTATTTTTTCGGGATATTGGTGGCTCGGTCCCAAGCATTGACATTGGTTCTTCTTAATGACACTATGAGGTCCGACCCCGTTTAGCGCTAAGCAAAGTAATCAACACATGGTTGCAGCCATGCACGCCGGCCTCAACCTTGACATTCCCTAGCGATAGTACGGGACCCACACCCCTGCTCACCACCTGATGGAAAACTTATTATTAGCATATTCCATACACGTTAGTCTGACCAACAATCCATTTTTATTACAATAAAAGTATTTTTTATTGCAAAATTAGTCCGAGTTCGGTAAATTTTACCCTTCCGAGGGAGAAGAGGGGCCAGGACCAAGGACTGCGGACTAACGGTCATCGGATCATTGCGAACAGCGTCGTCCGAGCCACGGTACGCAGGCCAATTCCAATTTAAAAGAATTGATATATTGCTTGCTCAATGCATTCCCTAAAGGCTGGCACGTGATCCGTATCCCCTAGTTACCCAACGGAAGAACTTTTCCATGGTCAAGCCTTTGGCTTGGGCATGAAAATGTTAAACATCCCCTAAGGGCCGGCACAGGATTCAAACCCACTAGCTACCCGACGGAAGAACCTTTCCGTAGCCAAGCCCCCGGCTCAGGTACAGAAACGTTAACATCACCTAGGGCCGGTACGAGGTCCGACCCCACCAATTGCGCGCCCAACGGAAGAGCCGACCTTCGGCCAAGCCAGCGGCTTGGTTGAAGTAAGCAAACTCACGACAAAAAAAAAAAACAAAAACAAAAAAAAATAAAACAAAAAAAAAACAAAACAAAAACAAAACAAAACAAAAAAAAAAACCATATGCGAGCAAAAATCTAATTGACCCCGCGTTGCCCGGATAGCCGGCTCCTAAACGGAAAGGACTCGGATCACAAATTAAATCACAAGGCTAAAAGCTTTAAAGGTGTTGGAATAAGCAAAATATTTTCATTCAAGTTGACCCCGAAGCATTCATCTAAACATGGAGCCTCGGGTGGCTTCAATTGGACCGAACTCTCGTCGTTAACTCCTCACAACTCAAGAGAGTGAGGGACTGATGCTGGAGATATTGAAAACGGTCAAATAATAGGGACCCGGGACCTGGGAGTGCATAGCCCAAACGGCCAGGGTCTAAGACATGAGTAGTTATGCTGTGCATCCGTATGCACCGTGCATGGTGCATACGGATGCAAAAACGACGTCGTTTTATTAAAAACGCGCGTCTCCCCTTAAAAAAAATTCAGGTTCGATTCCCAGCAACAGCATTATGTTGTTCATTCATTCTGGAATTTTAGTTCATAGATTATGGAATTTTAGTTCATTGATTCTGGAATTATAGTTCATCGATTCTGAAATTTTAGTTCATAGATTCTGGAATTTTAGTTCATTCATTCTGGAATTTTTAGTTCATAGATTACATTCTGGAATAATTTTAGTCCATCGATTATGGAATTATAGTTCATCGATTATGGAATTATAGTTTATCGATTCTGGAATTTTAGTTCATATATTGTTGCTGGGAATCGAACCTGAATTTTTTTTTAAGGGGAGACGCGCGTTTTTTAATAAAACGACGTCGTTTTTGCATCCGTATGCACCATGCATGGTGCATACGGATGCACAGTATAATTTTCCCTAAGACATGGAGCAGGTCTCCGGCGCCCAGAATGATGGGCCTTTACTTGGTCTCGCAGGCCCACTGTGTGGGCCTCAACTTAATCTTGTAGTCTACCATGACTTTAGGGGAATTTGTTGGCTCATGCCTTCTATAAATATTGCATTGTTTTGACATTGAAAATCATGTTCAATTACATCTCAAATTCACTTATAATCTTATTACACTCTTCATTAATACAAGTCTTGTTTTCTCAAGCTCAATACCTTGTCTTTTCATATCATTATTCTTTTCTTATGGAGAAATTTATTTTGTCCATAAGAAACAATAAGAAAATGGAGTGTGGAAGCTAGACAATTCGCAAGAATAATACGAGAAAAAGTTATTCATATTGCATGCATGTATGTTCGTAAATATAGAATAGGAAAGAATAATTATACAGCCTGTAAAAATGTCCAATGTATTATGCAATTGTGTTGCAAAGATTTAGGGAGAATCATGTCATGAATCAATTATTATACCATGGATCATGGTTCATATTGCATTGTAAACTCTAATTTAAAAATTATGTGTATTTAATTAACACATTTTGTGTCAAGCATCTTGTGCTCAGATGACATGTAGTGACTTCTCCCATATGGAAGGTCATGAGATTGAGCCTCAGTGGAAGCGTTGATGACTCTTTGTGCTTCATTAGGTAGAGCCAGTAGCTTCCAAAAATTAACACATTTTATACATGCAATTAACAATTTTTGTACTTGTAAACAAATTGAAGGCAATAACATGACATAGGAAGACTAGGATAACTGATGAACAATGGTTACAAGTGTACATATTGATAGAATATATACAAGAGAGAATCATAGGAAGACTAGGATAGGGAGTCATAATGTGACTCAAATGTAAAGAGTTCTAATACTCCCCCTTAAGCACATGGTACACTAGTAACCTGTAGCTTGTCTTTAAGAAAAGAAAATCTAGCACCAAGTAAAACTTTAGTAAATATGTTTGCAAGTTGATATTTTGTGGAGATAAAATTGACTTGAATGTCTACATAAGCAACTTTATCTCGAACGAAGTGATAATCAATTCCCACGTGCTTGGTACGAGCATGAAAGATGGGATTTGCACACATATAAGTAGCACCAAGATTGTCACACCATAATTTTGGAACAGATATACCTGACACTTTAATCTCACACAGCAAGGAGACTATCCACGTAACTTCGGCACAGACATCTACTATCTACTAGAGCTTTGTATTCTGCCTCAGTAGAAGATCTAGCAACAATTCTTTGTTTCTTACATACCCAAGAGACAAGGTTGGATCCAAGAAACACAGCAAAACCACTCGTGGACTTATGATCCTCAGGACATCCAGCCCAGTGAGAATCAGAAAATGCATGGAGTTCTCTTGATGTTGGCTTTCTCTTTATATACCTCAAGACTCGCTTTAGGTGTTCCCAATGTGATACTGTAGCAGCATGAATGTGTTGACACAATTGATTTACTGCGAATGATAGATCTGGGCGTGTGATAGTTAGATAATGTAGTGTTGCGCTCCTGCCAGACTTCTATACTGTGTAAGATCCTTATATAAATCTGCACTGAACGGTATAGATTTCGAAACAGGGATAGGAGTAGATAATGCTTTACATTATGCCATTTCAAAACGTTTCAAGATATCATTCATATATCTATGTTGTGAAAGTAAAATACCATCATCACATTTAATTGTTTCAATCCCAAGAAAGAAACCAGGTTCCTAATCTTAAATGCAGCAGATAATTCTTTCATCAAATTAAATGAGTCACAAGATCCTGATCACTTCCCATCACAAGTATATCATCAACATAGACCAAAAAATACACAGAAGCAGAGTCATGTGAGTAATAAAATAGAGACACATCCGTTTATGATGCTTGAAACCCAACAGAGAGTACAAACGCATGTAAACGATTAAACCAAGCTCTAAGGGCATGTTTTAATTCATACAAAGAACGCTTAAGCAAGCAAACATGATTGGGATATTGAACATCAATATAACTAGGTGACTGCTTCATATAAATAGTTTCAGACAGATTTCCATTTAAGAAAGCATTATGAACATCAAGTTGCTTGATAACCCAACCAAAAGATAAAGCCAAGGAAAGAAGCAACCTGACAGTAGTGGATTTTACCACTGGGCTGAATGTATCAAAGAAATTCTGTCCAGACACCTGATTGAATCCTTTTGCTACTATTCTTGCCTTGTATCTCTCAATAGAACCATCTGCTTTTAGTTTAGTGCGGAAGACCTACTTACATCCAATAACATTAATATATCTGCCCGAGAGCGTACAAGACACCACGTTTGATTATGTAGAAGAGCATTGAATTCCAGGTCCATAGCCTCACGCCACTCTGGATATTTTACTACCTGAGTGTAACAAGTAGGATCTGGGGGACAAACCTGAGCACTCAAAGCTGTGGGTGGTGCCTGAGACCGACTGCGAGTCTCCATCGTGTGAGTCTGAGTGGTAGATTTTACTAACTTTCCACGCGGACGACCCCTGGGTTGAGTGGCGACAGAAGACAACGCTGCAACCGGCTGAACATCGCGGGTTGCATCTCGTGCCCGTGAGAAGACCTCGCGGAGGGCTCGTGCCCGTGAGAAGCCCCCGCGGGTTGCATCTCGCGCCCATGAGAAGACCCCGCGGGGGGCTCATGCCCGTGAGAAGCCCCCGTGAGTTCGTCCGGCGGGGCCTCTCCACCCGCCGGTTCCTCCTACTAAGGCGACGGCACACCACTATGCTGTAATATTGATTCTACCCATGGTGTGATTTGAGGAGCCTGTGGTGTCTGCAAAATAGTCTTAGTAGCAAAAGGAAAAAATAACCTCATCAAACTGCACATGTCTGCACACTAGTCTGTAATTTCATGCACTGATAACCCCGGAATGACTCAGAATAACCTAGAAAGGCACACGGAGAAGATCTATAGGAAAATTTGTGGCGATTATATGGTCGAAAATAGGGATAACATAGACACCCAAAGACACGAAGAAAAGAGTAGGATGAAGGGGATTTGTGCAACTTAAGATGAGGACTGTAGTTATTTAAAACAGTAGATGACATCCTGTTAATTAAATTAAATATATAGTAGTCTCAAAAGCAAAATCCTAGAATTTATACGGAACAGAGGCACGAGCCGTGAATGTTAGACCCGTTTCAACTATCTATCTATGTTTTTTTTCGACACGACCATTTTGTTCATGAGTGTTGGCACAAGACTGTCTATGAGTGATTCCTAACTGAATAGGGGATTGGTGTAATTTTTTGTAATCAGCTCCTAGGTCAGATTGAATGGATTTAATTTTTCTATTGAAGGAACGCTCAACCATAGTACGAAATTTTTCAAAGATGGTATTATTCCATGATCTTTAGGCCAAGTGTAACGGGAGTGATCATCCACGAAAATAACAAAATAATGATAGCCATCAGTGGATAACAAAGGAGCTGGACACCAAATATCTGTGCATATTAAATCAAGGATATTGGAACTAGATGACTCAACACGTGGCAGTAGGAATCGGGCATATTTCCTTAACTGACACGCATTACATAGACTCGAATTACAACGAATAGAATTACTAGACCTACTAACCGAACAAGACTGAAGAATACGATATAAGACTCAATGATGTGGATGTCCTAAGCGATCATGCCACACTGACTCGGATGCGCGAGCGGAAAGAAAAGCTTAAGGAGACGAACTAGTGATAGGAAGCTTGTATAGACACCCAGAGCTATTGCCCCGTAGCAGAATTTCTTTGGAATTGATATCTTTCACAACAACAACAACAACAACAACAAAAGTGTGAAACTCAAAAAACACTTTATTATCTGAAGTAAATTTTTGAACAGATAATAAAGATGTAGACAAATTGGGAACATGAAGGATATTTGATAATTGGAAAGACCTAGATGTGGTATTAAACTGCGCATGACCAACATGACTAATATATAAACTCTTACCACCACCAACGTAACACGCAACGTGTCATTACCAACATACTCCTCAGACGTGGATATGGCTACAATGTCTAGGGTCACATGATTGGTTGCTCCCGGGTCTGAAATCCAAACCTGAGAACTACTAGTGTCTGAACCATTATCTTGATATGTCAGGTTAGCTTGAGGAGGATGATATCTTTGATTATCGAAGCGGTCGTAACACGCAAGAGCGGAGTGACCATTGCGCCCACAAATCTGACATTTAGACTGACCGTCGCTGCCACCATTGCCACCGCGGCCACGACCATCACCTTGCTGCCGTGCACCGCCACCTCGCTGCCCACCTTGATTTTGGCCGCCACGACCACCGAGGCGTGAGCGACGGGATTTCCCCCCTGCCCCCGCCGCCGCCCCTGGGCAGTGAATGCGGTAGGGGTGATCTCGTCTTTGCCCCAGATGAATTCCTACGCGCCAAGGAAATCGACTAACTCCGCAAGAGTGACCGCTGTCCACGGACCGAAAGGGACGCCGTTAGGTTTTGATATTATGGCCATAATCCACAAAACACATACAAGTTCATCTCATCCAAACCAACCGGTCAACCGGCAAAGGCTAAGTCTTTCGTAATAATGTGTGCACGGCCAATATAATCAGCAATAGAGGAGTCACCCTGCCTGAGAGACTGAAGCTGACCGAGAAGATTAAGCGATCGGGCACGAGACGAAGAAGCTAGAGACTACCCCATGGACACCCAAACTTCCGGCGACGTACAACGTCCAACGGCAAGGTGCATGACTTCTTCGGAGAGAGACAAAATCAGCATTTGACATCAATGCTTTGTCGTGGCAATACCACACGGCATGGGCCGGGTTTGGCTGTGGTTCGTCGTCCGCGACAATCGGCAAGAAGGCCAGCGGGCATGGGTTGATCCCATCAATAAATCCCATGAGCCCGTGTCCCTCTAAAAGGGGACTACTTGCGTCCTCCAAAACAAGAAATTTTTGTGGGTAAGCTTAATACTGATAAAGTGATGGGCAGTAAAAAGAAAATTGACAGCCATAGAACCGAAGGAAGTAATGACAGCATTAGAAACGGTCCGCTCAGAGATGTTAGCAGATCCGTCAATATTACTGCACTGGGGTTCCATTGAGAGAAAAGTAGAAAAGGAACCTGAAACTACTGATACCAGATGAGAACTGTATAAATTGTATTAGATGAACAGTTGTTAAAACTGTACAAATTGAGGGAATATATACAAGAGAGAATCATAGGAAAACTAGGATAGGGAGTCATAATGTGATTCAAATACAAAAAATCCTAATACTAGTCCTAATTCTAATAATTTTAATATCTTCTTCTTCAGGTAATTAATATGATCTGATCCACTGAAGATTGCAAGAAGGAACTAATCCGAGATTAAGATAGACTAGTTGCTTTGGATCATTAGTTGTTCATCAACCTGAGCTTGAGCCCGAGCCTGTTTAACATCATCCTCATACACAAGCTGCAACCCATAACCTGCAGTGCAATCATTCTCACAAACACCACGAACCACAATTTGACTCCATTCATTAGGATTTTGAAAGTTCCTATTGTTTGAACTCAAACGGCGATATGACAAATAGGCCAAACAACTGTGCTCAGAAACCACTTTTTTTAGTCCCTATAACGCCAATAAATGTTAAAACACAATACCGACGACCATCATGAGTTCTGTAACCAAAGAAGACACCAACTACGTATTTTTCACTCACATAATCATTCCGGCAGAAGGCTGCAAATCCTCTACAGTCAGGAACACAAATTGCAAATCCCAAGAATTTATCATTGTACCAATTTTGAGGCAGGTCCACTGCACTTGAAGGTCCCAAGTTCTTATAGGTAAAACACTCAGGAATTGAAATGCCCGGAAAAAATATACTAAAAGGGCCATCTGCCATAGATAATCCCTGTGTCACAAATTAAAGATCATACCAATCATATATTATTAGTCATATATATGCATACGTGAAGGACGGACTCAATATATATATATATATATTTATGCGGTCATCATCTGCCATGCGGTCGTCTGGCCTAATCTACATCGTCCGATCATTTGCATCCAAAGGCGCAGGACAATCTCAATGCACCATGTATCACTTGAAAATGCACCACAGAACACTCAAAAATGCACCACACACTAGCACGTAATACACCTCATTGACGGGTCTATTGAACCCGTCAACGGGTTTGACACCCCGTTGAGTAGAGTAATACAAATCAATGCACCATTAATCCCTCAAAAATTCACCACAGAACACTCAAATATGTACCACACACTAGCACCCGATAACGGGTCTATTAAACCCATCGACGGGTTTGACACCCCCGTTGAGTGGTGTAATACAAATCAATGCATCATTAATCACTCAAAATTGCACCACAAAGTAATTAAAAATGCACCACACACTAGTACGTAATGTACCGTCAAAATATACATGGTGCAAGAAATTACGAAATTACCACCGCGTAATTTCTCTTTTTCATTGATTTCCAGCCGTTTGATCTCAACTCATCCTACGGTTAAAATATATCCGCATGACCGCACGGGAGACTAAGGCCGCACCTGAACTCTACTCTATATATATATATGAGTTACATATATATGGTAATTACTACATACACTATACTATATGAATTACATGCATACCTTGAGCAGGATTTGCCATATTCCATCAACCATGTGAGTGTAACGTTGATCCTGAAGTAGTTGAAGGCATTTAGTGAATGAAATGCGCGACAACTTTGGGTATTTTGTAAACATATCTATGTTGCCTTTCAAATCTGTGCATTCATCTGTATAAAGCTCTTGTATACTTGAAGGAAGCTCGGGCAAAGTTTCAAGCTTAGAGCATGCAACCAGATCAAGTTTCTTAAGTCGAGTGAGGCGAGCCAGGGATTCAGCTGGGATACCAACAAACTTGTTGTTGCTAAGATTCAATACTTCTAAACAGTGCAATTCTCCAAGATCACCAGGAATGCCTCCATCCAACATACTACAATCACTAAGATCTAGCTGTATCAGTGAAGATAAACCAGATAGAGAAAGAGAGGGTGAAGCCTTGGCATCTTGACAACTAGTTCCTGGCAACAGTCTAGGGAGGAAGAATGAATGTTGTGATCGAGAAGCCAAAGGTTTACATCCACGAAACGTTAAGATCTTGAGTTTCTTTAGAAGTGAAATGGAGGATGGTGGTTCTTGGATCACTGTGTTATCACAATATAGCTCTTCTAAACATTCCATTTCTCCCAAATCATCTGGTAATCTATCAAACTTGGAACAACCAGAGAGAATTAGAGTTTTCATACCTTTCAATCTACAAATGCTACTTGGAAGACTTACAAGATGGTTGCAGTAGCTTAGATTTATTAAACTGAGGCATGTAAGACACTCGATCAATGGTGGAAGCTCACTTAAAGCAGTAGCTTCAGCATGTACTTCTAACAAGCAAGCCATGCGACCAGTGATATCTGGAAAATTTGCGAGTTTCAAGCAGCCTGATAATATTAGCATCTCAAGCTTTTCTAAATGAATGCTCGTGGGAAGCCTCTTAAGATTTACACAGCGCTTCAAGTTAAGTAAAACAAGGTTCTTGAGAAATCCAACAGAAGCGTGGATCTCTACCAAACTTGTACAGTCTTCAAGAATTAACCTTTCAAGATTTGGGATTCCTGTGAAATCTGGAGTCCTAATTAGTTTCTGAGAGTGGCTTAGATTGATTAACCTCAAATTCTCCAAAACCTGAAGAAGTAGAACATGAAAGAAGTAATCAAAAATCAATTGCAAGGCTTTGAAGGAAAAATAAAAAACGAGTCAGAAATAAATATTGAATAACCGGCCAATTAATTAAACCTTCAAGCCTTTCCAGAGTTGTATGACACGACTATATTGCATTTTAAGACCAACAAGCTTTTCTCCCTGGAAACTAGCCGGCAAACATTTTGAAGGGTATCCATGCCAATCAAGCCACCTTAACTCCCCGGGTATAAAATTAGGAGCTTGAGAAGCATTTGCATTGTGGAATTTGAGTAGCCTAAGCTTGGTCATGTGTATGAAGGCTTCACTGCTAACTTTAACCTCAGTTGCATCCCGCAACTTCAATTCTATAGCTTCAATCTTTTCAGTTCCCTGACATTATTATATTCCATTGGAAAACAATTAACGAATTGTATGTATGTATGTATATGTTATCTATATATTACATAAATTAAAGGATTCGATTGATACTTAATGTTGATGTTTTCATATTGAATTGAACAGCATGCATGCACTTACCTCACTTCCTGTGAGTAGTTGAGAAATATCCTGAGGTAGCCACAACCTACTATATCTTCTTGGATCATTTGAAGCTTCTTGGCAAACAACATCCCAGCCCATTTCTTGTATCATTTGATGCATCAAAATGCGACCCATTTAAAACAGTTATCAAACATTTCTCTGTGAGAACCTTTATGCCAATGATAGAGTGGAAGTTGAAACTGTCAAGTATTTTTGTCATCCATGCTTTCTTTTCCCCATTAAAGAAGCATGCAATATCTAAAAAAATATTTTGGGCATTTTTATTCAGACCGTAGAAACTTCCTTTGAGTTTCTCTATTATCTCATTTTTCAGGAATTTCCTTAAGTCGATCCACTTCACTTCTCCATTCACTAATTCCTCTGCCACACAAGGAGGAACCCAAAACCTTAAGAGCCAAAGGAAGGCCACCAGCATAGTGTATCAGCTTAGTCTCTAGCTCTTCGAATTCCTTGGCAGGGGGGTTTTTTGTAAAGGCATATTGCCTAAACAGTTTACGACTTTCACTTTCATCAAGGAAACTCATCTTATACAATCTCAAAGACTTGACTCTATGGCCAATAAGCAAGTGCTTATCCTTGGTTGTTATGATGATTCTACTTCCGATGCCAAACCAATCACCATTTCTAACCAAGGACTCCAATTGATCCATGTGGTCAACATCATCAAGAACAATAAGCACTCTTTTGCAGCACAGCCTTCATTTTATCATATTGCTTCCTTCAAACACATTGCTTATTTTCAAATCTTTTATAGAAAGAATCTCAGATAGAAGCTTCTGTTGCAGGTGCACCACACCATGTTTTGCTGACTGCTCTTTAACTTCATGAATAAAACAACGACCTTCAAATTTATTTGAGATCTCGTCATAAACACGTCTTGCAATAGTTGTCTTTCCAATTCCGCTCATCCCAAATATGCAAACAAAACGAACATCACTACTATACCCCAAACCTATCAATGGATTCAATTTCTGCATACGAAGCTTCATCCCAACAAGATTTGGATACCCACTTGACCATCCCGGACCCAATTTCGCAATGATATCTTCAACAATTCTCTCGATGAACTTTGCTTCATGCCTATATATATATATATATATATATATATATATATATATATACACCACAAACATCAAGTTCAACTCATAAAACAACAATTAAATTAAATTAATGGATGTTTTCTGTTCTGTTGCTTTGATTCTTGCTATTGGGTAACTTTAAAAAGTTCAAACTCCTTTCTAAATATGACTTGATATAACATCCATTGACCTCAAAAATTTAGATCCCATATAAATTATGACATAAGAGAAATTGAGTATGAGATATTACTAGAATTTAAGATTTACCCATTTTCAGTGTTGTCCCGATCCCAACCGGACAATTTGGATACATCCTTGTTGAACTCTCAAGTGAAGTGTATATATGTATTGTGATAATGAAACACTCAATGAATATTGAGAACAGGCAGCCTACGCTTAAATACAAGCTAAAGGGAACTCCTAACCAGTTATTTCAAAATTCAAATGAGTGGTTAGGAGATTTCCTCTAACCTACTAACACTCCCCCTCAAGTTGGAGCATAGATATCAAACATGCCCAACTTGTTACATATATATGAAACCCGATTTTTACACAATCCTTTCGTGAATATGTCAGCCAGTTGATCACCGCTCCGAACGTGTGTAAGTGATATGAGTCCTTGCTCCACTTTTTCCCGTATAAAATGGCAGTCCACTTCAATATGCTTCGTCCGCTCGTGAAAGACCGGATTATTCGCGATGTGTATGGCAGCACAGTTATCACACCACAAATCTATCGGTAACTTCACTTCAACACCCACTTCTTTTAGAATGTTCCGCACCCAGACTATTTCGCTTGCCACATGAGTCATGGCTCGGTATTCTGATTCAGCACTTGAGCGTGACACCACATTCTGCTTCTTACTCTTCCAGGAGACCAAGTTGCCTCCTACAAACACACAATAACCTGTCATAGACTTCCTGTCGCCTGGTGAACCAGCCCAGTCTGCATCGGAGAATGCCTCAACACGCATATACCCGTGGTCAGCATAAAGAATCCCTTTTCCAGGAGCACCTTTCAAATATTTCACAATCCGAACCGCCGATTCCCAGTGAGTTTGGGTCGGTGCACTCATGAATTGACTAACCACACTCACTGGAAATGCAATATCTGGACGGGTAATTGTGAGATAATTTAGTTTTCCCACTAACCTCCTGTACCTCTCCGGATCTTCAAACGGCTCCCCTTCTCCTGCCAATAACTTCACACCTTGATCCATGGGCGTATCACACGGTTTTGACCCAAGCAGCCCCGTGTCCCCGAGCAAGTCCAACGCATATTTCCTCTGTGAGAGGAATATGCCTTTCTTAGAGCGTGCAACTTCAATTCCCAGAAAGTACTTCAACACTCCCAGATCCTTAGTATGGAACTCAGATCCGAGAAAGAACTTGAGCGCCTCAATCCCACTTGCATCACTGCCTGTAATAACAATATCATCTACATATACTATCAACAAAACACACCCATAGTTAGTATGTTTGTAAAAGACAGTATGATCATATGCACTTCTCTGCATTCCAAACTCAACAACTGCATTGCTAAACCGCCCAAACCACGCACGCGGAGACTGCTTTAGCCCATATAAGGACCTCTTCAGCTTGCACACTTTCCCAGACTCCCCCTGAGCAACAAACCCCGGTGGTTGCTCCATATAAACCTCCTCACGCAAGTAGCCATGTAGGAAAGCATTCTTCACATCAAGCTGATGCAAGGGCCAATGTCTCGAAGCTGCCAAAGAAATAAATATCCGCACAGAAGTTAACTTGGCCACTGGGGAGAACGTCTCGGTATAATCTATACCATACGTCTGGGCGTACCCCTTTGCCACCAAGCGCGCTTTGAGTCTAGCCACAGACCCATCCGGGTTCATTTTCACCACATACACCCACTTACAGCCAATAGCAACCTTACCAGGGGGAAGCTGTACCAGATCCCAGGTCTGGTTCTCCTCAAGGGCGTCTACCTCCTCTACCATCGCACGCCTCCAACCATTGCCTGACTCAAAGATTTCGGAACAGGAATAGACTCTAACTGGGACACAAAAGCACGCGAAGACGCCGATAAATTGGTATATGACACAAAAGACGGAATGGGACGAACACAACGACGCGTACCTTTCCGAACAGCGATAGGAACATCCTGGTCTGTCGACGAAGATTCTGGTAAGGGAGGATTTACTGGTGGAACCGGTGGGGCTGCACGCGTATCACCTTCTCTGGGCCGCCTGTGATAAACCTGCGTAACAGGAGGCCTAGACTCTACTCCTACGGAGTCAGGAATAGTAACAATATATGTCAGAAAATCATCTGTCTCGGAACTACAACCAGACGAACCAGGGAACTCTTCACTGAATAGAGTATTCTCGAAGAACGAGACATCTGCAGAAACCAAGTATCACCCCAAATCCGGGGAGTAACACCGATACCCTTTTTGAGTACTTGAATATCCCAGGAAAATACATTTTAATGACTTAGGATCAAGTTTCCCTCTTTGAGGACGAACATCCTGGACAAAACACGTACACCCAAACACTTTAGGAGGAAGGCAGAACAACGGTTTGGACGGATAGACGAAATGACAAGGACTCTGACCCCCAAGGACCCTTGTAGGTAGGCGGTTTATTAAGAAACACGCTGTATGAACTGCATCTGCCCAGTAAACCCTAGGGACTTTCATTTGAAACAAAAACGCCCTAGCAACCTCCAACAGATGGCGGTTCTTGCGTTCTGCCACACCATTCTGTTGGGGAGTGCTGACACAAGACGACTGATGTACCATCCCATTCTGACTCATATAACTCGAGAAGGAACAAGAAAAATACTCAGTCCCAATATCACTCCGCAAAACCTGTATCATTTTATTGAACTGAGTTTTGACCATCGCACAGAAATTACAAAAGATCCCAAACAACTCATCTCTAGACTTCATGAGGTATAGCCAAGTGTGTCTAGAGAAATCATCTACAAAAGTTACAAAATATTTAAACCCAGACTTTGATACTACTCGACATGGCCCCCATATATCTGAGTGAACTAACTGAAATAAAGACTCAACTCTATTATTGACTCTAGGAGGGTATGGCACCCGACAATGCTTAGCAAGCTCGCATAACTCACATTGCAAGCCAGATAGAGATTCTAACCCCGGACACAACTTCTTTAAGACAGACAAAGGCGGATGACCATACCGGGAGTGCAACTGCAACGGGGACATATTTCCCAATAAACCAACCGGAACACCTCCAGAATCTTTGGACAGCCGTTCTAACACGTACAGCCCACCGACCTCCTTCCCTTTACCAATAATCGTCTTCGTCAACAGATCCTGAAACAGACAATATCCAGGGAAGAACATAACACAACAATTTAGGTCCCGGGTAATTTGACTAATTGACAATAAATTGAACGGGAATTTTGGGAGATATAACACAGACGTGAGAGGCAACGACGAACTAACACTCACACTACCTTTACCTAAAACAGAGGTGGATGAACCATCTGCCAAGGTAACCGTAGGACCATATTTAAGGGAACAATATTCGGAAAACATACTTAGATTACCTGACATGTGGTCACTGGCTCCAGAATCAATGACCCACTGTCGAGACGAGGAGGAAACACAAGCAATAGGATTACCTGTTTGAACAAAGGTAGCTGACGGAGATGGCAATGACCCTGGACCAGCGGGAGGCTGCGAGGACGACAACTTTAACTGATTAAACAAAGCCATCTCTTCTTCAGTTATCATAACCGTCCCTTCTGGTTTAGAAGCAGAATTAGCAAATCTCCTATGGTCGGAGAGTTGTGGGCATTGGTTACGCAGATGACCGGGATCACCACAATTATAGCAAGCCCTTTGCCCCCGACCTCCTCCGCGCCCTCTACCTCGTCCCCTGGACCGACCTCCTCGACTATCAGTCCCACTATCTCCTTGTGAGAAAAACACTTGTTTCTCCAACGTACTATCAGTACCAAGATTCACTGACGCATTTTGAACCATAGAGAAAACTTGGTCGAGCGAGTCTAACTCCTTATTCCCCAATAATTGTGATTTCAAAACATCATACTCTTTATCTAACCCAGAAATCCAACTAAAAATATGCAACTGATCACGTTGTTTTTTCATTTTATCCACTTTATCAGTAATTGGCATAGCAGCACACAACGCCTCACTTACATTCTTGAAGTCATAATAGTAATCCCTGATGTCCCGCCCTTTTTGAGACGGTCGATGAACATCCTGGGATAACTGATATAACTTCCTTAAATTACTCGCCCCGCTAAACCACTGATTCACTAACTCCCACACTTCCTTCGCACTCTTACAGTGCTGTAAAGATAGGATTATCTTCCTATCAATACAATTTATTATACGCGAAAACAAGGCGTCATCATCTTTCTGCCACGCTTGGGCTTCGGTAGGGTCATCCGGACATGTCTCAATTAAATGTCCAGCTTTACCCATACCCTTCAAATTTACTTCAACTAAAAATTTCCATTCCCCAAAATTGGACCCATCCGGTGCCAACACCAAATCAACCAATTTGGATTGGGTTGACACCACAGTAATAGTCCTATTTTCTGCCATAATAAACACACAAAACCAACCTGGAGATGTAGACTTCAATTTTATGCAAAAACCCAGTCCACGCAGCACCCTGGCAGCACACCCACACGCAGAACCAGATCTGGAAACACAGCCCACGCAGAACCCCTCAACACCGGACGGAGGTATTGACACAGACGCGTCGGGCAGACTGAGGCGGAGCTAGCCGCGTCGGCGGCGACCGGAGCGGAGGTCGGGAAACACCGCACGCGCCGGCGCGTGGCGTCGGAGCTCCGAGAGTGCGGCGGCGCGTGGACCCTCCGATGACTGCTCCGTTCCTCCCGGCGGCGGCGCCTCCTCGTTCCGATCAAAGCCCACCACCCACATCTACCGCTCTGATACCATGTTGAACTCTCAAGTGAAGTGTATATATGTATTGTGATAATGAAACACTCAATGAATATTGAGAACAGGCAGCCTACGCTTAAATACAAGCTAAAGGGAACTCCTAACCAGTTATTTCAAAATTCAAATGAGTGAACAGGCAGCCTACGCTTAAATACAAGCTAAAGGGAACTCCTAACCAGTTATTTCAAAATTCAAATGAGTGGTTAGAAGATTTCCTCTAACAACCTACTAACAATCCTCCAGCACTTTCCTCCATTTCTTCACCTTTTCTCCTTCCTTCTCAAACCTCTTCTCGTGTCCTTTAAAGGCTTCTCCATACTTTCCCTTCTGTTTCCTCACAGTCGACGGATCCACGCCATAGAAAATGGGAACAACCATCTGACCTTTCACCTCCATACACTCCATGATTTTCACCAGTTCCTCCAAACACCATGAGGAATCAGCATAGTGCTCGGAGAAGACGACAACGGCCATGGCCGATTCTTCGATTGCCTTCTCAAGTGCTGGTGAGATGGACTTTCCCCTTTCCAGCTTCTCGTCGTCTTTGAAAGTGTAAATCCCTCTTTGCTGCATGGCACTATAGAGATGATCAACGAAATTCTTGCGAACATCTTCTCCTCTGAAACTCAAGAAAACATCATAGGAGGAACCACATGAAGACACAAAAGAAGGTTGTTCCATTTCAATGAATAACAGGGGCAAATGAAGAACTGAAAATCTGCTGTATGCAATTAGATACACTATGCACATACAAGAAATGAAGCTTTATATATATATAGTACTTAATAATGTAACTGTACAAGAAAGGAGACAATTTTCCTGATTATTTTGTGGTATGATTGGAGTGTGTATGACTATGGTATAGTAGTTACATCAAGAACAATTAAACAAAGACTCCACCAAAGTTGATAATATAAAATAATCCAAGCTAGCTACATATGTGGCCAAATGTTTTGTATAGGAAACTGCATGGTTTCGTTTTCATGCATATAGCATGCAGGCCAGCCGGCCAAGTTTGTCAAGAACATAAATACCATATTGTGATCGATCTTAATCAAAGTGAACACCTTCATATTTGATGAATGAAAAGAATAAACAAAACATTATTATATATACACATGCACACAGAGACAAACATAAACAGACAAGCCTGATGTGTTCCTTACAGCAAAATTGAACTCTGATCTAAATTAAAGCATGTGTCCTCAGTCCTTACTGTCCCAAAAACTCAATTGCTTCATAATTGAACTTTGTACCAATGGTTTCATATGTTTGGATTGACATCTCGGAACACTCGAATATTAAGTGAAACTAAATACCCCTCTATGTTTGATTGCTTTATACAAGACTAGTATGTTACCCGTGCGTTGCACAGTATAAAATATGATCAAAGTATATAATATAAAACTATTAATTCGAAGTATATAATATTTAACAAATGGTGTGAATATGTCATTCCATGTAATTTCAGTCTTTACTAAAAATTGTTCAATTGATTAATAACTGTACACAAAATTAGCATTATTATAAACATTAAAAAATAAAAATAAAAAAAAATAATAATAATAATAAAATTAAAATAAAATAAAAAATAAAAAAAATATAAAAAAAAACGCAATCAAAAAAAGTAACATTTAAATTGAAATAGTTAAATAAGATATCATAACCAACACTGCAAAATAAAATTTAGTGTGCCAAATATTCAAGAGGTCTAGTTACTCAGTGGAAAATCATATAACTAGTCATTTTTCGTATGCTCATACTTCCAAAAATGCAATTGGAAGCATCAAAGCAGAGCCAAGCAAGCAAATTCAACATTTAATCAAGCAATAGTCCACCTTTTGAAAAGACGTCCAATACTTACGCAATAAGGAGCCTAGTTACAAAGTGGATAATTAAATTATTGGTGAAACAATAATTTTTTTTTGTATATTAAGATATGATACTCTATCTTTTGAAAAGACATCCAATACTTACTCAGTAAGGGGCCTAATTACTCAGTAGAGTCATACCACAAGTATGTTTTTCATCAAATAAACATGGTGTAAGCCTTATTGAATGCACATTAAAAACCTCATAATATAAAGCAAAACCACCAAACAAACCAAAAAACCAAAACATATGCACTCAACCAAAGGGTGAAAATAAAGGCCATATGGATAAGTGGAGCTTAGCATGAAGAGGTTAATCAATAAAAATAAAGCTAAGGTCCAACTTAGTTACACCTAAAGGATGAGATATTGAGATGAATATGGTGAGAAGTGGAATGATATAGGATAAAATATAGGTGCAACTAATGCCTTGAGCATTTCATACTTAGTGGTGAGTGTGTGAAAGGTGAGTCTCTTAAGCACTAAAGAGGGTTAAAATGTGCAATCTCAAATGTTTTTAGCAAAAAGAAAAATTTAACAACTACTTTTTGAGAGAAATATATATAAGGAAAAGCAAAATAAAGTAAACTAAATCCTAATATTCACAAATATGAACAATTTTTTTTCCAAGAGTCATAAGAATAGACAAGCAAAAATATAGCTCAAAGTGTTTCCTCCTAACTTAGACAAAAACATGGTCCCCGATGTTAGACAAGTTAGCAAAAATAACCAGAAATAAACTTAAACTTTGATTATTATATGAAGCAAATTAAATATATTCTGAAATGTAATCAACTATGCTGCCTACATACAAGAGTTGAGGAAGAATTAAGGTTAAGGCAGTAGTGACAATTAAAAAACAAGAACATATATTGGACAAAAGTCCCCTCTGTAACTGTAAGCTTGAGAATGGCTTTTTAAAGTGGAAATAGCAACTTGTGATAAAATAAGAAGCAGGGGTTTAAGAGGTCATACATAAGTTGAAGGTAGTGAGGTCATAAACGCTAATGCAAAGCAAATATAGTGAAAGATGTGTATGAAAATGGATCAGGAATCCAGAAATGCCTCTGGTGGGAGGCGAGAGAATTGAACATCATAACGAAAACAAGCTCTTTTCTTCTTTACATACTGTGATCCATTGAAGATTGCAGGAAATAATCCCATCTTCCCAACAGATTGAGACGAGCTGGAGCTGGAGCTGGAGCTAGAGCTAGTATGGATCATCACATCTTCATCACTCTCTTTAACATCATCCTCGTACACAAGTCGCATTCCAAAACCTTTATATACCATGGTGGGGCCATCACTAGAAACCTCAATTTCACACCATTCATTAGGACTGTGAACCTCATGACTGTAGGATGCCCAAAACCCATCAAATGACATAAAGGCCAGACAAGTGAGCTCACAGTCTGCATTCTGTTTAGTCCCCATATACCCAATCCTTAATCCATGATTTGTCTTACGACCACTATTAGTTTTGAAGCTAAAATCCACGTCAATTCCATATGTTTTACTCAAACTACCACGACTCTCAGATGATGAAGTTTTTATCAAGTCAGAAACAACACAGAATGCAAATCCCATAAATTTGTTATTGTACCAATTTTGAGGCAGGTTCACTGAAATTGAAGGTCCCCAGTTCTTGTACGTAAACCACTCAGGAATCACAGTGCCAGGATTACAGATGCAAACATCATCATCTACCAAAGATAGTCCCTGTGCCACATAGAAAGATCATATCAGTCACTCTTAGTTTATGTGCACTGCAGTGGAAGAACACTAGAGCAGATAATATATGATTATTGTTGGGGGGAGCCGGTGAAGGGCCAAATCCAACATCAGGTGGCTAGGGGATTGTTGGGCAGAGGAGGCCGGTGAAGGGCCAAGTCCACACCCTACCACTTGAAAAATGTGGTGGTATGGAGAAATAAACTTTTACTATCACTACTAGCTATTAGCTTTTGGCATAGTGGTAACGCTTGATCCTAACAATTATACAAGTTACCTTGAGAAGGTGTTGCCATATTGCATCAATCATGTGACTATAACGGTGATCCTCAATTATTTGATCACATTTAGTGAACGAAACGCGGAACAACTTCGGGCATTTTGTAAATACATCCATGTTCCCTTTCAAGGCTGTGCATTCATCTGCATAAACCTCTTCTATACTTGATGGAAGCTCTGGCAAAGCTTCAAGCTTCTCACAGCCAGCCAGATGAAGTTCCCTAAGTCGATTGAGGTGCGAGAAGGTTTCAGCTGGGATACCAATAAACTTGTTCTTGCCAAGATCTAAAACTTCCAAAGAAGACAAGGCTCCAAGATCAGAAGGAATGCCTCCATCTAACATACTGCAATCTCTAAGATCTAGTCTTGCCAATGAAGATAGACCAGATAGAGAAGGAAAGGGAGAAACTTTGGGATTGGTATCTTGAAAAGTTCCTGGTAGCAGCCAAGAAAGGAATAATGAACCCCGTGATCGAGAAGCCAGAGGTTTACATCCACGAAATGATAGGATCTTGAGTTTCTTTAGATGTGAAATGGAGGATGGTAGTTTCTGGACGGCTGTATAATCACAGTAGAGTTCTTCTAAACACTCCATTTGTCCCAATTCATCTGGTAACTTGTCGAACATTGAACAACCAGAGAGAACAAGAGTTTTCAGACTTTTCAATCTACAGATGCTACCTGGAAGACTTGCAAGGTGTTTGCAATAGCTTAAATTTATCAAGCTAAGGCATGTTAGGTATTCAATTGATGATGGCAACTCTCTTAAAGCAGTAGCTTCTGCATATACTTCTACCAAGCAAGCCATATGACCTCCAATTTCTGGAAAATTTTCGAGTTTCAAACACCCTGAAAGGATCAGAGTCTCCAGCTTTTCTAAATGAATAATCTTTGGAAGCCTCTTTAGATTTATACAGTGCTTTAGGTTCAGTAAAACAAGGTTTCTCAAAAATCCAAGCGAAGCATGGATCTCTACCAAACTCGTACACTCTTCCAGTACCAATCTTTCAAGATTTGGTATTCCTGTGAAATCCGGAGTCCTAATTAGTTTTTGAGAATGGCTAAGATTGATGAACTTCAAATTTTCCAAAACCTGTAGAAGTGAAACATAAAAGAGAAATAAGAACCTTACATGATATGATTGAAAAGCAAAAAAAAAATGGCATAAATAAATAATGAATAATCAGATAAACCTTCAAGCCTTTCCAAAGTTGTATGACACGACTATATTGCATTTTAAGACCAACAAGTTTTTCTCCTTCAAAACTAACAGGCAAATTCTTTGAAGGATATCCATGCCAATCAAGCCACCTTAACTCTCCGGGGAGAAAATTAGGAGCTTCAGAAGCATTTGCATTATGAAATTTGAGTAGCCTGAGCTTGGTGATGTGTGTGAAGGCTCCACTACTAACTTTCACATCTGTTGCAACCCTGAAGTTCAATGCTATACCTTCAATCTTATCAGTACCCTGCAAAAATCCAGAGGAAAACAACCTCCTAAGCTAAATCAGAACTGTAGATACTAAAGAAAAGATACTTGATCTTCTGAATTTTCAGAAGAGCACTGCACTTACCTCATTTCCTGTCACTAGCTGACAAATATCCCGAGGTAGCCACAACCTGCTATATCTTTTTATATCATGTAAAGCCTCTTGGCGAACGATATGCCAACCCATTTCTCGTATCAATTGATGCATCAAAATGCGACCTTTTGAAACAGTTAGCAAACACTTCTCTGTGAGAACCTTTATACCAATGGCAGAGTGGAATTTGAAACTGTCAAGTATTCTTGTTATGGATGTTCTCTTCTTCCCATTAAAGAAGCATGCAATGTCTAAGAAAATCTTTTGATCAATTATGTTGAGACCATGAAAACTCACTTTAAGCTTCTCTAAAATCTCATTTTCTGGGATTTCCTTAAGCCGCACCACTTCTCTTCTCCACTCAGCAATGTCTCGGCCATACAGGAAAGAACCCAAAACTTTAAGAGCCAACGGAAGGCCACCTGCAAGGCGCACCACTTGAGTAGCCAGCTCCTCAAATTCCTTGGTAGGCGGCTGCTTCTTAAAGGCATACTGCCTAAACAGCTGAGAGCCTTCACCTTTATCTAGCAGACTCATTTTATAGAGTCTCAGAGACTCAACATTATGGGTAATAAGCAAGTGTTTATTCTTTGTTGTTATGATGATTCTACTTCCATTTCCAAACCAATCAGGGTTTCCAGCCATGTACTCCAATTGATCCATGTGGTCAACATCATCAAGAACAATAAGCACTCTTTTGTGGCGAAGCCTTCGTTTTATCATATTGCTTCCTTCAAACACATTGTTTATTCTTAAATCTTTTATGGAAAGAATCTTTTATCATATTGCTTCCTTCAAAGCACGACTAAGGAATAGGGACGAATTATACAATTACCCTATGACTTAGAAACAAAATATGCAATTTTCCCTTTTATTAAGGGATAAGGGAAATAGCCAAAAACATTTCAAGAAAGTTTCATGGGTTCCCAATATCAAAATGTTAGTAAAATGTGAAAATGCTTGTCCATAAGAGTCTCTAAGTCAATGGACATATTGAAAAATTGAGCTGAGAGGATGCAAACTGTGGTTTTGAAAAGTTGACTTGCTCTAATCATAGCAAGATCCAAGACACTTAATAATTGAACAATTTGTTCCTATCATTAAGACAAACCTTGAATCTGATCTGTATTTTGGTATGAATTATGACATGGAGAAATTGAAAATGAGGTATGTATAGAGTTTAAGATGTACCCATTTTCAGTGTTCTCCACATCCCATCCAGACAAATTGGCTACATCTCTCAGCACTTCCCTCCATCTCTTCACCTTTTCCCCTTCATTCTCAAACCTCTTTTCATGTCTTGCAAAAGCTTCTGCGAAACTGCCCTTCTGTTTCCTCACCGTCGATGGATCCACACCATAGAAAATTGGAACAACCACCTGCCCATTCGCCTCCATGATCTTCACCAGTTCCTCCAAACACCATGTAGAATCAGCGTAGTGCTCCGAGAAGACAACAGCAATGGATGATTCTTTGATTGCCTTCCCAGGGGCCGGTGAAATGGACTTCTCCTTTTTGAGCTTCTCGTCATCTCTGAAAGTGTAAATCCCTCTTTGTTCTAAAGCACTATAGAGATGGTCTACAAAGTTCTTGCGAACGTCTTCCTCTCTAAAGTTCAAGAAAACATCATAATAATCAGATGAACTGACAAAAGAAGATTGTTCCATTGCAATAAAGTAGAGGGATTGGATGAAGAAAGGAAAACTCTGTAGGATGCAAGTCAATGTACTATATATGCACAACCAATGAATCTTAATCTACAATAATGCTGTACAAGAGAGGAGACCATTTTTCCTGATTCTTTTAGTATTATCATCGGAGTAGTTACGTTATAAAGAACCATCAAACAAAGACACTGCCAAACTTTTGGAAAACAAAGTTCCCATTTATGTATAAAGAAATACAAGTGGATGGGTGGCCACCATGTGCTTCTATTTGGTACTCCATAATAGTTTAAGCTAAAAGCTAATTGAAAAAAAAATAAATAAAAATACCTACTGTTATCAAAGCATTCATTTCAATTTGATTATATTAAAATATACAAAGCAATATACGTCAAAGGAATTGAAAGATATTGACAATGTTTATTAATGAAGAAGATGATTCTTAAATACAAAGCTATGTCAAATTTATAGAACTCCAACATAGCAAATGATTTTGCTAATCAACGGGAGGAAACAAATCCCTATAAGAAAAACTATAAAGATTATAACTAAGCAATACAGAAGAACAATTTTACCACAGACTGCAGCCCAGGCTTGAAATTTAGCCTCAGAAGATGATCTCGAAAGGATTACTTGTTTTTCTGAACTTTCATGAAACCAAAAAGGCAAATACTTGTGTGAGACCGTCTGATTATTGTCGATGTGAAAATGTAATACTTAGACAATTTTCAACATCTCAAAAACCCTCAAAACATACCGCTTTTGCCGCATCGCTGCCATCGTCGTCCACAACCCCGCCGCTTCCTCGACGTCTTCCTCCATCGCCGCCGTCTCACTTTGTTGAATTTAGGGTTTTTCGACCAATGTGCGTTGGAGTCTAGGATTCTCACGGCTGCCGCGAGCTTCGGTACTTCCCTTATCCTTCTCTTTATGCATTTATGAACGTCGATGGATTTATATCGTTACGCGGTCTCGTGATTTTCCCCCATCTCTCGAATGGGTTCTCGTTCTAACTTGGATTGAACAGCTGCAACAAAATCTATGCGATCTCCGCGCCTCTTTCTCTCTCTACAACCACGCTGCAACTTAATTTACTCCTTTTATGATTGCCAGTTTCCTTATTTTTTAGTTCATCATTGCTGTGGCGATGTTCATTTTGTTTATGCTTAATTTCTTACACTGATTTGATTAATTAAGGCTATTTTAGAGATTGGTGTGAAGCTTAATTCTGTTGTTATCTTAGGTTTGCATGCATAGAAATGGAGGGAAACTCAATGTGGTTTTGGGAATTATGATCTTAGCCTTTGAAGTTAAAGCAGACTGATAGAAGCTGATGCCATGTTTTTTTTATATAAGAGCTGATGCCAAGTTAGTATGCTACTTTCTCCCAAAAAAAAAATAAAAAACACAACTAATATAGATATGAAGGGCACAGTACAGTGACACCAGGATTCCAGGAAAAATAATCAAGACAAGCACCCTTCTGAAGTTGTACTCATTAGTTGGGATTTTTTCTCTAGTTTTTTTTTTGTGTGTTCATCATTCACCTCAACAATTATTATCTCACTCCAACTCAAAAACTCAATAGTGATATGATTGAATTTATAGTACAGAAATTATGAATTTATAGTATAGAAATTATAAATCTATAGTATAAAAATTATGGATTCAATTCCGTACCATGCATGGTGCACACAGTTGCACAGCATAATTTGTCATAAATACACAAAATTATGAGCCAATAATATGGACTTGCTAAATCCTAAATCCTAAATTTACGATTAAATTCCATTTCCTCTAACCATAGACGCCGCAGTTCTCTAGACGGCAAACTCTGACTCCAAAGCCGACATCGCCGTCGACGAAGCAAAAGCCGACACTGCCGTCTCCCGTCCTTCCCTGCCACCACTGCTACCTCCCCTGTGATTCTACGATGAGTCCTCCCCTACCATCTATGAAGGTCGTCGTCTCTCGTTAGCCCCTGCCGCCGCCTCCTCCACTGTGATTCTGCGACGAGTCCCCTGCCGTCGACAAAGGTTGTTGTTGGAAAAATACGTTCAAATTTGAACGCAAACCTCATGTCCTAATTTTGTGGATCCACGTGATTTTGCCCACACAATTATGTGAACATGGGAATGGAAAAAATCAAGGTCAAGGCTTAGTTATTCCACCTTTTACGTGAATGCATGGCCATAATTAGAGCTTCATGAGTATAAATATGCAATCCTTCTCAATTCATCAAGGCACTCAAAGGGAGTTTCCTTCTTTGATTTCTTCCTTTCATATCCTCTAGTCTGAGCATATATATAGTTAGGTTCGCCTACGTGGTTGCTAGTGCAAGCTATCCATAGTAGGTCTGTGTAGCCTGTCGAAAGCGTGCCAGGGTTCTAACTGCACCGTTACCGGGAAAATAACGCTTTTAAGGTAGTGTTATTATAACACGGCACATATTTCTTTTCAGTCATATACCCTTTGTGCCCGTGCCTCTTAAAAGGCTTCCAGCCCGCGCGTTGACGTTGCGAATATTTTCCAACAATTAAAAGCGTTATTATAGCAACAGTCAACTACTCAAATCATGGAGCAGATTATAATAAATTTTTGGCGACATGATGGTGTAGCAACAACAGAGATTAGCAATGGAAGGCAGCAACTTCATACAGAACAATATTGGTGAAGCACAATACTTCGGCTGATGTGTAACCTTTAAGCAAGGGAGTATAACAGAAACAATTATTGGGTTCATATCGGAACTTTGACCATACTCTGATGAGGTTTGTTTCCTCATATTTTAATATGACACAATCATATTTATATGATAATAGACTATCATATGCAAATGATTATTTTTAGCACAAGTAATCATATATTATTGGGCATTGACCATATCCCCTTAAAGCTATCATAATGGCATAATTTAGAAGATGGTTTGCCTATATCTTTGCATCCATTTGATTATTATGTTTTGAGAGCATTTGAAACGTGAAATATATACTGTGACAAGCATTTTATAAATCACCGTTTTTTATATGGTGAGTGCTTTGAATATTATAGGAAAATTTACAGCGGTGTACACAAAGATAAGTGAATTGTTATTATTCACATAGATAAGCTTTATGATTTTGTTGTGTCAGAAGTGTTGATTTAACACTAATGCTAAGTGATTAAATCATCAATCTGATTTAAAGCTTATAAATTGTGTACATATGCACATATCGAATTTATAACATTATGTGTTATATTGTGGATATGTTACAAACATTGCACTATTTGATGAGATACATATATGCTTTACAGTTACTTAATCTCAAATACCTGAATTTTATGTACTGAGACTAAATTCTAAGGTTTTACTCACATTGTGGTGATAGCATGGAAAAGTCATCATTCTTGAATACTCTGTCTAGGAAGATGATTTTTAAGTAAACTTCGGTTTCACCACTCGACCTGGGAGTACAAGAAGTGGGGTGTTGATCATACAGACTAGTTAGAGCGCCACTTGATCTTCATATGAAATGTGGCCGACTTTCATATGTTGTTAAACAATCAAAGCGTTGCAATAGAAATTGTTGAAGTACTGCAATAGTAATATTAATCTGCATCATATGAATGCTTTATATGAATTTTAATCTCCTCAAGTGAAGGAAAAGTTGTGCATGTGGCAATTTTGAATTCACCTTGTTGAGAGATATTTCCTAATAAATGTTAGTTTGAACATATTCTTTGTGTATGAGATTAATTTCTTGTAAGAATATGAGGTGAAATTTGTTATTATGTTGTTCAACTTGAAGTAGCATGTGGACACCATTATCTCTATGGCTTACTAACAATGAGCATTTGTATATATATTATTTAAATTCTTGGTTGAGTCATCTTGAAAGACCTCTAATTCCTGTTTAAAGGGCAATTATGATGGGTTGAAATAACCAAGTCTGTTGAAATATATTCAACTATTGAGTATGCATCAGGCAAAGTGCGGAGCTACAATAATGCTCCACAAAGTAAATCGGCATAACTCAGTCTACAAAGGAGCTAATATTGGGCACCAAAGATCAGTCTGGGTAAGAAATCAAATACATTTGACAAAAATATTTGTAAGTGTTGTATTGTGGGGGTGATTAACTCCTTATATTTTCACTAAAAGTTTCCCTGTGGTATTGAGAATAATGATAAAAGATAATGTTTCATGTTAAGCATGAAAATCTCAAGGGACTATTCACGAGCAAACGAAGTACTCGTCAAAGTTCATGTAAGTTTGATCAAGAAAATCAACTTACTTGAAGGCTAATTATGCGGATTAGTCATTGGAATGACTTAAAGTCCAAGTGGTAATGAATTCGTGGTGGGTCCCACTTTTGTGGTCAAACGAAGCCATGAAAAGAGTTACAAAATAGTACACTAGTTGGTCATTCCTACAATGTGTGTACTTGTGAGGCTGAGCTACAGCTCTTAATGAATTCATAACTCTTTGAGAAGGGTGGTTTTGTTGAGACAAACCTAATGAATTCACCGCATAATGACTTGAGTACAAAAGTGCTCTTAGTGTCTTATACTCAATTGGGGTGGTCTATTTTGAGGTAGACCTAAAGAGATCCCTGACTTGAGTGGAAAAGGTTAACCTTCTCTTATGAAAGATAATGAGGGTATCCCAAGAAGCTGAGTGGCTAAGAAATATGTTGATAAACGTGCAATTGTGGGGGGTGTCCAACACCTTCATTACATATACATTGTGCTTCACGAACTGTCATTTGCATTGCCAAAGACAGTGTCGTCTATGATAGAAAGAAAAGACTTACAATTGATTTATGTATTTAATTGCTCTATGAGCCTTAATGGTGATCTATATTGAGATAGACTTGATAGAGTTACAAGTCTGTATTGAGATGGACTTGACAATACGTAAAAATCTATAATGCTGTAAGACTTGTCAGAGTTAAAAGTCTATGTTGAGATAGACTTTGACAGGGTAGAAGTCTATATTGAGATAGCCATAACATACTTGAATACTAATGGCCCGTTTGGTTCACGGAATAGGACGGGAATGGCATAGCATTCCCAGTAATAGGCCTATTCCTTTGTTTGGTAACCATTTCTATTACCAGGAATAATATTCCTGGTAATAACCTATTACCTCAAATAAGGTAATAGCTATTACTAGGTCCCCCCTGGTATTAGCCTATTACTGAACGCTCAGGAATAGATTTTAGAATCTATTTTTTTTTTACCCCTTTCTTTAACCTAATTTTTTTATCCTATATATAAATTTATCCTATTTTACCACCGTCGTCGCCACCACCACCATCACTGCCGCCGCCGCCACCACCACCACCACTACCACCATCGTCGTCGCCGCCGCCACCACCATCGCCGCCCCCACTGCCACCGCCACCCCCACCACTGCTACCGCCACCTCCACCACTACCACCCCAGCACCACCACCATCACCACCACCGCCACCACCTTCGCCGCCGCCACCACCGCCACAAGAATCACCAGAACCACCACCCAGCAGCACCACCGCCACAACCGTCGCCGCCCCCACCACCACCACCACAACCGTCGCCGCCCCCACCATCATGCCACAACCGTCACCGTCACCACCGTCACCCCCACCGCCACCACCACCACCCTAGCACCACTACCACCACCACCACCGCCACCACCACCATCACCACCACCGCTGCCACCACCACCACCACCACCACCACCGCCACCAACACCACCATCGCCACCATCACATATTTTTATAAGGGTATTTATGTCTTTTAAACATATTTCATTTCTATTCCTTAAATCAACCAAACACTATAATATAATTCCTAAATCTATTCCTTCTGCGAACCAAACAATAGAATACAATTCTTATTCTATTCCTTGCCTATTCCATTCCTTATGGAATAGCATTCCTATTACCTCAAAATTCATTCCGTGAACCAAACGTGCTGTAAGGGTATTCATAAGAAGTCAAAGAGTTTGAATTTCGTAGAACCTGCTTTTTTGAGTTGGTGTGTTCATTAGAGTTTAAAATTTATCCAACCGATGAGTTCAAGATTCATATCACTCTTGGAAAGAAAATTACTCAGTGTCACTACGTGTCAGTTTAAGTTCACAAACACTGACATTAAGATCAACTCATTTGTATTGCTCAGACATTATCCTTTCTAGCTTTCTACTTTGAACGTGTGGGAGATTGTTGGAAAAATACGTTCAAATTTGAACGCAAACCTCATGTCCTAATTTTTTGGATCCACGTGATTTTGCCCACACAATTATGTGAACATGGGAATGGAAAAAATCAAGGTCAAGGCTTAGTTATTCCACCTTTTACGTGAATGCATGGCCATAATTAGAGTTTCATGAGTATAAATATGCAATCCTTCTCAATTCATCAAGGCACTCAAAGGGAGTTTCCTTCTTTGATTTCCTTTCATATCCTTTAGTTTGAGCATATATTGTGACAACCCAAAATTTTATTTTATAAATTTGGTTTTAAGAAATTCCAAAATAGCCATTTTTCACTCTATAAATTTTTTTGAGATAAACTTGGTGTTTGAATAAATTGTTTTGGGTTACATTTTAAGTGAATTCAACACCGGAACTTATTTTAATTCAAAAATCTTAAATTTTCGGGTACATTGCGTACCAAGTTTTTGACCCGAAAGTCAATCTGAGTGAAACCGGGAGAAATCTGAGAAATCTAAACTAAGTGGTTGTCTAGAAAGTATTTTTGGAAAAATGTATTTTTGACCCCAAACTATTTAAAATCTCATTCCTATACTATGGTCCATGTTGCAAGATAGACCACAGGCTTGCCTGATATTTTGTAGAACTCAACCAAATTACTATTTTGCCATCAACCAATCATTGGTGATCTACCTAGGGTTTTGCACCCATATAAATAGAACCCTCTCATCTTGTTTCTCCTGATCCTCTTTATTTGCCTCTCCATTTTCTGAGCTCTGTAGAAGAAAGGAAGCAAAGACAGTAAGCTCCACCATCTCTATTCATCCATTTCACTCTCAAACCTTGCATTCTCCACCTTCCATCTCTAAGTTGTCTTAAACTTAGTATGTATCTATGTTTGCTTGAGGAAATAGGTGGTGAAGGAGGGTAACACCTGAGATAGAAAGGAAAGGGAACCACACAAAGAGAAGGAACAGGAAACAACAAAGGTATAACCCCATGGACTCCCATCTTAAGTTTTGGCTCTGTGAAGCCTTTGTTTCATAGGTAGAAATGAGTAGAAATGCTAGATTTTTGAAGTGTTTGAGCTATGAAGTGATTTATTACTTGTCTATGATGTGTTGTTGATGTTTTGGATGTGTTAGAATTGCCTGAGTTTGATTTGCAGATGAGAAGAAACCATCTGGTGCACAGGCAGTATGCACCAGACAATGCACCGGCCCCAGCCAACGGACAACAAGGGGACCGTTGGCTAGAGCCGTGGTCAGCCGGGCCTAAGGAACGGCCTTAGGAGAGGGCCGTTGCCTAGAGCCGGCAATCTGGTGGTTCGAGGGGGCGGGCCTAGCTAAGCCCCGCCCTAAGGTCCGTGAGTTGCTCCCTGTGCAGTGGCCGGGCCCTTGCGGCTCAGCTACGTGTCGTTTCGGACCAGGTGTCACGGGCCCTTGTGGCTCGGTACCTCGGGGTCGTCTTGACGCATGTTTGGGCTTTGATCTTGTTGAATTTGGATTAAAAATGAGCATGTTATTGTAGAATTTGTGATGAAATGCTTCATAAAAATGTTTATCTGAGTTCTCTGCTTTTGGGATTTGCTTGCCTTTACCTTCCTGATGATATGTGAGTATTTGAATAGAGAAGCATGAAAACTTTGTGAATAAGAGTTGTTAGAAAAGCATGAGCCTAAATGGTTGGTTTTCGCTAGCAAAGCATGCCTAAATTATTTACAAAAAAGTGTTGAAGTTCACTACCAAGTTCATAATGTTGAGTATGTTTGCTGTGAGTATATTTTTGAGTTCAGATAGCATGCTAACTACTTGCTAAGTGTATTTGAGAAGATTTTTTAAGTTATGAGTTTCAAGCATGATTTATTGAATTGTTGAGTTTCACAGCGAATAGAAAGTAGAAGCATATGGTTACAGTAAATGCCATTTTGAGCATATCATGTTTTAAAAGTGCATAAGTGGCCAATGTGAGCCTAAATATTATTTTCCAAAAATCTCATTTCCATGTAGAGCATCTTTATCTTGTCTTTTGAGAATGAATTGTGAAGTATGTGCATTTCTCTTTGCATAAGTTAAATGTTGCATATATGAGATGCATGAGCGATATATCTATATATATCTATGGTGAGGAAAACCTTGTTTTGGAGGACCCGTTTGGACTACGTCCTCTCGGAAGAAAGAAATGGACATTGCGGTCCAAGTGTATGTAACGCAGCGTATTCCCACGTTACAAGGTTGGAAACTTCCCGCCAGGCTTGGAATCCTGGTTAGGGGGTGTGCACACTAAAAGTTCGATACCTGATTCCACAGAGATGAGTTTAGAACCAAGAGAGTGGTTCGGTGGATGAGATTGAGCATAGGTCAGCTAGAAGTCGTACTGAGATAGGTTCGTTCACGCTATGGTGAAGTTCCTACATCATCCATTAGTAAAGAAAGCGAGTCATTGCGACTCTAAGAAAGCGAGTCATTACGGCTCTAAGAAAGCAGGTCATTGCGACTCTAAGAAATGAAAGCAAGCGAGTCCTTGTGGCTCTAAGAGACCTCCACCGAAAAGTATTCTATTTACAAACGAGTGTATAAATATACTTATTGTATTGCACGAGATTGCATTTGAGTATAGTATTGCACGAGATTGCATTATGAGAATGTTGCATGAGATTGCATAATAAGAATGTTGCACAAGATTGCATAATGAGAATGTTTGTACTAGATTGCATATTGAGAATAATTAACCGAGTTTGTATATCGAGTATGATTGCCTTAGTTGCATATTGATGTCTTATATATCTAGTTTGCATGATGGGAACTCTAAAGCATGAGAATAATTTCTTATTAATTGATAATACGGAATTGCTCGATAGCATGAGTTCGTTATGATGAGTTTGCTATGTTGGGTGTGTGTTAGAGTGATTATGTTGGTAAGATATTTATCGTTGAAGCATGCATGTTGATATTATAAGTTGCGAGCATATAGAAAGCTTGTGGTTTATCTTAAAGTTTATCTATTTGATGAGATTGCTTAATTTGAGAATGTGAGCAAATGTTTTTCCAAAGTATATACTGTAGTACTTTACAGGGTGGAGTGTGGTTATACTTAGCTTCGTGCTAACAGGTGTTTTCTACTCGTATACTTGTTGTTTTGCAAAACCCCTTTCAGGTGGGCCCAGCGTTTGAGAGTTGATCGAGTTAGATTAGTTTAATAGATCTAATAGTCTAAACTATTTTTGTTTTTATGATGTTATGATGATGGATTGTAGACTTATGATACTTATGTTTGGTGATAGACACCGGGGTGTTTTTCCCCAGGTGACTTTAATTAAGTAATTTCAATGTTAGTTTGACTTAATGATTTAGTTCTAGAGAAAATTACACTTTTGGTCCTATGACTATAAGAGGCGTGTTAATTTCAGTACTTAACTTTAAAAACTAACAAGTTAGTCCTGTAACTATACAATTTTTAACACATTTGGTCCTCCCGGCCAAATCACCGGCGAAATTTGGCCGGAATCTTTTACTCTATTCTTATTTGTTTAATTCGTGGGGCAACTTGGTCATTTCATGTGAAAAAGAAAAGGGAAAGTGAGTCTTCTTCCTCCTCTTCAGGCTGTCTCGAACGCGAACGGCAGCAGGTGACCAGAAACGCTGACTCTATCTTCCTGCTATGTTTTCTCTTCCGATACACATACATATAGAATTACAAGTTGATACTTTCAAATTCAATTCACCAAATTGGGATTGCGATTGTGGTTTGAATTTTCTATTCCTAATAGACCAAAACCTAAGATCTATCTCATTTAACTCTAACTCAATCCATCTCTTCCACCATTAAACCATGAAACCGCAAAGCTCTGCAACGTTGCTGCTCTATAACTCCGACGACTACACATCTGAGTACGTTTTTGTCGAAAGTTGGCAGATGACAAGGCCACCGCCGCGACGGGCCGGATGTTTCCTCGTCATACTCATCTGTAACTTTCTCAAGATCTTCTATGGGCAATAAACAAAAAAATAAATAAAAAGAGATTCCAAAGAAGGCCATCTGTAACTTTCTGTAAATGATGTACCAAATTATTTCCTAATTTTATGGTAGCTGAACAAAGAAGGATAATGATTAATTAATAAATTACTCTTGTATAATCCACATTATTACACCCCTCAAAATTTGCAAAGGAATTATGGAGGTGGCGGTTTCTGGTCGTTGCTGCAAAGGAAGAAGAAGATCGAAGAAGAAGGGAGGAGAAGGGAGGAGAAGGGAGAGGAAGAGCATGAAATGACCATTTTGCCCCCCACTTATATTTAATTAAAAATGGGTTACATTTTTCTGGCCAAATTTTGCCGGTGATTTGGCCAGGAGGACCAAATGTGCTAGAAATCGCATAGTTACAGGACTAAATTGTTAGTTTTCAAAGTCAAGTACTAAAATTAACACGCCCCTTATAATCATAGGACCAAAAGTGTAATTTTCTCTTTAGTTCTACCCTTAGCCTGTGCAATCACCGTGGAAAGGTGGTTGTGGCAGTTACATTCCCACTAGTTTGTTATTTAAGTTTGTTTATCTGCTGCTTAGTTTGTCTTGATTTTGGTTTTAGAACTGTAAATAAGTTTAAGAAAAGTGGGATGTTACATATATATAGTCAGGTTCGCCTATGTGGTTGCTAGTGCAAGCTATCCGTAGTAGGTCTGTGTAGCCTGTCGAAAGCGTGTCAGGGTTCTAACTGCACCGTTACCGGGCAAATAACGCTTTTAAAGTAGTGTTATTATAACACGACACAGATTTCTTTTAAGCCATATACCCTTTGTGCCCGTGCCTCTTAAAAGGTTTCCAGCCCGCGCGTTGATGTTGCAAATATTTTCCAACAGCCGTGTCCCCTGTCGTCGACAAAGGCCGCAGTCTCCCGTCCTCCCCTGCCAACAACGACTAAGCAACTGATTAGGTATTTCTTGTTCCAAATCTTTCCTAATTTCCTAATTTTATTATTTTGATTATTTTCTTTATTTTTTTTTTTTTGAGAAATTTAATGATATCTTGTAACTTAGGGTCAGAATGAATTATTTATTTTGTTATAGTGATGATATAAGAGTTCATAATGTCTGTTGAATGAATGATGTTTGTGTATGTTGTTAATCAAAGAAAACAATTTTCTCTAATCCTCTCTTATGCAATGAGGATTAACAAGAATTAAGGTTAATCACCTTATCACAGGATTTATTTCGCCTTATCACAGGATTTATTTTTTTAAAGATCAATATTTAATTACAGACAATTGTTTTCCAAAAAAAATTTACAGACAATTGTATCTTGTTGTTTCAAGAGTTACCAAATCGATTAATTTGAAGATTTTAATTCATGATAAAGAGAACACTCAAAGTAATTCAACATCAATCATTGTATATAAGGAAGATTTTCAAAATTTGCATAACTCAAATATACTATTTAATTATTATTTTATTTAGACTTCTACAATTATTACTTATCTTTCTAATTTATTCTTTTTTTTTTTTTGAAAGCAAAAGCAATTGCAATATAGTAATGAATTGCAAAGCAATAGAGCCAGGATGGACAGTACATAACATGAACCTGATCTAAAGCTAATGAAGCTAAAGTATGAGCATGCAAGTTTAACAATTTAGAAGTAAAACTTATGAGTTAATACCAGCCAAGGTCCCTCGAGTATAGTGGTTCCGCCACCTATGGTCCTAAACTTTCAAATCGACCCTTTGTGATCCTCCGAGTTTCAAAATTGACCTACGGTAGTCCTTCAGTTAATTTTCTCCATCTCAACCATGAAAAATGAGGACATAATAGTCATTTCACATTTTTCCAAATCCTTGTTGCTTTTCTCGTCTTCCCCAACTTCATTTTCTCGCTCAACCAAGAAGTTCTTGCTTCTTTTTCAGAGAGACATTTTCAATTCATGTTTCTTTTTCCCTTTTCTGTTTCATACCCATTATAATACCTATTTCGAAAGAGCAGGGGAGTTACAACCTTAGAAGACATTTTCATGAGACATGAAGAAAAAAAAAATTGAAAGAGCATTGCAGGCAGGCTTTAATTCTTTTTCAATTAGAAGATCATAAACAGGGACAAAAGCATATCATATTAAACAACACTAACATCAAATCCAAGCACATCTATTGTCTTTTTCTTTCTCCTTTTATTCAATCAAAGTTATCCCCATCCATCCCATCCCTACAATGAAGGAGAGGAAACAAATTGCCTGGGTAAACTAAAAAGATCTTTCTCTTCAAAAGGAGAAGTCCATCCGCGCGACCCACCAGCAGATATTTTCACGAGAGCTATTCCATCCTGCAACCTAGGAATTGAAATACCATCCACTCGAAAAAAGTAGGTTTCGTAGCAACTCTGGCTCCAAGTCCATTTGTAAATGAATTGAATGTATGGTGGTTGTATGAGAAAATGGTGGAGGCCGCGTTCGACAAGTTCGTGGTGGTCGTCGACGAGATGAAGCTTGTCTCAGGGCTTGCCGGGTCGGGTCTCCCAATGCCCGTCGAGGTCGTCCAATTCTACTGGAAATACAATCTGCTCCGCCTCCATGAGATGTTCAGAGAATTGGATTGAGAAGCCAAGTTGAGATTGGACGGTGGTAAGCCTTATATGACGGATAATTCCAATTACATTTGACTCCCACTAAAGATTCATGCGCCGCTTGGAAGGAGATTTCGGCTTTGGAAGGTGTGGTGGAACATGGATTGTTCTTGGATATGGCCGCTACTGTGATCATTGCTGGAAACGAAGGAGTGTATATGAAAAATGTATGGTGGTTGACTGGTTGTTTTGCATAAGTGAGTTCATCGTTGTTGGCCATAGCCCTCCTCATGTGGGACGAAATGAATTAGGGTCATGGGAGGGATGAATTATTTTATTTTATGATGGAATTAATATATATTGGGTGGGAAATAAATGAAATGACTATTATGTCCCCACATTTCACGGCTGAGACGGAAAAATTAACGGAAGGACTACCACAGGTCGATTTTGAAATTCGGAGGATCACAAAGGATCGATTTGAAAGTTTAGGACCATAGGTGGTGGAACCACTATACTCGAGGGATCTTGGCTGGTATTAACTTTAAAACTTATTAAGCAATGCGAAAATTAAGACTTAGAAATCTTACATTGGTCCACAACGACCCCAACATAGGACAAGATGGTTGAAGAGACCCTATCACACGTGTAAAATACTAGTAATGTTTTTAGATTTAGAAGTTAATCCTACTTAAGTACTTAACTTAAAGAGGGGCTCACAAAAATAAAATATTATTTACATGTGGGGAAAAGTATGAAATATGAAACTTTAGGCCATAATAATGTGATTTATATGCAGTGCACTTCAACGAACAAAGAATTCGTTGGCCGGAAAATCGATTCAGCCCCTTCCGCGCTACATGGTGGCTGGCCTGCATCTGAGGTCTGAGGAAGGAGAAGAGCGATCTTCAGAGAACTGACCTAACCAAATGGAAATCCCAAACTTGTACTATAAAGGGCTTCTAAGGTATTTCTCAAACCCAAATCTTTTCTCTCTCTACACTTTCTCTCCTTTTTCCAAAACCCTTAAACCCTCTTCAAATCCATTCCGGACAAGCCGTCCTACAATCTGCAACTCTGATCTCGATCTACTCAACAATGAGCCTTCTTCGTGCAGTTATTCATCTGAGATGCTTTCAAAATGCAATCTTGATTTACTCTCGTTTCTCAATAAGCCCACTGTTTTAAGTTCTTCATCTCGACCGCCTTCAAATTGCAATGTTGATTCATACCCATTTCTCAAAAATCCTTCTTTGTTCAGCTCTTCATATTCTCTTTTGTCAGTTTCTAATTTTTATTTTGATTCATACCCCCTTCACATCAGACAATCTAGTTGGTTTTATAATTCAAGTTGTATAGGTCTATCTAGATGCTTTTCTGTTCAGCTTCATAATGGAACTATGATTCATAACAAGAGTAGAGAGAGTGAGAATTTGAAGATAGCTAAAAGTGGAGAATCCAGAAGAAACAGCAAAAGAATTAGTTATCCTGCATTTGATGAGGTTACAAAAATTATTGAATTCATTAGGAGTGATGGAGAAGATTTAAGGTCTAAATTGAGTTCTGTGGCTCCTGCACTTGATTCTAGGCCAATTATTAGGAATACTTTTATGGTATTAAATCAGCTTAGAATATCTGGATTGATGTTTTTCAGAATCCTTCTGGAGATGAATCCTAAGTTGCGTAAAAGTGGTGATGTTTGTAGTATGATTATTAACAATTGTGGATGGTTGGGTGATTATGAAGCAATGCTTTCTTTGTTGAAGGAGTTTAAATTGGAAAACATATGCCTCACCCAAATGGCGTTTGAGTTTTTACCTGTATTTAAACCAAGTAAGGATTCTGCGATGGAATCTACAAGAAGAGTGGTTGATGTGTTAAATAAGGTCGGGGGATCATGTCGTAACTCTGGAATTACTGCATTGATTGAGAAGTTTTGTTCTTTGAACTCATTTGAAATGGCTAAATTTGTAATACAAATCACAGAAATGTCAGTGAGTCGATACAATATTTTGATTCGGGCTAGGTGTAAACGAGGTCAAATTGAAGAAGCACGGGCTATAATTCAAGAGATGGTGGAACTTGGTTTTCTCCCTGATGCAACCGCTTACAACTATCTGCTTGCATATTTGTGTAAGAACAACAGGATGGATGAAGCGTGTGATGTGCTGAATGAAATGAAAGAAAAGGGGTTTCATCCAAATGCAATAACGTTTGAAGCTTTAATATTTCACTCATCCATCCGAGGCCAGTTGGATGTTGCTTCCCGATATCTGGACTGGATGGTAATGGGGAATATTGAACCTCGTCGTGCTACTCATTCAGCATTTCTGAAGGCTTTGTTCCAGACAAATCAACGTGAGAAAGCATACAAATATGTAAACGATTTGAGTGCCAAGTTTAATACCTCAAGCAATATGCTTTACAACTTGCTTGCAGAACTTCATCTGAAAAATGGAGATCCTATGACTGCCAAGAACATCATTAATGAAATGATGGAGAAGGATTTAATGCCAAATTCCTCTATTTATTTGCAATGTGAAGCAACTAGCAAAGAGTGACAGGGAAGGTTTAGCTACTGCTCTCTTTTCTTTTTCTTTTTCTTAATTATTATCATATAGTATTTCATAAGAACAAGCTTTTATTGCAGAAGAGTTGATTCCTGACCATTATCTATTAGTGCATAGTTTTGTGTTTCCTTTAGATTGTATACTTAGTTCAATTTCACATTTGCTATAAACCACTAATCAAATCTAGATCTCCTAGGTAGGCAAACCATCTTTTGTTCTGTGTGTGATGACTTTAGTTGGGAAATGAAGAAATCATGTTTATTAGTTCCATCATTTTCATTCCTCACTTCAATGTAGCATGTGTTCTGAAAGGAAACAAAGGCACCCTGATCTTGAAGTCTTTTTGCATGCCATGCTATCCTTGATTTTATATTTCTTATTTATGTCATTAGTTTAATTTGATGCTCGTACTATATTCTGTTTTTACATAGTTTTCAATGGATGCCCCAGAGGGTAGAGCTGCTTCTAGGCCTTGCTTAGAGAGACATTTTCTCCGACCATTCTTGCTCTTGATTTTACATGTAATATGAAGTTTTGGTGTTCTAATATAGCTTTTCCATGTGCTCGTGTTGTCACATTCAAATTGCAATGGCACACGGTAATGACAGTATTTGCTTTATGCTTGCATGATGTTAAAACAGCCAAGTGTTTTTTTTTTTTTTTCTTTTTTTGGGATTTTTGAAATATTTTATTTTCAGGATCATGGTGATATCTGAATAAGCTTCAAAGCTTTCTAGGATCGCCAAGTGTATTTTTCTATACACTATTTTAGGGTTTTATTTTTTTAAAAAGCATTAGTAGTTGCTTCATTATCGGTCCACAGTTGTATAGTCTTTATAGAATTTAAGTATTCTTCTTGGTATGTTCTGCATGTGTTATTCATGACAAGAGCAGTACACAGGAATGTTTTTACAGACTTGTTATGCTTGTCAATTTACAGAACTCTTTTTGTCCCCTTGACAAGTATAATGTTGCATTGTTGTGGTCAGTGCTGATTTTTTTTATTATTTTTTACAGAAGATTTTTTTTTTTTTTTTTTTTTTTAATTTTGCTGTGGGTATATGTGAATATTGCAGACTGCTATAAATGTAAGAAAAGCTGCGAAAATGGCAGAAAAATTGGCACCTTTGACATGCACATTCAAGTGAGCATACAAGTTGGGCAACAACATAATTGGTCAGGTAGTTGATTGGATAATCACAAGGTTTTAAGTTGAATTCTTAATGGGAGTTGTCTATTAGTCTTCTTAGTTTAAATCAAGCAGCTATAGACTCACCGTTTTGAAGCAGTTGTGGGTTTTCGGGTTTTCTGTAAATCAAAGTAGGCATACAAGTGATAGCTCACACCATTTAGTTATATATATATATATATATATATATATATATATATATATATATATGAAATGACACTACCTAAAAAGAGTTGAAAAAAAAGAAGAAGCATATCTTGACAAAATTAAAATCTGTAAACTCACCTTTTGGTAGCAGTTACGGGTTTTTTTGTAAATCAAAGTATCATGCAAGTGATAGCTCACAATGTTTAGTTATATATATGAAATGACACTACCTAAAAAGAGTTGAAAAAGAGCATATCTTGACAAATTTTGGCAAAATTATAATCTTGAGGCTATCGAATTCTACACATAAGAGGCTTGCATTCTAAAAGAAAAAAGCGGATTTAATAATTTCTTAAAAAAGGGTTAAACTCATTATTATCTTGTTATGTTAGTGAGTAAAATTGAAAAAGAGAACAAATCTAATACTACTCCATACATAAGGCAGAAGTCAATACTCAATAGTAGCTTATCACTATAGGTTATATGAAATCAATTAATAATCATTCAATTAGTATACTATGCACTTAGTGCTTCGCATAGTAACATAGTCTTGATAAACATTGTTTACAAAATTGATAGTTGGATCGCACGCTCCTCCCGTGTGCGGACTGATTATTTTTGATGTTTCTTTATTGGGGGGCACGGAGATTCAAACCCATGACCTTTGGCATGACTCTGATATAAATTTAAAGCATGTGCTCCATTTCAACTAAAACTCTAAGCTGATAGTTGGATTGCACATTTATTTGCACATTTATGTATGTATATATTATATACTCAACAACAAACAAGATGAACACATACTTGAAAAACATGAAACAGTGATCATTACATTTCACTAGTATGTCTCCCGTGCGATGCACAGACTATTTTTTTTTTCCTGAGTTAGTATTAGTTTTTGTTATAATATATTTACAAAGATATGATAAAGACTATATGGTAAATATCAAATATTATTGAGAGATAATAGAGTTTTATATGTATTATTATGCATCAATGAAATAATTATGATTGACATTTAATAATAGAAAAAAGTGTAATTACATATTATTAAAAACTTGTTTATTAGCTCTAGAGCGGGTCGTGTGGATTTAGAATTAGTCTGACGAAACTAGGATCACCTAAGTTTAAAATAATAATACTTTGTAATAATAATAACAATAACAATAACAATAACAATAACAACAACAACAACAACAACAACAACAACAACAACAACAACAACAACAACAACAACAATAATAATAATAATAATAATAATAATAATAATAATAATAATAACCCTTAGCTTTATGCCAATTTTTGGTATATATAGGGTTTAGCATTGAGCCGCTTAGGGTTAACTCAATGGTTCAGTAGGCAGTATTTGAGATAAGAGATCAAGGTTTGAACCTCGATAACAATAGTGTGGGGACTATGCTCAAAATGGCCAGATCCCTTGTGCGCACCGGCATTTAGCCATGTCTGCAGAGCCATTGAGTCACCGTAATTTACATCCTCCTAAATTCTGTCGAACCGGCGTATGGAGGGCCCTTGATGTTGTTGGAGATTCAACTTTTTGGGAGAAACATTTAGCGCATTGAATTGAACAAAGGTGCAGTGGGGCCATGCAATCGTTATGCCATGGAACCGTATTAACCATCCATGGTGAACACGGTCCCAAACGGTAACCGGTGCCCGTAGGTGGCACCGTTATCTTTTTTTTTTTTTTTTTTTTTTTTTTTTCTTAATTAACAGCGCGACTTTTCTTCTTCATTTTCACATTTCGCGGTTTCACTTCCTCTTCGCGCAAGCTTCTTCAACACTTATAAATTATGAATGCGCAGGCATGGATTTATAAATGTGCAGTTATGAAATTATGAATTTTCTTTTATGAGATTATGAATTTTCTGTTATGAAATTATGAATTTTCTGTTATGCGATTATGAATTTTCTGTTATGAGATTATGAATTTACAGAAAATTCATAATTACATAACTGTAAATTCATAATCTCATAATAGAAAATTTATAATTTAATAAATATTTTTCTTTTGTGAGATTATGAACTTTCTGTTATGAAATTATGAATTTTCTGTTATGAGATTATGAATTTTCTGTTATGAGATTATGAATTTACAGAAAATTCATAATTACATAACTGTAAATTCATAATCTCATAACAGAAAATTCATAATTTAATAAATGTAAATTCATAATCTGAACATAGAATGCAAAACGCCATTAAGAGCACATTAACTAATTTTTTTTCCGTAAAAATGACGCCGTTTTGAAACGTGTTCACAAAACATGGTGAACACGTTTCCACGGCATAATTTGCGAGGGCCATGGAGGTGGACAATGCATTGCATTTTATGGTGTTACATTAATTCAATTCACATCAGAATCCATATCTATTTACAGTTTCTGATGTGAGATTAAGATTGCTTTCCACATAACCAATTTGACTTGTGAACACACCTTATCTGTTGAATGTGATGGGTAATTGGGGTCTAATTATCGCCCTAGGCCCCATTATCATTTTGGGTTGTAACATTTTTGGTTGCGTATACAAATTGACTAGATCAGATTTCACACTTAAATTCTTAAAGTTATGGAAAAAGTTTCTTGTGAACTAGACGTACACCATACAAGAAGAACATAGATGATGTAATAAACTAATAAGTTACATTCCGGTAGCTTTAAAAAAAAAAGTTAAAATCTAAAAAGATTTTATGTCATTTAAATCATAAATTAGGTCATCAATAGTAAATACCGACCGACCGCGGAACGTCAATATTAAATAATTTAAGATCAACGATTTTAAAATTAGAAGTAGATAATTAATGATTTGAAAGAGACATTATTTCTCAATCTTGGTTTATGAAACACCTACCATAATTTTTTTTTTTTTGCCACCATTACTCGGCAAATTATACTCCCAACCCCAGTCAGTTACACAAGGAAGTAATCATTAATTACAACAATTTAAAATGTATACTGTAGCTATATCACTTATATGCTTTTGGGCAAATTATTCTGTGGACTCGGGTCCACCTGAATCCGAGTCTAAAAATACACAATTTATATATTCATAATTTAAATTATAAACATTTACGGAGTAATATGTAAATTATGTATTTTGGACTAGGGTCCACCTTCTAAAGTGGACCCTGGCCATGGTATAACTGTTGATGCTTTTGTATGCCATACAAAAGACTGAACTGGACCATAATAATACGCAAATTATGCTGTAGTCTCGTATTGTGAACACGAGTCCAAAATGATGTCGTTTTTAGGGAAAACACGGCATTTCAGTTAATTTTTTTTTTTTTTGATTTTGTCTCGCTGTTAACAGCGTTATTCGTTTGTGGAATTATGAATGTATAGTTATGGAATTATGAACACAGAGCTCTGACATTATGAACTTACAATTATGAACATATAATGATAAAATTATGAACATAGAGCTCTAAAATTTTGAACATAGAGCTTCGAAAATTATGAATTTACAGTTATTGAATTATGAATGTACAGTTATGGAATTATGAATGTACATTTATGGAAGTATGAAGGTACAGTTATGAAATTATGAACACAGAGCTCTGACATTATGAACTTACAATTATGAACATATAGTGATAAAATTATGAACATATGCTCCTATAACGAAGCGGTCTGAAATTTAAAAAAAAAAATTGGAAGATAATGATGCCACTAACGATACTGTTACCGTGTCCACAATGCATGCTGGACACGGGTCCATAGCATAATGATTGATAATAATAGGACTAATAATAACTTCAAATCATAGTACTATAAAAACCCAAAAATCATAGTACTACAAATTTATCATAGTACTATAAAAACCCAAAAATCATATACTACAAATTTAAGGCACAAAATTTATATTGATTGTCTATATATAGCGAATACATGCATTATACATACATTGATTAAAAAGTTTGCTTGGAATTATAAGGGCTATATGTATATTTTAGAATTTTTACGTCCACAGAAATTTAAATTAGACATTTTTAATCTCACCCTATACAAAATTATATATGAATAATTGAATATTAAAAAGTTTTAGGAGTAGGTTTCATAGTGCAAATTAAAATATTTCAATAAATATATAGGCAGGTTTTTTTTTTTTTTTTTTTTTTTACATAAGCCAGTGGAAAGTGGCCTTATGGCCTTATTAGAAAAAAAAAAAACACGAGATAAATAACAAATTTACAAACTATACCATGAACAAGTGTCCACCTTGCATTATAGAGTATGATCCAAAATAACATTCAGATTATATGTATGCAGTTAACATATTATGTGTATGCTTATAGTTAACAGATTATATGTGTTTGTAAATAAATTGAAGATACATAATATATTAACTACAAACACATATAATATTTTAACTACAGACACTTGCATATAATGTGTTTATAGTTAACATATTATGTATTTGCAGTTAACATATTGTATTTGTAGTTGATATATATTATGTGCTGCAGTTGACAAATTATGCACCTTCAATTTATTTATAAACACATAATTTTTTAACTGAATGCACATTATAATATGTTAACTATAAACACATATTTTTTTTTAAAAAAAAATCAGAATTCACAATACAAGGTGAACCTTAGTCCATGATATAACAATGGAAGATAAATCCGTCTATGTATACAATTAGTTAAATTCTAACTATATGTCTTTATGCACACCAATTTTGCAAACTTTAGTTGAGTCTGCAGAAAAAAAATGGTAGATAAAATGGTGTATTTGGACCCATACTCACCCATGCAATAATTGAGGAAGACCTCTTCAAAAGTTCAAAAACTTTATTTATTTATGGATTTTGAATTGCTCCCTTAAAATTTAAAAGAATGTCTTCTTAGTAATAATTTTTTATTTTGGTTGTACCTACCATAAAAATAGAAAGTAATTATGATATCTGGGTACAAATTTATATTATTAGACTGAATTTTCAACATTAATTAATAATAAATGGTTAGTATATATAGGTTGAATTGATTGATATAAAATTAAGAGCCCCCTAATATAATTATTTTATCTAAAACATAAATTAAATCAAGAGGCCCCCCACAGTATATAATTTATAATAATATAATTAACACTCAAAAATCCCAAATGGAATCATCTTGAATTTCTTCCCAATCTTCCAACTCCATCATGTCTTCACAGATCATCAATGGCGGCTCTCTTAGTAACAGTGTCGTCGCCGCTAACTCCATCCACATCTTGTTCGGAGAATCCATCGGGGTCTCATTTATGGCTTGTATCTGGTTCGGCGAGAGTCCAATCCTCACCGGCCGCAATCCGGCGCCGGGGACTCCTTCCGCCGGCGGCTTGAAACCCATGGCGGCCTGGTGGGCGGCGAGGCGGACGTCCTCGGGCTGAGAGGAGGCGGGCTTGGGAAACCCCTCCACCAACTCCGGGAAGTTGAGCCGCGCCTTGCAGCCTCTCAGGTGAAATGCCGCCACGTCGTAGGCGGCGGCCGCCATCTCCGGCGTCTCGAAGCTCCCCAGCCATATCCGGGTTTTCTTCCCCGGCTCGCGAATCTCCGACACCCATTTCCCCCATTTCCGCTTCCGCACTCCGACATAAACTCCCATCGTCGACCCTTCCATTAATTTCCTCGGATTTCACGAACAAATCCTTAATTTCTTTCTGTTTTTCTTCGAGCTAGAAGTGTCGGGGAGATGATGAGTATATATAGACATTGATGGGCTCTTCTATCGGTTACAGTAGAATAAAGAAGAGTGAGCTTCCACGTAGTTGCATGAAAGTGGATGAAAGTTGTATGACAGAGTGATAAGGAAAAATAAAGAAAATAGAAAAACTAGTATGTATGTAATGTACGTTCACTTGTGTTGAATAATTTTGATTAATTTTGTCTTGTTGTAATTACTAATTTTATATTTGGATTTTGGGGTTTAGATTATACATAACTTAAGTCGCCAACAGTACACGTGGGGTATTAAACCAAATTCATTGTTCTGATTGATATTTACACGTGTCGATGGTCAGCGATCTTATATGTTTGCCCAGAATCCGGAGTATATACTGTGTCCCACCTATGGCGGAGCCGGGAAAATAAGATAAATGAGATTACAAATTGCAAAGTTATATTAATTCTTGTCCCAAGTCTATATATATATATATATATATATATATATATATATATATATATATAGTCTAGTTCTAGTGCCACCCTGCCTTAAAGTGCGATCAATACTGACGCATCATTAGGTATGCAAACACGAACTAACAGTGTTAGAAAACACACAATAAAAAATGCACTAAGTACGCATTACCAAAAAATGCACCATTAGGTACGTATCACCACAAAATGCATCATTAGGTATGCATAAATGTACAACACACTGTTCAGAAACGTACAATTAGGTGTGGGGAGGTATGGTGCATTTTTTTGGGTGTGCGGTGCATGCATTTTTTGGTGCATTTGGGTGTGCGTATGTTGTCTCATATTTCAAAATTTCTATAAGGGCAAATGTGGAGATTTTGCAGGGGAAAAGTGGAACCCACCCATTTTAATAATTTCCAAGAAAAGACGCGTGAAGGCCACAAATGGCGCCCAGCGAGCACGCTAATGACAGTCTTTATTTTATTTATTTATTTTTTTTTTAAAATCAGCATTTGTTTTATTTATTTTTTTTCACTTTTCTACCATTTTCTCTTTCCTAATCACACTTACAAAAACTTCGCAAAACCCACACCAAGATCCCTACTAATGACGATGCCCTAAGATTTCTTTTTTATTTGACGCATGGGTAAAGATGTTTTTTTTTTTTTTTTTTCTTCAAAATATGGTACTAACTACTAAGTTATCTATGTACGTCCAATATATATATAGGGAAGGGTTCAGGTGCGAGTTAGGCTTCTTGTGTGGTTGTGCGGTTGACGCACCTTAAGCATTCAAATGGTGCACCTTAAGTACACAAACCACCACACACCTTAAGTACACAATCAAAGGAACACAAACCACTCGCCTTAAGTATAGAAACCACACACCTTAAGCACACACCAAAGCACCTTAAGAACACAAATCAGGCACCTAAGGTTTCAAAATGACTCACCTTAAGTTTCACACAACTGCATACAAATCATGCACCTTAATTAAGAAGGAAAACAACGCACCTTAAGAAGGAAAATCACGCACCTAAAGTTTCAACAACTACTCACATTAAGCACAAAACTCACACATCGTAAGCACAAAACCCACACAACTTAAGTACAAAAACCATGCACCTTAAGAAGTAAAACTACGTACCTTAAGTTTCAATAAATACTCACAGTATGCACACAACCCACGCACCTTAAGCATAAAACTCACGCACCTTAAGCACAAAAATCACGCAACTTAAGAAGGAAAGCCACACACCTTAAGTTTCAACAAATACACACAATAAGCATACAACACATGCATCTTAAGCACAAACCCCACGCACCTTAAGAAGGAAAACCACTCACTTTAATTTGACCTAGATGCAAAAAATTACCAAATTGCCATCACGTTTTTTTTTTAAAATATTTTTTTTATATAAATTTTGATAATCCTGAACGTTGATTTAAGCAAAATCAATGGCTCAGATTTAACCGTACCTGGGCGCACCAATCGCACATGAACCTATATATATGGAACAATGGTAATATCATCTAAATTCTCTACTTTACTTTATCATATTTTGAAATCTTAGACAGTGATGGAATTTGGTGTAAGGGCTTATAGTTATTATTTTTCTTATTTCAAATTTACATTTCTAAAGTCACAATATTTTGAAGCGTATCCAAAATATAGTGAAAACTTGTATCTGAGAATTAAGAAAATTTTGAAGGATAGAAGTGAAATGTGTCTTTAAAAAATAAAATGAGCGGCAAATGCTTTAGTCGAGTTTTTATTCGATCACAACAAGGATTGAAGGTTCTTAAGTATCATCCTTCTTGTCTTATGATGATGTTGTCAAATGATAGATAGGGTGCACTATCAAACTAAGGATGTTCCGATGTTGGCTAGTTAGGATTTAACATTTGGATTAATAACCAAACACAATAACAAAAACACATTCCTAATTTAGGGCTAAACAAACGAATAATAAAGAAAAATTAGGCAGATCACTATGCCTCATTTTGAACCAAACAAATAAAGAATTAAAATATTAAAATAAAAATACTCCGTACTAAAATGTATATTTAGAAAATTGGTGACCCTATAGGGTCCCACCAACTCCATTGTGGCTCCACCATTAGATTTAACAATATCTTTCTGTGTCTAATAACCACTAGTGGAGCTAAACAAATTAACTATAACACAATTGTTATGCCATAGACCAAAGTTGACCTTGTATTATTAACTTTGATTCAAAACAACATTCAGATTATGTACTTATATTTAACATATTATAATTTTCTTTTAGTATTTTTAGTTAATAAGTTATGTACTTATTACAATTAACATATTATGTATATGTAGTTAACGTATTATGTACATACAATTAATAAATTATGTATTTATTACAATTAACATATTACTCTATATCTAACTGTAATTAACATATTATATACATTCAGTTAAAAATTATGTACATATTACAATTAACATATTATGTACTAGTTTATTTACAGGTACATAAACTGTCAACGAAAGGTATATAATATGAATGTCGTTTTATATTAGGGTCCACAATGTAAATGGACCTTGGCTCATGATATAATTTGCCGGTTTCAATCATTATTTCATGGAACCATAAATAAAAAGTACATTTTAATATACTAAAAATACATTATTTGTATACATAAAGTACATTATTTGAAAGTACATGATTTTTAATATATTATCAAATAATGTACAGTACACAAATAATGTATTTTTAATATATTAAAAATGTATATAGCATTCATGGTCCACACAACTATGTGAACCATGGTCCACACAATAATTTGTCGGTAGACTATGGCTAAGCCATTTTATACTACGAACAGTGTTGGACTTTAAATTTTGGCCCATGGTTCAGGCCGACTCCTTTCGACCAGGAACGTTATGCTGTGAGCATGTGCCCACCTTGCAAGGTGGGCACGGTTCTATATCCATAATTTTTATACTGTAGATTCATAATTTTTATACTATAGATCCATAATTTCTATATTGTAGATTCATAAAATTTATACTTTAAATTCAAATTTTCTAAACCATAGATTCATAATTTAAATACAGTAGATTCATAATTTCTATACAGTAGATTCATGATTTCTATACTGAAGATTCATAATATCTGTACTGTAGATTCATAATTTCTGTACTGTGAATTCATAATTTTTCTAAACTGTATAGTTATCAAATTATGAACATATAGTTTTCTGATTTGTGAAAACAGAGTTCAACAATTGAAATCTAAAGTATAAATTTTATGAATTTACAGTATAGAAATTATGGTTCTACAGTATAGAAATTATGGATATGGAACCGTATCCACCTTGCAAGGTGGACACATGCTCACAACATAATTTGCCTTTCGACCAGTTGACCAATACATTTTTAATAAATATAATATACATATATACATAAAAGATATAATATACATTTTTTAAATTTAATAATACATTTTTAAGAATTGTGAAACTGGTTTATATCTATTAAATTGTCACGTATTTACTATTTAGCTAGCTAATTGCTTAACAAGCAAACTAATTAGCAATTACTGCCTTAAAATATTTTAGTTATAAAATTTTATTTCTTTTAAATTAGAAAAATTACTCCTACTGCTTAGTAGTTAGTAGTTGCAATTTGTAAACTTATCCTTATTAATCTTATTACATTATTGATTATTCGTTTCATCATTTTTTTTTTTGTAATATTCTTAAGTTAAATATTTGAAAATAACACAAATAAATGCAAATGTTGATGTCCAGGACTATGTGGTCTAATGGTATTCGGGTTGGACTTTCATTTGGAAAGTTGTAAGTTCGAGCCTCAGTGGAGGCGTTATTAGCTCTCTGTGTTTCAGTAGGTTGAGAAAGTATACGAACAGATACTACAATGTAATAGCGCTAGTATCATTCAAAAAAAAAATATTTGAAAATAAATATGTAAACTTGTGAAACTAATTTAAAAGAAAACACAATGTAAATGAGTTGATATATAATTTTTAATATTTTTTCTATTTTTGGTATATGGACTGAGCCGTGCTGCGAGCGGCTAGCGGTGGCACGAGGAGAAGGCAGTGGTAGTGGCGGCTGCGATAAAGAAATGAAGAAGAAGAGAGGAGGTGGTGGCTGTTGTGGCGGCGTAGTGTTCTACGGTAGCGACGACGAGGTACGACTGCTGAGGAGAGAAGAAATGAAGACAGGGAAGGTGGTGGCTGTAGGGCGGTGGTGAGGGAAGAAGAAATGAAGGGAAGGGAAGAAGAGAAGGAGAAAATAGGGTAGTATTTGAAATGGAGGGATGATAAGAAGACGGTTTTGTTTTATAACCGACTTTGTATATCTTGTAATATATATATATATATATATATATATATATATATATATATAATGTAATAGACCTACTATGTCAGTTTTATATAAAAATTGATGTCGTAGGTGTTTAATAAAGTTTTTTATTTTAAAAAATTTATATTATACGGCGTCGGTCGTATAGTTATGAAAAAATAAAATTAATTTAGATATACAACCGATGTCGTATATTTATTTTTTTTTAAATTAAAAAATTTAATATTTTACGACGTCGATTTCTTAAAAACTGACGTCGTATACTAATAACAAAAATTAGAAAATTAGGTATAAAATATATAAAACCGACGTTGTATATTGTATTAATTTTTTTAATAAATAGTTTACGACGTTGGTTATTATAAAAAATCGACGTTAAAAGTGTTTATTTGTAAATTAAAAATTATTTTATTATTTTGACATTGATTTTGGTAAAAACCAATATTATATGTTCGACGTTGAATGTTATTTTTGTAGTAGTGACATATATATATATATATATATATATATATATATATATATATATATATATATATATATATATATATATATATACCACTACTTCAAAGTCTAGTTCTATTTCAGCATGAAAGCTTTAATTTGCAATATCGAAAGCTTTAATTTGGCTCTATAAAAGTTAGGAAACGAAAATATATTAGAAAAAAAAAAAAACAAAATAAACAAACCCTATTCACAAAAGAAGCCAATCATGGAATTTCCAAAAGAGTCACATACAATGTCCCGTAAACTTGTCATTCCTATTCAACCTTCATAGAATTATTATTATTATTATTATTTTTTTGAAAATTCATAGAATAATTTTTACTCACATATATGTTACCTATAGTTCGAGGCTATCTAATCCATTTTGATGTTGCTACTTTTGCTAAAACCCTATTTAAGAAGAGACTAGGAACGTTTTCAAAAAGAAGAGACTAGGAACGTTTTCAAAAAGAAGAGACTATGCTACTTTTAATTAAAATTTGATTGGTCGTCCCTAATTTCATATTGAGAAATTTTACTATTTGTCAACTTTTTAAAAAAACCCCATTATTAATCAAGTTTTAGACAAATAAGGTAGATAGTTTTGATATATATCGTGCACCACGACGCACATAGCAATGTGCGTCCATGCACAAAATGCGTACGTTTCTTGCTGACGTCACTCCGTCCGTCCGAACAGACCAAACCTCATTATGTGTATTCAGTTAAAAGTTTATATGTATTGTGTTATGAGTATATGTGTATTCAGTTAAGAGTTTATGTGTATTATGTTAACCAAACCCCATTATGTGTATTGTGTTATAAGTTTATGTGTATTGTGTTATAAGTTTATGTGTATTCAGTTAAGAGTTTATGTGTATTATGTTAAAAGTTTATGTGTAATCTGTTAAGAGCTTATGTGTATTATATTATGAGTTTATGTGTATTACGTTATAGTTTATGTGTATTATGTTAAGAGTTTATGTGTATTATGTTAAGAGTTTATGTGTATTATGTATTATGTTAGATTATGGGTATTCTGTTATGAGTTTATATATATTTTGTTATGAGTTTATGTGCATTCGAAACAGAGGATTTTTTTAACAACTTAACAAAATGACGTCGTTTTGGGAGGCGTGGCGCGCACGATATAACGATTGCATTTTATAAGTCCGGGGCGAAATTTTAAAACGGGCCCCTATATGAAAAATTTAAATTTAAATTTAATAATACTAAAAAAAATGATAATATTAAATAACCTGAAATAAGATTAGAAATTTTTTAATAATTATTTTAAATACAAAAATAATCATGACAAAAAATTTCTACGTGCTTTACTTAAATACAAAATCATCTTAATTGCATCAAAGATTAATATTTAGTAGCATATCCTTCTCAATACATAAAATAAATTAAAATAAAACAAATCTTCATGTAATAAAACAAATAAACTTACAATTTCATTATATATAAAAATCCTAATAAATAGAATTAAAAGGCAAACAAAATTCCTAATTCCCAACTCTTAAACAACAATACGATATAATTATAAATTTAGGATTTCTAAACAACGATACAACAATTAACCTAATTTATTTTAATACATACTAACTAATATCATAAAAAAAAAAACTATACGAATATAATTTGGGTTTCGGCGTTTGATTTTCAAGTAGTTAATCAGTGTATAGTAGCTATAGTATTGTGCATGTTGGTTTTTTTTTTTTTAGATAAAAATTTGAGGGGAATTCTTACGGTGGTGTGTGCGTGAGTGTAGAATGACGTGTGCGGTTTTCTAGACCAGAAGTTGTTCACCATGGGGTGCTTGCTATTTCCCCAGAATTATGCATTTTGGTATGTGCGTTCAATAGTTACAAGCGTGTGGGCGTAACGTACCCAAAAGAAAACGACTATACGAATATAATTTGGGTTTTAACGTTTGAATTTCAAGTATATAATCAGTGCATAGTAGCTATAGTATTGTGCGTGTCAGGTTATTTTTTTTTTTTTAAATGTGGTGATTTTTTACACTGGTGTGTGCGTGGGTGTTGAATGACGTATGCGTTTTTTTGTAAAAGGAGCTGTACCATGGTGTGCTGGTTTTTATTTTATTTTATTTTATTTTTTATTATATATATATATATATATATATATATATATATATATATATATATATATATATATATATATATATATATATATATATATAATTATGCGTTTTGGTATGTGCATTACGTGATACGGGCGTGTGCGTTACTGGTTTCGGGCATGTGCGAAACGTATCTAAAAGAAAACAAAAAGAGTATTGTGCTTGTTGTGTGTGTGTGTGTTTTTTTTTAATTGTGAGGAATTTTACTGTGGTTTGTGCGCGGGTGTGGAATGACTTGTGCGATTTTCTGTAACAGGAGGTGTACACCATGGCAAAATATAAAATGCACACACCATTCCACACCCACGCACACACCACCGTAAAATTCTCCATAATTTAAAATGACAGATGTACAAAATATAATTAATTATTACCATTAATATGGTCCCTAATATTCTGGTAAAGATTTTATTTTAAATAGAGCAAATACCCAAAATGGTCCATCGACTATAGCTAAATTCACAAATTGGTCCTCGACTTTCAATTTCAACCAATTAAGTCCTTAACTTTGTAATTTTAACACAATTTGGTCCTCTGTCTATTTGACCGTTTGTTGACTGTGATTTTTGAGGATATATACGCAATTTCATGGTCCATCGTCAATTTTTTAAGGTTCTGGTTGCATTTTCAGACCGCACTGTTACATTTAAATCCACTGCCAAAAAGCAATCTGCCAAATCCGATCGCCTTTCTTCATCCTCCCTTTGGATTCAATGTAGTTGAGTTCGTACCAGAGCGAAGAAGATGACGTGTTTCCAAACCAGTGCAACGTCATCTTCGAGGCCTCCACGTGCTCCGACGAGAGCTGAAGGTTCTTCTGAAGAGCCTTATTATAATTATTATTATAATTATTATAATTATTATTATTATTATTATTATTATTATTATTATTATTATTATTATTATTATTATAAATAAAGGTCAAATAGACCATTGAACTACACCAGGACTATGTGGTCTAATGGTACCCGGGTTGGACTTCCATTTAGAAGGTTGTAAGTTCAAGCCTTAGTGGAGGACCAAATCGTGTCAAAATTACAAAGTTAAGGACTTAATTGGTTGAAATTGAAAGTCGAGGACCAATTTGTGAATTTAGCTATAGTCGAGGGACCATTTTGGGTATTTACTCTTTTAAATATAATCAATATACAATTATTCTTTCATCCTTGTCTTTTAAATCTATCCTTATTTAATATTTGTTTGACTTTCAATCATATATATATATATATATATATATATATATATATATATATATAAAAGGGCCGGCCCAGAGGGGTGGGCAGGCTGAGCACCTGCCTAGGGCCCATCTCTAGAGGGGGGCCATAATGCATAAGATATTATATATATGTGTGTGTAGCATAAAACGTATTGAATGTCAAAAAAAAAAAATAATAATAATTGATCACATTTTCATCATTTTATCTTTAAAAAGAAATGAAAAATTGAACATATATATCATTAAAGCAGCACTCCAATTTTTATAAGGAGAGTAGGAAAGTTCATAGGTGAGTAGGAAAGATATTATGAAATTAAATAATAAATAAGTAAACCAAAATAAAAATAATGAACCACATATGTGAAAGCGAACTGACCTTGGTATTGTTCATGCACCATCCATCTCTTAATGATTGTTGCATCACAAAATTAAAATACTCTCTCGGAAAACTTCCTCTCACTTCACTGTTCTCGTCTGATCTGCAACCTCTTATTATTATTATTATTATTATTATTATTATTATTATTATTATTATTATTATTGTTATTGTTATTATTATTGTTATTGTTATTGTTATTGTTATTGTTATTATTATTATTATTATTATTATTATTATTATTATTATAAATAAAGGTCAAATAGACCATTAAACTACACCAGGACTATGTGGTCTAGTGGTACCCGGGTTGGACTTCTATTTAGAAGGTTGTAAGTTCGAGCCTTAGTGGAGGTGTTATTGGTTCTTTGTGTTTCGGTAGGTTGAGAAAGTATATGAACAGATGCTACATTGTAATAGAGCCAGTATTATTCAAAATCATTCAAAAAAAAAGTGTGGATCATGAAAATCAGGTACATTATTAATATATTTTTGTACTGATGGTACTTCATTTTTGTATTAAAAGTACATTATATATAATAATGTACCCTTAGTATATTAAAAATCTACTTTTAGTTTATGGTCCACACAATTGTGTGGACCATGGTCCATGCAATAATGATTGCTAAAATGCAATTAGGCCATTGAACTAAAAAACATGCAATTGGGTCCATAAACTAACCATTTTCATGCAATTAGTCCAATTTGTAGGTTTTTCAAGTTTCTAACATGTCACCCCGAATTGAAAATATTTTTTAAAATAATTATTTAATTTTTTTATAAAAAAAAGCCTCCGCAGGAGACGAAGAAGTTTCTTGGAGTTTTTCGCACTTTTAGTTCCACGATTATAGTGGCACTATCAAGTTTTCTCTACGAGTTTCAAACCTTGCAATTCAGGTGCACGACTATCTTTTTTTTTTTTAATTATTTTTTATAGCTAAAATGGTCTTTCTAGCGTGTTTTCCGTCACTTTATCACCGGAGATCAAATTAGGCCATTTACAATAGGGTTAAAATTGTCTTTTTCATTTCTTCTTTCCTTGCTGTGTTGACTTGTTGACCAATACAAAAATAAATTGCAAACTCTTCCTTCCATATCATAACCCTAAATTGCGAACACTTTTATAGCAAACGCTAGCTTCATCACTATCTTCATCGCATTTGCACTCAAATTTGAATGGCTAGGTCGTATGCATTCTCAAATTGTGAAAGAGAGAGTAGGGATTATGGCGAGGCAATTCCAACTACACAATGCAGATGCGGAAATCAAATGAAGGTGATCACTTCATGGAAAAATGAAAATTTTGGGTGAAGGTTTTGGCTATGTCCAAACAATGGAGTAAGTTTCACTACCTGATTTCACTTTGAATTCGTATTATTTTTTTTAAAAAAAAAATTTGTAATATTATTTGAGGTTGATATTTGATTTGAATTGTAGAGTAGAGGATATGAGTTCATAGAATGGTTCGACCCCCCTATGTGTAATAGGTCAAAGAAGGCAATTCCAAAGTTGCTTAAAAGGTTGAATAAACAAGATGATGAGTTGAAGGCAATGCATTTGAGGCTGAGATTGGCTGGGACTGGTGCAAGAACAATGGAAAAATCTTGGTTTAAGAGCAAAGTACTTAAAGTTATAGTATTGGTAATTATTGTTGTTGTTTTTTTCAACAATAGTGGCATGAATGTAGCATCTAATTGTAAACCTGTGAATCAATTGAGGTGAGGATTTGGAAGTAAAAATCTGTATGCAGAAGTTGTTTAGTGTATTTCAATGTTTGTACTGGAAGGTATTTGGCAAAAGTTATTTAATGAGTTTGTAGATATTGTTAAATGCAATCCTTGCCTCTTTATGTGTTCAGATTTAAGCACACTGACTTCTGTTTGTACTCAAAATTCATCAATAAGCATTGCTTAAAACACAGCAACCTGATCTGTATAATAGTGAAAAAAAGAGCCATACACAGATTGCCTAAAACCAACATGTTGTGTTGTTTGTACTCAAAATGCCATACACATTGCTGCTGTTTGTGCTCATACACAGATAAACCTAAAAACTGCATGCACAAAGAACCATTGTTTGACAAAAAGAACCATACACATAATAACCATAAACCAGTGCAACAAATTTAAACCATAAACCAGACCATTTTAAACCATAAACTAGTGCTGCTACTGTTTTGGCATTACAAATAGACAAATAAACCATAAATCATAACAGTTTTGCCTAAACCATAAACCATAATCATAACAGTTTTGGCATTACAAAAAAAATCATATTGTCATGATGAGAATATAGATTGTGTTGTGTTAAATACCAAAGTCTGAAGATACAAATATAAAGACACTAAATAGAGTTCTAGTCTAATACGAATAGTATACTCCTAATACTCTCCCTCAAGCGCAAGGTTGGCTAGGCAAAACATTGAGCTTGTGACGGAGAGAATTAAAATGTAAAGAAGAAAGAGGTTTAGTGAAAATATCAGCTATATGATCTTTGGTTGAAATAAAATGAACTTGCAACTCCTTCTTGGCTACTTTATCGCGAATAAAGTGATAGTCGATTTCAATGTGCTTCATGCGAGCATGAAACACTGGATTAGCACATAAGTAGGTTGCCCCGAGATTGTCACACCACAGTTTCGGCGCAGAGAGGAGTGGGAAACCGATTTCTTGCATTAGAGAAACAAGCCAGGTGACCTCAGCAGACACATCAGCTAACCCCTTGTACTCAGCTTCAGTAGAGGAACGAGTCACAGTCCGTTGCTTGCGACACACCCAGGATATAAGATTCTTCCCCAAAAACACAGCAAAACCACTAGTGGACTTCCGATCATCCGGATTGCCAGCCCAATCCGAGTCAGAGTAGGCATGAATGTCAAGAGAATCAGAACGAGATATGCGGATACCAAGATTGAGCGTCCCATTGACATAATGCAGTACCATCTTCAAAGCCGCCCAGTCTGCAGTGGTAGGGGCATGCATGTGCTGACACAAACGGTTAACATTATAAGAGAGATCAGGACGAGTTACCGTAAGATATTGCAGAGCACCTGCAAGGCTGCGGTAATGGGTTGGATTGGCATATGGAACCACGAGGCTGTCCACGGGTTTGGTAGAGGAAACCGGCGTGGCTACCGACTTGCAGTCAACCATACCTGCTCGTTTGAGAATATCTTTCATGTAACCCTGTTGTGACAAGAGCACGCCACTAGACAATTGAATCGTCTCAATTCCCAAAAAGAAAGAAGGAACTCCCATATCACGAACTTTAAACTCAAGAGCCAATACTAACAAGCGCAGCAATACAATCCGAATCAGAACCCATAACCAAAATATCATCCACATAAACAAGAAAATATAGCTGAATATTGTCACGCGAATAAACAAATAGAGAGACATCAATTTTAGAAGGCGAGAAGCCCATAGAAACCAGAAAATCATGCAGTCGCGTGAACCAGGCACGAGGTGCCTTATTGAGCCCATACAAAGACCGCTGAAGCAGACACACGTGACTGGACAACGTCTCGTCATCATAGCCATGAGGTTGGCACATATACACAGTTTCAGCCAACTTTCCATTTAAGGAAGCATTATGGATGTCCAACTGACGAATGGTCCATCCACGAGAAATAGCTAATGATAAGAGAAGACGTACCGTAGTCGACTTTACCACAGGGCTAAAGGTCTAAAAAGTCATCTCCAGCAACCTTATTGAAACCTTTAGCAACCAACCGAGCTTTATGCCGCTCAATTGAGCCATCCACCTTTCTTTAGGTTTGAAACACCCATTTGCAACCAACAACATTCATACCTGGTTGAAAAGGAACAAGACGCCATGTATCATTATGAACCAAGGCATTAAACTCCGAGTCCATCGCATCACGTCATTCTGGGAACTTAACCGCTTGAGAGTAACAGATTGGTTCGTGTACTATGGTAGTAGTCAAGGCAACATGTTGATGCGGTCCCGTGCTGCGAGTGGCCATAATATGCGACTGAGGAGAAGGAGGGGCCTCGACCCGTCGAGGCCGTCCTCGCGGTTTACCGCGCTGCGCGACCGGCTGGTCCGAGATAGTCCGCTCACTGGATACGGACTGCTCGGCACCGTCTCCAACAGCCGGAACGAGCTCAGCGGGCTGCCATGCATCATCCGCAAAAGTGGCCGAATCACCGCCATCTTGACGCGTCACGACTGGCGCAGCAGCCCATGGTTTTGGACACAGTTAACAACCTGCGAGTCAACACGAGCAACAAAGGGAAAAACAGTGTCATCGAATCGCACATGGCGACAGATAAAAACCTTGTTAGTATTAGTATCTAAACAACAATAGCCATGATAAGACGGAGGGTAACCTAGAAAAACATAGGGAGATGAATGAAACTGAAGTTTATTGCGATTATATGGACGTAAGACAGGAAATCACAGACAACCAAAAACCTGCAAGTAAGAATAAGATGTGGGAGAATGATGGAAACGAAAGTGTGGTGACTCATCAGACAGGACACGAGTAGGCATTTTATTAATAAGATAGACAGCGGTTTCAAACGCATAGGCCCAAAAACGAGATGGAATAGATTCCTGAGCCATTAGAGATAGACCCGTCTCAACAACATGACGATGCCTGCACTCTACCCGGCCGTTTTGCTCATGAGTATACGCACATGATTGCTTGTGACGAATACCCAAAGAAGCAAGAGTGGAGCCAAGTTTTTTATATCCCCCCCCCCCCCCCCCCCTAAATCAGATTGAAAAGAAATAATCTTGCGAGAAAAAGAACGTTCTACTAGTGACCGAAACTTGTCAAATATGCCATACAACTCAAATTTAGAACGCATTGGGTAATACCACATATAACGTGTGTAATCATCCACAAACAACACAAAATATTTAAAGCCATTCTCAGAAAGTAACAGCGCAGGGCCCCAAATATCATAATATATTAATTGTAAAGGATGCGTACTAGTAGTTTCAACACGAGATAACGGAAAACGAGAAGATTTCCCCAATTGACAAGACGAACAAACATTGGGGAGATCACTAAAATTAAATTTACTAATAGCTGAAGACTCTAAAATTTGACGCAAGACTCTAGAATGCGGATGTCCCAAACGCATGTGCCAAACGAAAGAAGAACGCGCAGCAACAAACGCAACAGGAGCAGGAGAAGACACATGCCATGTGTAAAGACCTCCAGATGCATGTCCTTTAAAGAGGACTTTCTTGGTCAAAGTTTCCTTCACATAGAAACATAGAGGGTGAAATTCAAAGAAAACATTATTATCTTTGGCAAAACGCTGAACAGATAATAAGGAATTAGAGAGACCAGGAACATGCAAAACATCACGCAACTTAAAAGACCTAGAATCAGTGGCTAATGAAGCAAAACCAATATTAACAATAGGCACACCTGTACCACTGCCAACACGAAGAGTCTCAGGGCCATCATAACCTGTCGCGGAAGTCATTAAGGAGGAATCAGGCGTACCATGGTTTGTAGCCCCAGTGTCAGGAAACCATTCATGAGAGCCACTCGAGTCATCACCACCTGAGACAACAACATTCGCCTGAGGAGACAGAGAGGTTGAAAAACGCTGCCAACACGACAACGCAATGTGACCCTGTTTGTTGCAGATCTGATACTACGGCCTAGAACTAGAGCGACCACGCCCAAGGCCCCGGCCGCCTCTACCTCGGCCACCACCAACGCGCGGCTGCTGTGCACGGCCGCGACCGCCGTGACCACCATGGTTCATGGCCAAGGCTGTCGGAGCGCCAAGTCCGACGCTGTCATCCGCGTAGGTCCATTCTTGGAAACCAAGAAATCCTGTACCTCGGTCAGAGAAACCGGAGCACCCAACGCTAAAGTACCCACCAACGGACGGAACTCAGGTCGGAGACCATGGACGACGTATAAGTTTTGATAGTCTAATGTAATCTCTCGCCCGGCAAAAGCCAAGTCCTCAATCATCATCTGAGCACGACCGATGTAGTTCGATATAGAAGAGTCCCCCTGACGCAAGCTTTGTAACTCACCAAACAACCGCAATGCCCGAACCCGAGTAGAAGAGGCTAGGTTTTGTTCAATGGTTAGCCAAAGCTGTCGGGAAGTTGTCCGGCTAACCGCAAAACGCAACGTCTCCTCCGAGAGAGACGAAATCAAGAGCGATAGGATCGCCTTGTCTTGTCGCCGCTACGCCACCTGTTGAGCCGAGAGATCGGCGACCCCCGCTGCTGCCAGCGCGCTGTCCGCCGTCGACGCAACCACCGACGGGGATGACGGGTACGACATAGTGCCGTCCACAAAACCTAGAAGCCCCTGGGCCTCTAAGAACGGCATTATCTGTGTCCTCCAGAATAGATAATTCCGGGAGGTTAACTTCAGGGAAACAAAGTGATGAGCTGACGAGAGGCTATTCCCAACAGGCACATGAGAAGTCTCGGTAACGGTCCGATCAGGAGAACGAACAAATCCATCATCATTGGCACCGAGATTCTCCATGATAGAAAACCTGGAAACTGATACCAGATGAGAATATAGATTGTGTTGTGTTGAATACCAAAGTCTGAAGATACAAATATAAAGACACTAAATAGAGTTCTAGTCTAATACGAATATTATAGTCCTAATAGTCATTACAGTCTTGGCTTCATTGTTCCATCCACTCCCAAGATTGGCCTACAAAATTTGAAACCATGCCTATATCCATCCCAGCACATGTACATTCTCAAAAACCTCTTTCCCCCACAAAGTTCAATATTGTCACCAAGCTTCACCACACATGTTGTCATAGGGTTAGTCCTGTTTATTTCTTGGCAGTAACTCCAAATCTTTTTGAAATTATCTTCTTGATTACCCCTAATCTGAATTTTAGCTTTCTTCATAGCTTTATAAGCTTGATGTGTACTAATATGAAACCTTTCAGCTTTACACACCTAAAGCCTAAACTGTTCCATTTTCCAGTCATCATGATATGCAATATCCTTACTCCCCCGCAACAACAGTTGAAGTTGCTCTTGAATTCTTAGAAGTCCAAGTACATCCATCATGTCTATTTGTAAGTCTAAGGATGCTCGAATTTAAAGAATTTTGTTGCTTCCTTAGACCTACTGTCCAAGGACAACCAATATGCCTACATTTAAAAACAACCCTTTCTTTGTCATTCTTAACAATTTTGATATCTTTCCCATTGTTAAAGACACAATTAGTGACAGCTTCCTTAAACTCTTGTTTGCTTGAAAAAGTCAAACCTAGGACAAAATGGGGCTCTTTCATATCAATGGCTGCCCTAAAAATCAGCCAAACACCCCCCCCCCCCCCTCATCACTATATGAGTCTTTTAATGATGCATCATTAGATAGATTAGGTTCTTCTAAATTTCCATCCCAACTATTCACAACAACTGGTTCATTAGCATTACCTTCTACCCCACCAAACTCAACTGTGGAATCAACATTCTGATCAAATTCATCATCATCTAAATTTGATATGTTACCATCCATTTTATACTCAGTCTCAGTACAATCATCTGACTGCCCATCACTTTCTACATCAATCTCACTACCATTATCACATAAATTATAAATACAATAATCAAATTATGCACAAGAAAACAAAATTAAAGTTGAGAGTGGTCCCCATCAATTGAAGAATAACTAAAAAAGTAATGAATAATAAAAGAATAACTAGCATCGACAAATGGTCCCCATTTATTACTTTGGTTCTGCAATTACAAAAGCACATGAACTAGTCCTCACAAAACAACATCATTACTCGAGGTTTGCACTATAGTTTAAAGTAAACAAAGTTCATACTAAAGTAATATATCATGGACATGAACACTTTAATATAAAGATTCAGTACAAACACAATGCAGAATATGGGGATGTTTGGCAATCAGCTGATAGCTGAAAACTGATTGGGTTAGCTGATAAGTAATAGCTGATTCTGTTAACTGGTTTGACCAGCTGATTGTATTAACTGGTTATAGAAAAGTGTTTGATAAATTAGCTAATAGCTGATAGCTGATTGTATGTAAAATGACCTTTAAGGACATTATGATAATTTCTTAATTCTTTAGTTACTTTTACAATTTATTTTCTTTAATTACTTTTACAATTTATTTGTATTTATTATTATTAATTATTTTTGTTGTTGTTGTTGTTGTTGTTGTTATTATTATTCCATCTCACCAAAATCAACATGGGGAGTATCATTACAAGGATGGGAAAGAACATACACTTCATCACTTTCATGTTGCAAATGTCCTTGTGGGGAATCAAATACTGAACTAAATTTAAGTGCTCCTTGAGCATAACAACCAAAAATTTGATCCATCTTAGTTTCTAGTTCAAATTCAAACCCTTCTTCCCAAAAAACCTCAAGCTTTGAATTTTCCTTAATTTTCAAATCCCACCACTCATGAGTAGCACTAATAGTTCCCTTCCCAGGATCACATCCTAATCCTGTCTCTCTTCCTTTGAGTTGTTTCCACAAACCCCATCTAGCTCTCATCCAATCTACCTTGTTTTTTAGTTTCATTTTATCCCATTCAGGGTTTGTTTGTTTTTGAAATTCTACTTCTATCTTCTTCTACACTAACCTTTGAGACGATACTCCATCGCTTTTCCCTTTACTTTTTTCAACGTATTGTATACAAAGATCATAAAGAAGGTGAAGCTGTTCTTTTGACCAACTAACCCTACCTGAATTTTTACCACGTTGGTTTTCATCTTTGTTCTCACTTTGACCTTCATGTACATTTTTTTTTTTCGATTCGGTGCCATCTAAGTAACATAATAGTAAATTAGTGTTTACTCATGACATTTTATATTGCTTTAGGATATAAGATAAATTTTAATATGAACCACAAAGACCTCTAACACAAAGAACTACTTCAAAATTAAAATACAAAACTAATAGAAGATTAGCAAGAAAATTTATATTGCAATGGGAAGTGATTAGGAATAACAGAAGCACTTCAAAATCCAGTTACATTTATTGCTTATTAGCTCTAAATGCACTTCAATGTTTCTTTGGCAGAAACTCAATCTCCAATGGAGTTTTAAAAAGCCAACACTAAATTACTACTATTTCTACATGCTTTCCTTGAAAGGCCCTTCATATGCTCCATTAGACAAAACAATGACAAGACAAAATAAAAATCTTTTGATCTTTTTGGACTTCCCATTCTAGCCCAAACCCACCATTTCTATAATCGCCAATATTCAAACTAATAATTGCATGACCAAGTAGAACAATCCAGTTCCACCAGTATGAAAACTTTTTGTAATAAATAAATGGAAACACATAATGCAAAGATACTTTCGTTTCAAGTGATTTTTTTTTTTGGCAAAATAATATTTGGTGCCCCGACAGTTCATAGATATAGAGAGGGAGATGCCTAAGATTTTTCTCTGTGTCTACTAGGTTAATTACACCGTCATCCCAACCCGCAAATGGAGCTATACTTCAAGAGCAAACGCATGAGAAGTCTGCCAATCGTGCTAATCACATTACAGCAAAGAAAAGGCACAAAAAAAAATATAGACTACAAATTGAAGAGAAATTCTTAGAAAATAAGATATAAGGAGGGGATGAATTTACCATGGAGAGAAGCGACGATCGGCAATGGATCAAAGGTTGATGCGAAGTCGAGATCGACTGAGCGAAGGAGGCGGGCGCGAAGGTGAGAACTGAGCGAAATGCGAAAGATTAGGGATTTCAGAAGGATAATATTGCCATTTTACAAATAAAATCAATAAGCTTGATGCAAATTCTAGGATAAGCAGCGTTTAGTATTTTAGCTGATAGGTCCAATCGGCCAAGACCAATAAGCCATTTACCAAACACTCCAAATCAGCTTGTTCATAGGGTCAAACAGCTAAATATGGTCCAATCAACCATTTTTTTGGCTGATAAGCCAATAACCAAACACTCCCTATGCCTCTATGTAAACAAAGTGCAAAAAGTTTCAATAAACACAACAAAAAGGTACAAACATATCGTCTAGCGAATCACTTTTCAACCTACTAGAAGTCATTATGCATTTTTCACCTTGGAGAACTTCAGAGTTTCAAATTGATCTTCAAATTCAATTAAGGTTTAGGTTTGGGTTTATGTGAGAGCATATGTTAGGGTTTACATATTAGGAAATTGATTTAAGGGAGCTTTGTTTTTTCTATTCTTACTTCGCAGGGAAAGAAGAAATGAAAAAGACAATTTTAACCCTGTTGTAAATGGCCTAATTGGATCTCGGGTGATAAAGTGACGGAAAACACGTCGGAAGGACCATTTTAGCTAAAAAGAAGATAGTCGTGCACCTAAATTGCAAGGTTTGAAACTCGTGGAGAAAACCTGATAGTGCCACTATAGTCGTGTTACTAAAAGTGCGAAAAACTCCCTTCCAATTGTGACTTCAAGCGGAACTATTATGCTAATCCTGGAGCTATTCTAATTCTTCTTGTTGTTAGTCATCATCGCAGTTGCTGCTGTTGTTAATATACTTAATGAAGTCATTCATTGATGTCCGCTCTAATTAATACTATAAGAGGTTTTTGGTATGCGAGTTATATATATTACACATAATTTTATTTTACATTTTAAATGTGACTCACTGATAAGTGCCAAAGACACTCATTTATTAGGGTCTTTATGGGGTTGTTTGGTGCTTAATTGTAATCCTTTGTGGTTGATTTATGGTCAAATATACATGAATGTGCTAATGTATTGCAAAGCTCTACTATATCTTGCACTTTAGTGTTTGTGAAGAGATTTGAGCTTAGAGGAAGGCATATGAGCATAAACCGGAGCAATCAGAGAAGAATGCAAAGTGGAGAATCTCAACAAGGCATGTCCACGATGGTGGCACGCTCGTGGATAGAAAACAGAAGATGTCACGAAGCAATCCACGATCGTGGCACACTTGTGGAAGGAGAACAAAAGGGTCCACGAGTGGGATCCACGCTCGTGGATGAGGGCAGGATCGCGCAAGTAACCCGAACCACGAGCGTGGCACGCTCGTTGCCGGCTCGTGGATTTGGTCCTGACCGCGAATTGAAGTGCCTTTTGGAGAGAAGAGCTATGAAAGGCTAGAGTTAGATATTTTGAGAAGTCTTTTAGCTTTAGTTCAGTTAGAAGAGTTTAGGTTTTCATCTCTCTAGCCTCTCAAGAACATTGGATTGAAGATCTTCTAGAGTGAAGGAATCTTGACACAATTCCTTGATCTTAGGAGGAACTTGTAGATTGAATCTTCAATTGAAATCAAGTTTGGTAATTCTTTTGCTTTCTTAATTCAATTGCATTGTTTGATTGATCATTGATTCAATGATGATTCATAAAGCTACAATGAGTGGCTAGTTCTCTTTTAGGAATTGAATTATGATTATATTGCATGATGCTAGTGTGAAATGTATGCTTAATTAGATTGTTCATTGCAATTGTGATTGAGTTCTTGTTACAATTGGTGGATTAATTGCATCTTGTGAGTTAAGGCCAAACTCCCTTGATTGTTCTAGGCAATTAATCTAGGCAAGATATTGCTAGATCAATTGGAGCCCCAAGCCATTTGTATTTCCCCTCTTAAAGTTTCGAGAGGAATAAGATTGGAACGGGGTGAAGACAAGGTGTTCGATGAAATGTTTCTTAGGAGCATAGTCACTTAAGGTGTTTCTTTACCAAGAAAATACCTAGTAGACCGAGAGGTGAATGACATTGGCAAAGCCTCGTTTGAATCACACAAATTGCAATGTCTCAACCTTACTCTAGACACTAGAAACATCATGTAATAGATGAGCAATTCTATTCCTTGCTTTTTTCAATTCGAATTTATTTACTTGATTGTACTCTTGCACTCTTGCACCTCAAACCTATGCACACCAAGCTTTTGTGAACCATGTATATGATAAACATGAGCTTCATTCTCTATCTCAATACAATTTAGAATTTCCAATTTGTCATCTTTTGATAACGATAAAAACTCGGGAATCGTGATTCCTATCTTTTGACAAGTACCACCACTATCAACCACATACCACTAATCCCAACCTTGTCACTCATGTTAATATATGTGGCAGGTAGAGTCGTCAAAATGAGTTTCTTTTTGCCAGGTCAATCCGTCCCGTTCCACCATAAATAGGGGGTGGGTGTTGGGAAAAATTGCAAGCCAAAGAAAATTATGTGGCTCTCATTATTCTTAAATACTTTCACCACTAATAAGTTAGTGGCCAGGATATGTTGTTATAGAATGTGGTTCAACATTCACTTGCCTATACTATTTGAGAACATAGTTTGTTCATAAATCAGATATAGATTGTCTGTTTCTTTCTTGTCTCATTATCACTCTGAGTAAGATGTGTAAGTTTCGATCCGTGCTCTGGGTGCACGTAGATGGGGATTGCTGTGTTAACCTTTGGGGGCGACGCCGTTGTTGTGAGCCTACACCGGTAGCGACAAATTCGCTTCTATCGTAGTGGTTATACCACGACACAACAGTACTTTATTTTCACTTTAGAAGAGAATTCGGTGCTAATAAGAGTGAAAATGGTATATCGTGATGATAAGAAGATGGGGCATGCGCTCGCATTCTGGAGAAGTGCATTTGCGTTTCAAGGCCTATTATTGTCAGCATAGGACCGTCGAGGAGGCTAGTCTCACCACCCCAAACAATTATGTGAGCTAGATCATACAATCTAGATCTAAGTATTATAAATTAATGTTTTAATGTGCATGTGTGTGATTATTCAATTTTTATTGGTTGCGCATTGGTTATGCAAAAAAAAAAAAAAAAAAAAAATCTTTCTTATAAATTTGCATAATGGGATATGATTAATCTTGAGGATATAAATGATTAATCTAGATTATAAACATATCATGTTATTGTGTTTACCGGTACGCATGCATTTCTTAGGCTTAGAACTTTAAAAAATAAAAATAAAATAAATAATGTGGCTTTCTTCGCAATTTGACAATAAAAATTGTTTATGTTGACTCAAAGTATTTTGTCAAAGTTATGTGCAAAAGGAATTCCAGTTCTATAAAGGAATACCAATCTTAAGAGGAATAGTTATTAAAGAATACTAGTTCTAAGGGGATTTGTTGTTGAAGATTTTATAGTTCTAGTTTGATTAGGAATAGCTTTGTTATTCACGAATATGTTAGGAGTAGCTACTATAAATAGGGGTTGTCCTTTATTATAGAACTCACGTATTCAACATTAATGTTGTGAGGTTTGAGAGTCTTTGAGAATAGGATACTATAAATTCCCCTAGAAAGTAGTACATGTGTTTAGGTTTCAATAGTTTGATAGGAAAGATCATTCTATTGTGTAATCTCAGATTCCAAACAGTGTACTTTAAATATTGAGCTTTTAGTGGATTTAGGCAAATTCTCAAATTGAGAAGTGCCTCGCAGATTAGGGTAGTTTGCCCGAACTGCGTTACAGATTGTTTGTGTTACAACTTCAGTTTCGACATATATGTGTGCTGCGTTTTACAAATTTCAATTGGTATATATATGTGATTAGCATTTTAATGGGTGCAAGATAGAATATACATGCATAAACGTGAGCTATTTAAAATAATTTGATCACTACGAGAATTGTGGGAGTTATGTGGCTATGGTAATCAATAAGCTCTTGAGACATAATTGTCAATTTATTGTGATAGTCAGCTATGATGTGTCTATTAAATCATACATTAAATTTATTTATGATTGGTAGTCAATAAAAGTTAATGAGCAAAATATGTCATAATATTTAATTTCTTTCAAAACATGAATGTGTTATTTATTTGAAGATATTGTATATAATGCAAGCATGAATTAAAATAACGTTGATTGAAATGAATTTGTCATAGATATTGCTCAATTTTTGTATTGAAATTATTTGTATAATGATAATAAGCATATATCAAAAGCTTTAATTGCAATTTGTTGGTAGCATGGAAGAGTCATCATTCTTGAATACTTTGGCTAGGAAGATGATTTTTAATTAAACCTCGATTTCACCATTCGTCCTGAGGGTGTTTTAAGAAGTAGGGTGGTCGTTGATCATGCAGACTAGTTGAAGTGCCACTTGACCCTCATCTGAAATGAGTTTGACTTTCACATGATGTTAATAATCTATGCCTTGCAATTAGATATTGCTTTAGTGGTGTAATAATAGCGTTTATTTAAATTACCATGTTATAAATAACTGGGGGCTATTTGTTCTTTTGTGAATAAATATGAAATTTGTATTGATTTTGCATTATATCAATGGTATATATGAGTTATGAATTTCTTCAAGTGAAGGAAAAATGATTAAGTTGAAATAACTTTGAATATTAAAGTTATACATGTTGAGTTCACATTGTTGAAATTTATGTAGATAAATTATTCTCTAATAAACATCAGTTTGAATATATTCTTGAATATGAGACTAATTAATCTCAATAAAGTTATGTGAAATTTGTGATTATGTTGTTCAACTTGAAGTAGCATGCAAATAACATTATCTCTGTGGCTTACTAACAATGAGCATTTATTATTTAAAATCATGGTTGAGTCATCTTGTTGAGTATGTATTAATTAAGTGTGAAGCTACTATAAAGTTTCACAAAGCAAATTAGCAAAACCCAGTCTTTAAAGGAGCCAATGTTGGCTACCAAAGATCAATCTAGGTAAGAGATCAAGTACTTTTGAGAAAAGTATTTGTAATTGTTGCATTGTAGGGGTAATCAACTCCTTATATTTCTTTCATATAAGCTTCTTTGTGGTACCGAGAATAATGGTAAAAGATAATATTTCATGTTAAGCATGCAAATCTCAAGGAAATTATTTGTCAGTAAATAACGTACTCGTCAAAGTGTATGTAAGTTTGATCGAGAGGATCAACTTACTTTAATAGGGAAGACAAATTATGAGGTTAGTCGTTGAATTATTGATGGAATGACTTAAACTCAAGAGGTGATATATTCGTGGTGGATCTCACTTTTGTGGTCAAACGAAGCCATGGAGAGAATCACAAAGTAGTACACTAATTGGTAATTCCTATGACGTGTCTACTGGTGAGGTTGAGCTACAGCTCTTAATGAATTTAAAACCTTATGAGATGGGTGATCCTATTGAAATGGACTTAATGAATTCATCGCTTAATAATTGAGAGGGTAAACATAAAATGCTCTTAATGATTTCATACCCTAATTTGGGTATAGTCTATATTGAGATAGACTTAATAAGATCACCTACTTGAGTGAAAAGGATTAGCCGCCTTTTATGAAAGATAATGAGCTATCTTTCTAGAGCACTCATCAGCAACCTGAAGTTCAGTTGGGCTAAATATATATGTATTTTTTCACAGAACTTACACAAAATCTAAGGTTTGATGCGTGTCACTTTGGTTTAAACCTCTAGCCTAAGAGTTCAAGATTCGTTCACTCACTAGATCGGATGATACCATGTGTCACTACGTGCCAGTTCAAGATTTGTTCACTAGCACTTTAAGTGTCAAACTTTTATATGTCTCAGAGTCTTCCTTTTCATTCCCTTGCATTTTGTGGAGGATTATTGGGAAAAAATGCAAGCCAAAGAAAATTATGTGGCTCTCATTATTCCTAAATAATTATTCTTGGATTTATTTTCACCACTAGCCAGGATATGATGTTATAGCATGTGGTTCCACATTCACTTCACTATACTATTTAAGGGAGAACATAATTTGTTCTAAAATTAGATATAGATTGTCTGTTTCTTTCTTGTCTCATTATCACTCAGAGTATGATGTGTAAATTCCAATCCATGCTCCGGGTGCACGGAGACGAGGATTACTTTGTTAACCTTCGGAGGCGACGCCGTTGTTGTGAGCCTGCACTGGTAGCAACGAATTCGCCTATTTTTCTAACAGTGGGTTCATCGAATGTTTAACCTGCCCTGCCTTGGTCACCGGGCAGGTCAAGCGGGCTGCGGGTTTAGCCCGCAGCCTGCTACATACTACTCAAAAAAATTAAAACTTAACTCAATAATAGCCTTGGCACGTGAAACTTTTGGCTTAGTTTTGGAGTTATTCTACTTGGTATATGAGAAAACTTTAAACATAAAAGTTGTGGGGCACTCTCTTAGTTTTCCATAGCAACTTGAATCACCTTGATTAAACTTCATATGAAGGTGATATGATCAAAACACTATCAACATGTTGTAGGACAGATTCTTCAGGACGTGTTCGAATGTTCTAATTTTCTAATATCAATGTGTCCGGAATCTCTCAAAGTGTTCAACATAAAAGTTGTTGAGGACTTCCTTATATTTTCATTTACACTTGAATCATCTCAATTGGACTCCGTATGAGAGAGAGATATGACCAAAATACTCTAGAATGTCGCCATAAAAATATTTGTCGGGCTAGCGGGGCGGGCTTGCCACTTTCCAAGCCTGCCAAAAGATCTGTTTTGCCCACCCCGTGGAACCTTTTTGACGGCTCTAGTAGCAGGAATATATATTCTACTCTTATAAATTCTTTTCCGTATAAAAAGAAAGGATGTTACAATGTAGTGTAAAAACTAAAGACGTTTGGTAATGGGTCCTACTTGTTTAACCAAACCTCTCAAATTATAAACATATTCCAATAATTTTGTATTTTTAATAAGAATTTTTTATTTGTATGCACTATATTATTTTAAAAATCTATAAAAAAAATTGAATTATTATTGAAGGAATTACCTACATTCGTCATAAATTATTAGGTGAGTTTCCTATGTGATTCCTGTGAAACCGTCTCACATATTTAAACGAGTCGAGTTTATATAGAAATATAATATTTATGATAAAAAAAATGTAATATTAGTTGAAGAGTTACTTATGAGAAAAATCGTAATACTAATCAGGAATAAAGATATGTTCAAAGGGTTCGAGCCTATCACTGAAGAAGAACAAGTATTCATGGGGAATTCCAACGTGTCCGAGGTAAGGGGTAGATGGAAAGTAGAACTTATGTTATATTCTGGAAAAAAATTATTGTTGCAAAATGTGTTATATGGCCCTTCCCTCTAGAAACTTAACCTCCGGAGCCTTGCTGAACAAGGTTGGAATTAAGTTAGTGTTTGAGTCTGATCGTCTGGTCATGACTCGTTGAGGGGGAATATCTTGTGAAGTGATATTTGCATGGAGGACTCTTTTTGTTAGATGTTGTTGTTATTAGAAATCCCTCCGCCACTAAGGGTCCGCCTCTGACTATTTATGATTTTATCCCAAATAGGCATGACCCAAACAATAATAATAATGATGCTTCTTCTTCTGCTTATATCACTGTCTCTGTTAATGTTTGGCATGGTAGTCTAGGACATGTTGGTTTAAATTATTTAAACAGATTGAAAAATATGAATTTGTTGCCAAACTTGTTGTTAAGTGACTCATATTCTCAATGTGAAACGTGTACTGAAGCTAAATTTGCTAGAAAATAATTCTCTGCTGTAAATCATCATACCTCAACTGTGCTAGAAGTTATTCATACTGATTTAACAGATTTCAAAAGCACTGAAAGTAGAGGTGGAAAATGTTATTATATTACGTTTATTGATGATTTTTCTCAATTTACAAAAATTTATCTTTTGAGATCAAAATACGAAGTCGAACAATTTTTTTTTTTTTTTTTTAAATCAGAAGTAGAAAACCAATTAGATCGAAAGATCAAAAGACTTCATTCTGATAGAGGAGGAGAATATGAAACAAATTTTCTCAAAAATCTGTGTGAATCTTCTAACATTGTTCATGAGGTAACTGCTCCTTATACTCCCCAACAAAATGGCACAGCTGAAATAAAAAACCGAACAATCAAAGAAATGATTAATGATATGTTGAATTGACAGCAAATCACATATTGAATTGAGTATCCCATAAAGGGTTTGAAAAAACCCCTTATGAGTGTTGGAAAGGGCATGCCCCTAACCTCAAATACTTTAAAGTGTGGGGGTGCTTGACAAAGGTGGACTCCCATCTTTCAAAAGGCTCAACCTAAGACCAAAAACCTTAGATGCCATATTTGTTGGGTATGCTGAAAACAGTGATGCTTATAGATTTATGTGTTTAGAACGTCGTTCAATATGTGAATCTAGAGATGGTGTCTTCTTTGAACACATATTTTCTTAAAAGAATACTCACAATTTATCTGCTAGTAGTTTTCAAAGAAATGAACATGCATTACTTCCTATGTTTAGTATTGCAAATAATTTTGATGATGAGCCTAGAAGAAACAAAAGACCTAGAATTGAGAAAAGCTTTGGTTCAACTTTATAATGTTTGTAACCAAATTGAAAGACATAAATGAATTATGTGATCAGTTCATATGTCAATTGGTGTTAGGAGAAGAACCAAAAACCTTTGAAGATGCTATGCGCTCAATCGATTCTACATTATAGAAGGAAACAATTAAAAGTGAACTGGACTCCATACAGTCCAATCACACTTGGGAATTGGTAAACCTACCTAAAGGGTGTAAACCAATTGGCCGCAAATGGATCTTCAAAAGGAAATTAAGACCAGATGGGTTTATTGAAAGATTCAAAGTCAGGCTTGTACCCAAAGGCTACACATAGAGATTTGGTGAAGATTGCTTTTATACATACTCAGCATTCAGCAATGACAAAAATTGCAACCATCCAGGTTCTGTTTGCTTTAGCATCCTTACACAGATTGATTGTTCACCAAATCGATGTAAAAATAGAATTCCTCAATGGTTACCTAGAAGAAGAAATCCACATGGAACGACCTCATAGATGTGTTGATCCTAGCTAGGAAGGAAAGGTATGTAGACTCAAAATATCTCTATATGGTTTGAAACAAGCTCCTAAGAAGTGGTATGAAAAATTTCATAAAACCTTAATAGACCTAGGTTGCACCGCTAACCGGTCAGATGCCTGCTTGTATACCAAAGAGATTGAGTCTAAAATTATGATTATATGTCTCTATGTACATGACATGCTGATTTTCAGTTCAAACATCGATGTTATTAATGTGACTGAAAGAACTCTATGTGCTAAGTTTGATATGAAAGATCTGGGTGAAGGTTACCATTTATCGCAAAGCTACTATATAGAGAAATTATTAAAGAAGTTTGATAGTTATGATGTAAACCCGACTAAAATCCCTTATGATCCAAATATCAAACTATCAAAAACCCTGGAGGATAGTGTGTCTCAAGAAGAATATGCAAAAAAATTGGGAGTCTAATATTCCTAATGAACTATACTAGACCTGATATTGCGTTTGCAGTGAATAAACTCAATCAATATACTCACAACCCAAGTGGTACACACTAGAATGCACTGCAACGAGTGCTTCGGTACCTTAGAGGCACCATGGACTAGGGTCTTGACTATGCAAGATTCTCAGCAGTGATGGAAGGGTTTTATGATGCAAACTGAGTAAATAACAATGATGATGTCAGCTCGACCAGTGGATATATGTTCACTATGTGCGGGGGTTGTTATATCATGGAAATCGACTAAACAGTCATGTAATGCTAAATCAACTATGGAAGCGAAGTTCATAGCTCTTGATCTGGCAAGCCAAGAAGCTGAGTGCAAGGTTGAAAAAATCGCTAGGCACCCTCTAGGTGCCTGGGGACCGCCTAGGGCGCCTAGAGCGCCTAGGCGGGTGCCTATAGCGCTTAGGCGGGCGCCTAGGTGGTCGACCGCCTAGCGCCTAGGCGCCGATTAATCGCCGCCTAGGCCCGATTTTTGCAACACTAGCTGAGTGTCTAAGAAATCTATTGACATATGTGCCATTGTGGGTGTGGTCAACACCTTCTGTGCCTATACATTGTGATTCCCAAACTGCCATTTCTATTGCAAAAAATAGTGTCTACAATGGAAAAAAAGACACATAAGAGTTAGACATAAGTTTGTACGACAGTTTATGTTGAACGCAATCATCACAATGCAGTTTGTGAAATCTGAGAGGAATATTACAATCATCTCACAAAAGGCCTAAACCGAAAGACCATCCTTGAAACATCAAGGGAAATAGGTTCAAACCAATGAGGTAAGGAATTCGAGATGGATAACACTTTTGTGTTCAAACAAAATCATAGAAAGACTTACACAAAATGTATGAAAATAAATGGTCATTACTTACTCGGTAGCCTCTTATGGGTGGTCTATATTGAAATAGACTTGACAGAGTTAAAGTCTATATAGAGTTAAACTTAACAGGGATTCATGAATAGTCAAAGAGTTTGACTTTGTAGAACTTGCAAATATTAGAGTTGACGTGTACATCTGAGTTCGAAATTTACCTAACCAACGAGTTCAAGAGACATCTTACTCTCTGGAAGGAAATTACTCAGTGTTACTATGTGTCAGTTCAAGTTACATTCACTGGCATTAAGGTCAACTTTTGTGTTTTGCTCAGACATTGTCCGTTCCTGCCTTACTTCTTTAAATGTGTGGGGCCGGGATTGTTAAAACATTTAAAGATGAAGGCCTTTTTGTCTTTACTTCTCATCTCACATTGATTTCTTAACTCACATTTTCCTCCTTTATAAATCTCAACACTTTCTAAAAGAGTTGAAGAGTTATAGAGAGGAAGTAAAGCGGAACTAGGCTCGAGTCGCCACCGTTGCCTTACTAGTATCTGATATGAATTAAAATGCATGCATATATATGCCTCCGGCTCTTCAATTCGTCTTCTACATTGGATAGACAGGATGGATACATGAATTATTAGTTATAATTAAGACGTGAATGTGAATCACATGATGTGGTTGGTTAACAAGTCTTTAACTTTTTGAACCCAAACCGACAATACTACCTGCCTACCTACCTAGTTTTATTTAATTAATTAGCTAGCTAGCCTTTTTCATGCTGCAGCTGCTTGCAGTGTATAGTATGTAGTATGAGAATGGGCATAATATAATGGCTTTGTTCCGATCATATATATATATATATATATATATATATAGAGAGAGAGAGAGAGAGAGAGAGAGAGAGAAATGGGTGACTTGGCAGGTGGCGGTGAATGGTGAAACGAGGTTGAAGGCGATGGGCGGGCGGACGCCGAGAAAAGAATGCGGGCGGGCCAATGGGAACGCTAGCTAGCTGGGCGGCCTGGCCAGCGAATTGAAAAGGCCTGCAGGCATATATGCTGGTTGTTAGTCGACGGTGCACACGGACACGTACGGGCTCCAAATGCCGGCGGCGCTCAGCTCGCTGGGACTCCTATAGTACGTAGCATATGACCGTACTACGTACCGGCTAGCTGGATGGGAAATTATTTGAGATTCAACCATTATATTGCAGGTACTATACACCACTCCAATTAACCAATATCATTTTAATTATTTCCTATAATTACTTAATTCACTCCTAAACCAATTACTATTAATTAATTACTTCATTATCATAGAAGAATTTCATTAAACCAATTGGTACAAGGTATATATATATACACACATCACCACAAAAAATAACTAGCTATTACAACCAACTGAAGACTTACATATAATAATACGGAAACAAAACACTTCTTCCCCAACTAACTATCCTTAACAATCTCCCCAACTAACTATCCTTAACAATTTGGTTAAATATTTTAAAATATACCAAAATAATAATAATAATAATAATAATAATAATAAATATGTTATATATATATATATATATATATATATATATATATATATATATATATATATATATATATATATATATATAGAAAAAAGTTAAAATGCGGCGAGGGATTTAGGTGCGGCGGAATTTCAGAATACACCGAATGTTAACAACATGCACAAACAGTGTAAGGGAAAACAAACCACAATGAAATTCCAAAAAACACCAAACACAACAGACCCAAAAAAAAATACATCATATAATTCACCACCCCCAATGATGTATTTCCGAACACTGTATGGTGTTTTTAATCACACCAAATGGTCTATTTATGGTGATGTGAACCTAATTTGTATGTGTTTTTGTGGTGTATTTTTCTAATGTTGATGGTGTATGTTTGATGAACTATTGGTGACGCCTCACCGTAAGACACCACCGCACTTGAATCTTCCTCTCTCTCTCTCTCTCTCTCTCTCTCTCTCTATATATATATATATATATATATATATATATATATATATATATATATATATATATATATATATATATATAATTCAGTTCCCGTGCGATTGTGCGGTTAAATCTGAGCCATTGATCTTGCTTAAATTGATGCCCAAGATTAACAAAATTTAAAAAAAAAATGCGATGGCAATTTGGTAATTTTTGCATCTAGGTCAAATTTAAGGTGTGTGGTTTTTGTGCTTAAGGTGCGTGATTTTTGTGCCTAAGGTGTGTGGTTTTTGGGCTTAAGGTGCGTGGTTTGTGTGCTTAAGGTAAGTAGTTGTTGAAACTTAAGGTGCGTCAACCTGAAGCTTAAGGTGCGTGATTTGTATGCATGGTTTTTGTACTTAAGGTGCGTGATTTGTGTTCTTAAGGTGCGTGGTTTTTGTACTTAAGGTGCGTCGGCCTAAAGCTTTAGGTGAGTGTATGTGGTTTGTGTACTTAAGGTGCTTTGTTTGTGTGCTTAAGGTGCGTGATTTGTGTACTTACGATGCGTCATTTTAATGCTTAAGGTGCGTCAACCGTACAATTGCACGGGATGTTATACCTACACTTGAACCCTTATATATATATATATATATATATATATATATATATATATATATATATATATATATATATATATATATATATATATATATATGATGGTTTTATTAGGATCGGATCCACCATAAATCGGGTATAGGTACATAGAATGGGGGTAGGAAAGTAATGACTTTATTACCCAGGGCGCTAGGCCCAAAATAGTACGTACAAGCCCGAGGTACAGGCCTAGAATAGCGGCCCAAATACAAAGAACAAGGCCCACGGGGTGGGCTATAGCTAACTATGCTATTGATAGGAATCGAACCCAGGTGGCTGGATTGAGAGTACAGACTAAAGACCGCTAGACCGCACTGCTTGTCGTGTCTCCGTTGCCCTTAGCCAAAGATCCAGGGCCCCTATTTATTGCAGGCCCCCCATCTTCCGTTCGCTGTCCACGTGTCCCACCAATCAGACGTCACTCCCTCGTTTGTCGCACAGCAGTCCGCACGTTCGCCGCGAACCGACGTCCCCACCTTCTTCTCCCGCGCACCCCGGGCAGTCACACCTGCCCGGTGCCGGCTACCACACGCCGTCGCACCCCCCGCGCCCCCCGTGATGGGGCGCTAGGCCCGCGCAACAGGCGTGCTACCGGGCCGACGACTTCCCCCGGCCATGGGCGCTGGCCGGCCACCGCCGTCGTGGCCTCGCACTGGGGCGCTACGCCCGCGCCCAACCGCGCATGGTGGCACTATTGGAAATTATGAAATTTCCGACCACCTGAAAGTGATCTTAAATCAACTCGAAAGTCTTGTTCCGACCACTTTTGGTATCCGGAAAAACCTTTGTTGCTATTTCCGACCACTTTTTGGTATCAACTTTATTTAAGATCACTTTGAGGTGGTCGGAAATGTCATAATTTCCAGTAGTGTGCGCTGGTCGCACCACCGGGCACGTGAGCCGCACCAAGCAAGGGCGCACCGCCCGAGCCGATTCTGCCCGTCGCTAGCGAGAGCTGCCGTCGGCGACGCTTCCTGACGACACCCCAAACCACTTCTCATTGACCAGCCCCCTCTTCCGGTCCATGCTCTTTACCCCGGCCCACCATGCATGCTTGTCTTCCCAGCCCAACAAGATTTGGACCAACCTCCTTCTTTCACCATCACCACTTGGACCAATACTTTCGCAATAATTATATATACACACACGTAATTGAAAATTAAAAATAATAATAATAAATCAGTTGATGAGCTTTGAACACCGTCAGCCGCCTTTTGACTACTTATCTAGGTAATCAATAAAAAGGGCATGGCATCCCATGCCCGTACATTGTTTGTCCCATGAAATTTTTTTATTTTTTTATTTTTTTATTTTTTGACAACCAAGCCTGCCGCCTAATCTATGGTGGGGTTACGGTAATCCGGAATCCCTCTATTTTTTTATTATTTTTTTTTTTTGGGTTTTGTTTTTAGTTTTGTGTGTATGACTGATTGACTGTATGTGTGTATAGAGAGAGCAGTAAGTTACCAACTTAACCTCCTCCGACAACTAATTGAGGTTGTTTATTTATTAGTTGTGTGGCCTTGATTTTTCAGTTAATTTAATTTATTTTCTTTTATACTTGTTGGTGTTTTTTTTTAACATTATACTTGTTGGTGTTAATTCAACTAATCGATATAAATGAAATAATTAATATGAATCCATACAAAATATTAAAAAAGAACACCAAATAAGTTGTGTGAAACCATCTCGTGAAACTTAGTCCATGAGACGGATATGAAAATGCAATTGTTATATCATGAGTCAAGGTTCATCTTGTATTGTGGACTCTTGTTTAAAAATTATGTGTGTAGTTGATATATTATGTACTTGCAGTTAATCGTTTATGTGCATGCAATTAATTGTAGGTACATAACATGTTAACTACAGACACATAAAATGGTAACTACAAACACATAAACTGTTAACTGTATGTACAAAATATGTTAACTACAGACACATAATATTTTATTAACATATTATGTGTCTGTAGGAGTTAATACCCAATTTAGAGTTCAACTATAGTGGTTTTTTTAGATTTAGTCCTAAACGTATTTTTGTGCTCAATTGAATGCTCGACTTTGATGATTTTATCTAATTGAGTCATTGGTTGCTAGAATCAATGATTAAATCAAGAAAAATTACTATAGTCGAGAGACTAAATTGGGTATTAACCACTATAGTCGAGGACTAATTTCGGTAAAACCACTATAGTCGCAGATTAAACTGGATATTAATAGAGGAGAAATTACTAAGGTACAGTTACAGAGGACCCAATTAGGTAAAAGTGTAAAACCATTGAAGTTGATGACCCATTTAAGCACCAAAAAAAAAAGATGTTTAAGACTAAATCGAGTAAAATTATTATAGTCGATGACTAAATTGGGTATTAACTCGTGTTTATAGTTAACATATATTGTACCTACCGTTAACAGTTTACGTGTCTGTAGTTAACATGTTATGTGCCTTCAATTTATTTATATGCACATAAATTATTAATGGCATGTACAAAATATGTAAACTACAGACACATAGCCTGAAGATTATTTTGGACCAAAATCCATAATACAAGGTAGACCCATAATTTGCCCTAAAAATGAGGTTTGACAATAGAGAATATGTTTAATTTTCAAAAGTATTATCTTTTACCCTAAAGTAACAAGTTACCATTTAAATTTGCCATGTTTTGATTCTAACAAGTAGAACTTCTCCCATTCTAGAAGAAGTTGATATCAGGATTTGAATGTCACTTTTTATATGAAATTTTAGATGATGTTTTTTTTTCAAAATTTTATATTTTAATAAATGTTATGTTCTTATTTTTATTTATATTTATGTAAAAAGAAAATCTAAATTTAATTATTACACAAAATTCTAATCTTTTCAAGACGGATCGTGAAATTAGGGAACCAGTTTCTAACATGGGACAACAACACTAATTATCATCAATAGTTATGCTGTGCAACCGAATGTACTATGCGCATGGTGCATACGGTTCAAAACGATATCGTTTTGATTAAAAACGCGCGTCTCACTTTAAAAAAAAAATCAGGTTCGACTCTCAGCAATAGCATTATTGTGGATATATAATTATGAAATTGTGGATATATAGTTATGAAATTGTGGTTATATAGTTATGAATTTATGGATATTTAGTTCATTCATTGTGGATATTTAGTTCAATCATATATTGTGGATATTTAGTTCATTCATTGTGGATTTTTACTTCATTCATTCATTTATTGTGGATTTTTACTTCATTCATTCATTCATTGTGAATTTTTACTTCATTCATTCACTGTGGATATATAGTTATGAAATTGTGGATATATAGTTATGAAATTGTGGTTATATAGTTATGAATTTATGGATATTTAGTTCATTCATTGTGGATATTTAGTTCAATCATATATTGTGGATATTTAGTTCATTCATTGTGGATTTTTACTTCATTCATTCATTCATTGTGGATTTTTACTTCATTCATTCACTGTGGATATATAGTTATGAAATTGTGGATCTATAGTTATGAAATTGTGGTTATATAGTTATGAATTTCTGGATATATAAAAATGCTATTGCCGGGAATTGAACCTGATTTCTTCTTTAAGTGGGACGCGCGTTTTTTTAACCAAAACGGCGCCGTTTTGCAACTGTATGCACCTTGCAAGGTGCATTCGGTTGCACAGCATAATTTGCGAATTATCATGGGTCTAGATTCTGGTTCATGATATGGACCAAGGCCCTTCATGCTAGTATGCTACTAACACGTACGTTGTACAAAGAGGCTTAAGCAACGCATGAAGATAACCAGCTTGATTGGCATGAGTGACGGTGCACTCTTATTCCTTAAGAGAGGACGGGAGTTTGAATTTTCTCTTGTATGAAGAAACCAATATGGGCAGCACAATGTCCCTTAATTGGGCCAGCTCGGTGCGAACGAAAATTAGTCTGAGTATGGTACGGGTTTAAAAGTGCCCAATAGTTATGCTGTGCAACCGTGTGCACCATGCATGGTGCACACGGTTGCAAAACGACGTCGTTTTGACTAAAAACGCACGTCTCATTTAAAAAAAAATTAGTTTCGATTCCCCTCAACAGCATTATGTTGTTCATTCATTGTGGATATTTAGTTCATTCATTCTGGATTTTTAGTTATTCATTCACTGTGGATATTTAGTTCATTCATTGTGGATTTATAATTCAAATTATGCACACAAAAAATGTTATTGCCAGGAATCGAACCTGATTTTTTTTAAGTGGGACGCGCGTTTTTAGTCAAAACGACGTCGTTTTTGCAACCGTGTGCACCATGATTTGCGAAAAGTGCCTCCTACAATTAATGTCTGCTCATGACACTTTGTATTACCCAATACTACTTACATGCATTCATATTTTAATTTTGAGAGGGAGTCCATGTAGTATTTTCCTTTTTGAAATTAAAAGAGTTAGTACCATCTCAGATATATAATGGGGTGGATTAGGGGCTGGGGGGCGACTGCCCTCATCACCTTCTGTAGATCCGCCTATGCATGTCTTGGCTTTGATTACACTTGTTAGGATCAAGCGCTTACCACTACATCAAAATTTATAGGTCTGAGCAAAAGCACAATTTTATTTCCTTATATATTGTCACCACATTTTTATAAATAGGGTGCTGAACTTGACCCTTCACCGACCTCAGCTCCACTGCAACAATCTTTCAAACTACCAATTGCTGGACTTGACCCTTCACCAGCTTCAGCCTAACATGTTTCTTAATATCGACTTCACACTTATTTATTAATTTTGAATTATATTGAAATGTGTTTGTTTTTGGTTTAGGTACATATAGTAATCAAATGTACTTGACTACTTTCGTGCACAATAATACATTTTGTGTAAATTAAAGGAAGTAAAATGCAAATTTATTTGAGAATTAAAATTTTACCCGTAGCACAACACACAAAAAGGTGCTATGTAATATCATACATAACGAGATAAGAAATTTCATAAGTGGATCGAACAATATTAAATGATTGAATTGATAAATATTACATAAAATAGAAATTACGAATACATCTCGGATGATGAAATGATAATGTTTAATACTTTAATACACCCTCGTAAATATTATTTAAACTTAAATGTTTAAATAACCCACGAAAAAAAAACACACACACACAAAATACTACATAGAGCTAATCAAATGGTGCTCTATAATTGCCTTAATAGAATGAGGAAAAATAAATAATAATAAGACAAATATGACACTCACATACATACACACCTTATAATATAATAATCAATTTAAATTTGTAACTGGCCTTGGCCTACTGATGGTGGGTAGCTATCAGTAGGTCATGATATTATTATGTGTTAGTGGTGGTGACCAAAAATAAATTCCCTTTTTGGCCATCACTAAATTTGATGTGCATTCAATAATAGCTCTTGCTCTAGCTAGGGATCCCAAAGAGAATCATCTACTTGGTCTTCATTGTCACTCATCATCTCATAGTCATTACTAAAAAACATAGACTCATTTGTCATACCGTCCCAAACCTTTGGTGAACCAAGTGGAATGTCATTTATGGCTTGAATTTGGCTCTGCGATAGTCCAATTGTGACGGGAGGAACATTACTCATACCAGAACCCGATGCCCCTTGTGTATCTCTCATGGACTGCTCAAGTTGAGAAGCAGCTTCTTGACCTGCCAAGCGGATATCCTCGGGGCTTGAGCTGGCTGGCCTCGGGAGGGCTTGTGCCCGACTCGGAAAATTCAGTCGAGCCAAAGGTCCCCTCAAGTGTAATGCAGCTGCATCGTAAGCCACTGCTGCCATTTCAGCCGTGGTGAAACTCCCTAACCAAATTCTGGTTTTCTTTCCAGGCTCGCGGATCTCCGACACCCATTTGCCCCACCTCCGCTTCCTAACTCCCCGGTAGGGCGACGACATGGCACCTCCGCCGGCCCTACCGCCAGTGTTACCATCCATGTAGTGTTTAATTAGTTTGTGCTAATGCTACACACTTGAGCTTAGGAAGCATGCAGTTGGAACATAATCTAGGTGCTAATTGTACTTCAATTCCCCTAACAGCCAGAAATCATTTGTATATATAGATGACAAATAAATTAAAGTCATCTTAAGCATGATTGTCACTTGTACAATAATTATTCGTTGAATGGAGCTTCCTGGTAGTTTCAAATCAGAGAGATATGGAAAACCCAAAATATATGTTTCGGATAGGACAGTATTATATTTTTCTCCTACCTAGGTTTGTGTGCGTTACAGTTTTGCATCAACAATTCAACATTCATCCATTAGGTGTTAAGCACGTTTATAAACTTTTTTTTTTATTCTTTATTTTCCTATTTATTTTTTATCCCTCTCTCAAATTGTCTTCTCTGAAGACTGATTATAAAATTTAAAAATATATATATATATTTCTTAATAAATTTATTTTTAACGTTCACCTCTGATTTGATATAAACATTCTTTATATTCATAGATTCTTTATGAATTGTCGAACCCCATCACAAGTTAGAAATTAATCTATTAAATAATTAAATACAAAAAAAAAAAATCAATTGGCTAGTGTCACATTATTAATGACCTTGTGGTTTAGTGACGTGAAGTGACTCTCCTAAATATGAGGTCATGGGTTTAAGCCTCACCCAGTAGGAGCGGTATTGACTCTTTGTGCTTCAATAGGTTGAAAAAATAATTATGAACAGATACTACATTGTACAGAGATAGTAGTACTAAAAAAAATAAATTTAGGTAAAAAAGTGACTGAAACACTTCTTTCAACTGTGATTAGATTATATTAAAACACATGTATGTGTCAATCCTGAAAGATTACTATTCTTGGGACAGTGTCTATGCCGGTTACTTAGTTTAACCTAAGTTTTTTGAGGTATCTCCTCTAGTCAAAGTTTTTAAAAAAGATTTAAAATAAAAATAATACAAAAGTTCATCCAATCATATCTGATCTAGTTGAAATTAATGTTTTCAATTCACATTAAAATTTTGTGGATAGAGAATAAGAGACAGTATATTAAAATGATTTTTCAAAAAAATCTGACAATAAAATAAACTTTAATTAATTAAAATTTAATAAGGTCATTATCAAAAAACAAGGGCATTGTATTAAAAAGAACAAATAGTAGAAGACCTATTTTCTGTACTGTTACAAGACGCGGTTTGACCATTGAGATGAGGTGTCAGGTTTTCAACACCATACAATGTAAGGACACCCATACCATCAACCTTTGTACTATAATATATATTAATATTAATATGATATCCAACATACTACTTAGCCAAAGGTGCTGAGAATTTATTTGGTCGAAATTCACTGTATTGTCTTTTTCGCTTTTATTTTTTGTACACTCATTCTTTTCAAAATCATTGTCGGACTCAATTTAAGACAAACTATTCAATGCTTATTCTACTTTAATTTATAATACCATCTAATTCATTTATAATAACTTATTGAACTTTTTTAAATGACCGAAACTCGTAGTCACTATTTGAGGGTGTGCACGGAATAAATCCTATTTTGTAATTATAACTGAAAAATTAAAGGAACACAAGAAAGCAAATCAACATAAGTTATCCATAACTGATTGGCTTAAACCAAGAATGACAATAGACCGCTCTAACTGAGAGTTGAACTTGAATGAGTGTTAGAGATTAAGTGATTAACAATGGGTTGTTTAGTCTAAGTAAATAGTTAAAGAATTTTATAATAATAAGATAATATTTTAGTCGGTTAAAGGTTTTTCTTTTTGTATTAATACTACAATGTGAAGGCTTTCAAGATCAGTTTAAAATTTGATAGTTTTAGTATAATTGTACAAGATTTTTCCCTTATTGAGTGCTAAGACTATGACCCTGTTTGGTAAAAAATTGGCCTATAGGTCAATTTTGGCTTATTTGACAACTATTAATTGTTTGATTTAGTTAAAATATCAATATAAATGTTTGGTTAATTAGCTTTTTGTAACTCCAAAAGGCTAAAATTCAAAAAGTTACTCCAAGCAACTTTTTCAATTAGCTTTTTATGAAAAGAAATTATACCAAACAGCTATCAGCTAACAGCTAATTTACCAAACACTTTTCTACAATCAGCTAATGTTACCAACTATTTATACCCTCTAATTAACACAATCAGCTAACAGCTAACAGCTAACAGCTATCAGCTAACAGCCATTTTACCAAACAGGGTTTATATATTTTTACATTTTGATTATTTATCATATAATTTCGACCAATGAGAGAGAGAGACTAGTAGCATGTTATAGCTTATATGCTTAATATGCTAATGCCCACTACCACATACTGAGTCTTTGATCGATCTTCATTACATTCTTATTATTCCCAAAATGTTGAATCCCCAACCCCAAAGGTCCTCACATTCCAGCCCGCCAGAACATCTGAAGAATGTAAATTATGGTAACTCACCTGAACACATATGTTAGATCTTTACTTACTACATACAAGGAACCTCCATCACTTTAAGAGGTTGCTCTCACTCTGCCGCTGGTAAGACTTAATTCCGGGTCATTGTTTTCAAACTTCACCCTTATGACCAACTGAGTTGTCCATACGAGCATCTTCATTACATTCTTGATAGGCGAGTACGTGTTCTTGATTAAAATATTTTTGTATATTTATCATTTGGTCGGGTTGTATTAACCTTGAACCTTCATTGCATATATAATAAACTGCTTATTTATATTTGGGTCATTGTAACGTACACAAGCAAATATTATAAATCCAATAATAACTAATTATGAAATCATTTTTTTAACCATTTTTTTTAGACAAACTATCTTATGTGGTGGAAAGAAGCCATGAAATTAGAGAGAGATGCTACTCTTAATTTGGACTTATGCACGATTTTTGATAAAGTTTTAGAAAAGACCACCACATATTGCGTCTAGCGCACGAACCACACCAACATGCCTATGACAATTGCTGCATAGTTCTTTAATCCCTTTCTCTTTTTTGATTGGTCTGACAAAACACCCAGCTTTAAATTTTACTAAAGCAATTGCTCTTATTACATCATTATTATCATATAAATTGATCTATTTATCATTTTATTTTATCATTGTCATATCATCCTTCATGCTTTTTACTTTTCTCGACCATATATAACCCTTTTTGTCCATCCAATGCATAAACTTTTCCCCAGTTAAACCCACCCTCCTATGTCACACCAAAAGGATTAAGGGCTTGTTTGGTTATCAACCGTTAGAGGTTAGCGGTTATCAGATAGTGAATTATATTAGAGGATTTAATCAGCAAATTGTATTAGCGGTTTGTAAAAAAACGTTTGGTAAAACTAGCTGTTTAAATTAGCGGTTAACATGTAAAATGACCATAAGGATATACATTATAATTTATAATAATAATAAATTTAATATTTTTTTTTATAAATAGGGGCGTTTTGGAGAAAATTTAATTTTTGCCAAAACGTCATCAACTGCAAACCGCTGCCTAACCAAATATTTTTTTTTTACCAAAAATGACAAATCCGCCAATAACCAAACATGGCCTAAAAAGCTTACCATCTTTGCTCACTACAACAACGAAACCAAAAAAAAAAAAAAAAAAAAAAAAAAGGAAAAAAAAAATGACAAAATCTGCCGACGAATTCAAGTACATCCCCCTTATCCAAAAATTAAAATTCATAAGCCCTCCCCCACCAATAAAATAAAAGCTTTCGTGAGAAAAAAAAAAAAAACAAAACAAAATCAAAATTAATTTTGGGATCATTATTCTGTAATTTAGTCAGTATTGTAAAAATTGTGCCTAAACGTCACCCAACATTTTAATTAGCGTCAAATCGGCCGTGTCGGCCAAATTAACTCATTTGACTCGGCCGAGTTATTTTTGGTTTTAATTTTTATTTTTATTTTTTAAAAATTCTAGAGCCATGTGTAATAATTTTTTATTTGTGTGTGTAATATATATATATATATATATATATATATATATATATATATATATATATATACATACATATATATATATATATATACATACATATATATATATATACATACATATATATATATACATACATATATATATATATATACATATATATATATATATATATATATATGTATGTATGTATATATATATATATGTATGTATATGTATGTATATATATATATATATATATATATATATATATATATATATATATATATATATATATATATATATATATATATATATATATATATATATATATATATGGCGTCCCACTAGCGCCTAGTGTATTTTGCAATCTTGAATTTAGTATCAAAATTTACAATTTTGGTATAATTTCAATTAATTTTTTTTTATATCCAAAATATTAAACTCAACTTGATAATATACTTGTCATACATTAGATACAATGGCCGATGCCAAGCACTTTGTGCTTAGATGGCATGTAGTGACTCTTCCATATGGAAGGTCATGAGATCGGGTCTTAGTGAATGCGGTGTTGACTCTTTATGATTCAACAGGTTAGATTGAAAAAGTATAGATGAACAGATACTACAATGTATGGTCGATATCTTATGAAACAAGCACAAACACTTGCCGTATATACGTTAGGCGCCAATTTTTTATTTTTCATTTATTTATTTTTATTTTTTTTAAGAAAAATAAATTTAAAAAATTAATAAAAATTATAAAATTCACTAATAAAACATAAGGTTCCTCTATTCTTTTCTTATAAATTATTTACGTAAGTGGTTGTAAAATCGTTCAAAATATTGTTGAAACAATCTAAATATATAAAAATAATAATTAAAATTAAGAGCAAAAGAAGCATTTTTTGGAAAAATTAGAGGTCCAATTGTCATTGAATATAAATAAATTGAGAATTTTATGAAATCAATCCGTACATAAGTACATTATAATATTGGAAGTCAATTCAAGTTAATTCTCTCTAGGGTTTACTAGGTTTTTCCGCTCTCTCTCTTGTGTTTCAAGGTTTTCCGGCGTAAATCGGGCGTTCTCTCCGGGTATTGTGTCGGCGTAACAGTGATGGAAGGGACGGAGCAAGAAGCGGCGACGCAGCAGGCGGTGGCGGCGTTGGGCCGCCGATGGGCGGACGTGGCCTTGGATGACGAAGAAGACGATGCTTTTGTGCCGGTGGTGGAGGAAGGCGCTGAACGGCCGGCCGAGGTAGCACCAACGTGGCGGCTAATTGGTAGGTTCCTAACTACCAAGCTTGTGAAGGCGGAGTACATGAGTCAGGTCATGGCTTCTGTTTGGCAGCCGGTGAAGGGGGTTCGGGTCTCAGAATTGCAACCGGGGCTGTTTCTCTTTGTGTTCTTCCATGACACGGACATTCAGTTGGTTCTAGATGGTGGTCCACGGTCCTTTGAGAACCACACTTTTGTTTGCAAACAAATCCACGATGGTGAGATACCGGTCTCAGTACCGCTGGACTCGGTTGATATGTGGATACAGGTGCATGACTTGCCGCTGGGCTATACCTCGGATCTTATTTTGGAGCAGGTAGGAAATTTTTTGGGTGTTTTTATCAAGATTGATGATAGGTTCGCGAATGCACCTTGGAAGACGTTCTACCGGATTAGGGTTTCAATCTCGGTCTTGAGACCGCTAAAACGGCGTATGAAACTAATGAAGAGGGATAAAATGACTTGTTGGGTAAATTTCAAATATGAAAGATTACATAACTTTTGTTACTTCTGTGGTATGATGGGGCATCTTCATAAGTACTGTTTGAAGGCGTGGGATGCAAAACTACCGGTAGAGCAATATCCGTATGATGAGAGTTTACGTGCTGGTTTTAGAAAAGGACCACGAAAAGTGGGTGCTTCGTGGCTACTTGATATGAATGGCAACCCGATGACAGGAACACAGCCAGATATGGTACATAGGCCACGGGTTGATGGGCAGGAAGGGGGGCCAACTGGGCTTTCACGTGACCAGGTGGAAGGTGATGTGGTCACGGCTGCGAGCAAGAGAAGAAGGGCTGAGGCCAATGATGGGGGTGATGCGAGAGTTGGTGGAGATGTGATTATGACAGAGATCCAAAAAAACTTATCCATGGCGGGTTCTGGTTCCCAGACCCGCCCGTCATTATGAGTACTATCAGCTGGAACTGTCGTGGCTTGGGCAATCCACGAACAGTTCGAGAATTAACGGACCTTGCGTCCAAAAAGAAGCCTGATTTTATTTTTCTTATGGAAACAATGGTGCAACGAGTACATGCTGAAAGAATTCGTGTCACCCTTGGTTTTGAGGGACTTTTTTATGTTGATCCGACACCGCAGGGTGGTGGTGGTTTAGCACTGTTATGGCAGAAGAATAATACCGCAAGTTTATTGAGTTACTCTAGAAATCACATTGATATTGAAGTAAAAATGTCTAGCTTTCCGAGGTGGAGAATGACATGTTATTATGGCTACTCTCAGCGTCATAGGAGGGCAGAAGCATGGGAGTTGATAAAGTCCTTTGCATCCCGGTCCACCTTACCATGGGTTATGATTGGGGATTTTAATGATCTCCTATTCCAGCACGAGAAGAGAGGAGGTAATCCACACCCTAATAATCTCCTACGCGGCTTTGGGGAGACTATTGACCAGTGTGGCTTGACTCAGTTGCAGATGGAGGGTTACCGGTTTACTTGGGAAAAAGGAAAGGGTACGCCAGCTTGCATTGAAGAACGATTGGATAAGGTATTAGCATCTAATGATTGGCGTGACATTGTGCCTGGGGCTAGGGTGATTAATAATCTAATGAGGAGGTCGGATCATTCTGCATTATTTTTGAGTGTCTATGGACTGTTACAAAACGGAGGAGGAGGAAGGAGAGGGTTTCGGTTTGAAATGGCCTGGTTGTATGATGATGGATGCAGGAATGTGGTGGAGAAGTCGTGGGAGGAGGGGAGGAGTGAAGGGATCCAGGACTGTATAACACACTGTGGGAACAAATTGTCAAGATGGGGCGGAGACCGGTACCATAAATTTGGTGAAAAAATCAGACACCTGCGGAAGCAACAGTTACATCTTAGGGGTCGTACTGATTTGGCATCCTTGAATGAATTCCAGCGCCTGGAAGGAATTCTGAGTAATATGGAGATCCAAGAAGATGCTTACTGGAGGCAAAGGGCAAAACAACACTGATTAAGGAATGCGGATGCTAATACGAAATTCTATCACAGGTACGCCTCTCATCGTAAGAAGAAAAATACTATTTATAAACTTATGAATGATAGTGGGGATTGGGTGGAAGGTGATGCTATGAGTGCAGTTATTTTGGATTATTTTAGCCATATATTTTCTTCCTGTAACCCGTTGAATGGTGACAATCTGTTTTCTGGAGTATCCCCGGGTAACCCAGGATCAAAATGAGTCATTATTACGACCCTTTGAGATATTTGAGGTTAAAGATGCTCTATTTGCGAGGCCCCTGACAAAGCACCTGGACCAGATGGTATGAACCCAGGATTTTATCAACAATTCTGGGATATAGTTGGTAGTGATGTTGCGGCATTTATAGTGGATTGCCTAAACAACCGTGTTTTGCCCCCCAATTTGAATGATACAGATGTGGTACTCATCCCCAAGAAGAAAACCCCTCAAGTGGTAGCAGATTTTCGCCCGATAGCATTAAGCAATGTAATATACAGGATAATGGCTAAGATGATTACCCAGAGAATGAAGCCGTTAATGGGAGATTTAATTTCTGCATCCTAGAGTGCTTTTATACCAGACAGGCTGATTACTGATAATATTCTTGTAGCTGCGGAAGTAGGGCACTACCTGAATAGAAAACAATGCGGGGCAGTAGGATGGAGTGCACTCAAGCTGGATATGGCCAAAGCTTATGACCGCATGGAATGGCCCTTCCTCCGTGGGATGTTGTTAGCTTTGGGCTTTGATGATAGATGGGTTGGGTTACTTATGTTGTGTGTGACCACTGTGTCGTATAGCTTTATGATAAATGGCGCTCGCAGTACCTCCATTACACCCACGCGTGGCCTCCGCCAGGGAGACCCATTATCTCCGTATTTATTTATCATATGTGCAGAGGGGCTCTCACTATTATTGCAACAGGTGCAGAATAGAGGTTTAATACATGGTTGCAGGGTTGCTAGAGGCGCACCACCGATCTCTCACTTATTTTTTGCAGATGATAGCCTACTGTTTTTTAGAGCAAACAGACACGAAGCATCTGAAATAAAGAATTGTTTACAGTTATATGAGAGCTTATCTGGCCAGAAAGTAAACTACCACAAATCCAGCATATGCTACAGCAGGAATACAGGGCAGAATGATAAAGATATGGTGGCACAAATACTGGGGGTTACACAAGCCCCCAACTTTGGGAAATATCTGGGGCTGCCTTCTTTTGTCGGACGGAACAAAAAGGCGGCATTCGCATACATTGAGGATAAAATTAAGCAAAGGGTTGGATCTTGGAATAAGAAGTTGCTAACGCAGGCCGGGAAGGAAATATTGTTGAAAAGTGTGGCCCAGGCAATGCCAACTTTTTCAATGAGTGTTTTTCTTCTACCAATAACTGTTTGTACGACTATTGAGCGTACTATGAACCGGTACTGGTGGGGGTCGGGTACGGATCGTGGCATACATTGGAAAGCCTGGGATAAATTGTGTATCCCAAAGAAATATGGTGGACTGGGATTCAAAGATCTAAGGGCATTTAATTTGGCAATGTTAGGAAAGCAGGCATGGAGGCTGCTCACTAACACAGACTCATTGGTAGCCAAAGTTTATAAAGCAAGATATTATCCAAAGGATACTTTCCTAGAGGCAACTATAGGAAATAATCCAAGTTTTTGTTGGCGCAGTATCATGGCAGCGAAGGATCTAGTATGTGGTGGCATAAGAAGAAGAGTTGGGAATGGAAGTTCTACCTTGATATGGGAGCATCCCTGGCTAAATGATGAACTGGACCCTATGATTCACACGGAAATGTCGCAATATCTGTCTGGGGCCAAAGTAATAGGGCTAATTGATCGCGATACAGGCACCTGGGATCCGCATATATTGGCAGATATTTTCCAACCAAGTGATATACCCAGAATTCAGAGTATACCAATTGCCCCTGAGTATGATGATATATGATATTGGTATGGTGACCCTAATGGATGTTATTCAGTCAAGAGTGGCTACAGGCATATAGTGGGGAGTTATGAGCATAATTCTAATGGTATTTTTAATGAATGGTTATCCCTATGGAAATTAAAAATACCACCAAAGTGGAAGACATTCTTGTGGAGAGCTATTTGTGATATCCTTCCTACCACAAACAATCTGCTTATAAAGAGAGTGGATGTTAACCCATTGTGTGCCATGTGTGGAAATGTGAATGAAGATACCATGCATGCATTAGTTTTGTGTGACTATGCACACTCCATTTGGGCAAAATCCAACCTTCCAATCCCCAATATTATCACAAATATTTTCCATGAATGGTTTAGTGCAATCTTGAATGTTCTAGACTTTGATGAAATTGTTTATGCAGCTGCAATTTTATACCATCTTTGGAGGGCCAGAAACGGAGCGGTTTGGGATGCCTGCCTACCAACACCAACGAAATTATTGTCAGTGGCGGCTGCCACAATGAAAGCTTGGAAGAATATTCACCACCGCCACTTGCCGTCACAGCCACGGACCGCCAGCCACCACGTCGCTGCCGAACAGCACCCACTGCCGCCGCTAGGACCGAAGGCCGAGCCTGCCGGGAACGGACTGCCGTCGCTGCAAGCTGCCGCTTCGGAATCCGTGATTGGCGAGATGATGACACCCGTCAAATGTTATGTGGACGCGAGTTATCATCGAGGAACCAATGTCGCGGCTGTTGGTACGGTACTCCTCAATGCCAATGGCCACTACATATCCGCCTTTAACGCCCCGTTAGCAGGTTGCCACTCACCGCTCATGGCCGAGGCTTTGGCATGCAAAGAAGCTTTATCATGGCTTAAGAGGAGGAATGAGCGATCTATACGGATTGTCAACAGTTACAGTGCTACTTATCTGGGCCACCACCCACGTTACGCTCGCATTTAGGTTATGCCATCGATAGTTGCAAAACCTATATGTCTGCCTTTAATTATTGTTCAGTGCTTTATATTCCTAGATTACAGAATTTATTAGCTCATACTTTAGCTACTTCAGCACTTAATTTCAATACTGCTATGTACTGAAACAATGTTCCACCAGACTCTATTTTAACTCTTCTATAAATACAACCGCCAGGTTGACTTTCAAAAAAAAAAAAAAGATCTTTTTTAATTAACCTTTAAAAATTAACTACAAATACACCATACATTAAAATTTTAGCATTAATTAGAATATTAATAAATTAGCATTGACTTTAAAAAATTTAACCAAAAATTTCATAAATATTTAATTTTTAGGAAACACGACACATTCGTCCATGAATTATAGAAAAATAACAAATTATTCTTCCTTAGTTATATCATTACTACTTTTTGTCACCCAATTGTCATTGAAGTGACGTCTTTTAATCGATCATAATAGAACTCAGTGACGAAAAGTCATTTCACAAAAAATTGAAAGATGAAAAGTAACAAACAAAAAAACAAATTAAAAAAAAATCTATAATGAAGTTATTTTCCCAAATTTCTATCATTAACAAGCCTAAAATAAAGAAGTTTTTGAATTTTCTTTCCTTACTTTCTGCATCAAAGGTGTTGCGCTACTTCTAAACACATAAACGAGCTAGGGAAGGACACCTAGGGGAGATGTGTGTATTTGGTCCTGTTTGGTAATATACTTAGTTTATTGGTAAATTTTGATTTATATAACCACTATTAATTGTTTGACTTAGTTAAAAAATCAATATATATAAGTGTTTGGTTAATTAGTTTTTTTGGTAACTCTAAAATGCTAAAATTCAAAAAGCTGCTCAAAGCAACTTTTTCAATTAGTTTTTTATACTAAATTTATACTAAATAGCTATCAGCTAACAACTAATTTATCAAACACTTTTTTACAATCAACTAATAACTAACAGTCATTTACCAAACAGAGCCTTTATATAATAGTTCCTTTAAAATTATAGATTATTTGAAAACAAAATATTAATTTTATCTTTTTAGAAAATGTCATATATATGCACATATCTATATTGATGATCCCACTAAAACAACATCGTAGGAGACAAATGACCCCACTAGAGTACTAGACCATTAGGATCACAACCGAAAGTCAAAAAACACTTTTTGATTCTCTTTCTTTCTGTGTCAATTTTCCATCTATCAACAAAATCCAAAAATTATTCTTTATAATGAACCTTGAACTTGGACATTCTATACTTTCTAGTGTGTATAATGCAATTAACTTCATACCCAAAAAAAACCAGGACTATGTGGTCCAGTGGTATCCGGGTTAGACTTCCATTCGGAAGGTTGTGAGTTCGAGCCTCAGTGGAGGCGTTATTAGCTCTTTGTGTTTCAGTAGGTTGAGAAAGTAAAATGTGATTTATATGAACAGATACTACAATATAATGAGGACAATATATTATAGAGGACTGTGACTACAGATGTAGTGTGTGCCATTAGTATGTATATCGTGTGCATGATACCAATTTGTCGTGTGCCTATTATTTGTCCGTACAGTCCTCTATATATTGATATCATATCCTCATGTGAACGCAACTTTGTATGCATACACAGATTTTGGTTCCTGTGAGGTCATGTCTTCCCATGCGGTCAGTGCGGCATACACCATTAAGTATGTATAAATGCACCATACAGTGTTCGAAAATACACCACACATAATGGTGTATTTACGAACACTGTGTGGTGCATTTTTGCATACCTAATGGTGTATGCCGCACTGACCGCACGGGAAGACCTGACCTCACAGGAACCTGACCCTATATATATATATATATATATATATATATATATATATATATATATATATATATATATATATATATATATATATACAAAGTTGCGTTCACATGAGGACATCAATATATAGAGGACTGTGCGGACAAATAATGGGCACACGACAAATTGGTATCATGCACAAAATTTAATACACAATGACACACTAGCATACATGTAAACAAGGTTTCGAACCCAGGCTCTATTAATTAACAAATGTATGCACGCGACATACAAACTGTGGCACACGACTACATTCGGTCATGCACACGACACACAGACTAATGGCACACACTACATATGTCCTCACAATCCTCTATAATATAGTTGTCCTCATTTGAATACACTTATATATATACTAGTTTTTTACGCGCATTGCGCGATTGGGATAATACCCAATTTTTTTTTTTAAATACGTACTTCAAAGTATATCAAGGCAAGATTATATTGGAATTGTTCATGGATAGATAATTGAATGTTAAATTTGCGTATTTAAATAAGCAAATCTAAGTTTACAAATGCAAGATAATATAGTCAAGATTGATTATAATTGTCAATTATAGATTTATAGGTATGGTTGAAACCAAATACGGGACATAAGGGAGAGCAAATAAAAATTAGGGCATACAATATTAAATATATACTAATATTGAAGAGCTAACTGCTGATTGCCAAACAAGGACATTGCGAGATTGTTTCCCACTTCAATTTGTTGTGTGATTTGAATACTCTTTTTTCTCAATAAATCCCCCAAGTAGTTAATATGATTGGTTTAATTATATTTTTTTATTTTTTAAAACAATTATTATTATTATTATTATTATTATTATTATTATTATTATTATTATTATTATTATTATTATTATTATTATAATTATTATTATTATTGTTAAATATATGTATACCCTCATGTCATTTTACATATTAATCTAAACATTTATTTTTTTCAAATATCTTTTTACCAATCATTGATATAATTCGCTGGTCAAATTCGCTAATATAATCCGCTAACGCTAACCGTTAACTGCTGATTATCAAACAAGGACATTGCGAGTAGTTCTCATTTCAATTTGTTGTGTGATTTGAATACTTTCGTTGTCAACAAATACCTCGAGTAGTTATATGATTGGCTTTATTAATTATATTGTTTTAATTTTTTTCATGGTATTAATAAAATACTTGGTAAATTAATATATAGCATTACTTTGTATTATAACTTTGATATTTAATTAAAAAATAGTGCACAAAAAAGATAATAGACAATGTAGTGAATATAATCAATTAATGAATTAGTACATTGGAGAAATATAAAGACAATATAACTAATAAAATTATTTCTCTTAACGAATTTATTGATAATGAATAATTTTTTTTAATAAAGACATTCTAGGGACAATGTAGCGACTATAATCAATTGATGAATTTGAATGTAAAGAATTTTTATATTGGAGAAAAATAAATACAATATAACTAATGAAATTATTTTCTCTTATTTAATTTATTGATAATGAATAATTTTCTTTGAATAATGACATTGTAGACACATAATTCTAAATTAAAGAAATGCATATGTATTATTTTTTGTTGGGATGGGGTTCGAACCTAAGACCTTTCTTATAGAGTACTAATTATGTCAATTTTGATTGGGATGGGGTTCGAACTTAAGAACTTTCTTATTGAAATCAATGAGAAAGTTAACGGTGAACTAACAGAAATTAACGGAAAAGATAATATTTAATGGAAAAGTTAACGGAAAATCATATTCATTAAGGATAAATTAGGAAATCTTATGGAAAAATTAAAATCTGATCAATCTGAGCCATTTATTTGATTAAAAAATTTGACCGCCATTTTTTCTACCCATTATAGGCCTAACTCTCTTGGGCTCTTATTAGTATAGTAGATAATATAATAAAATTATTTCTCTTATTTAATTTATTGATAATGAATTTTTTTTTTTTTTGAATAAAGGCATTGTGGACACATAATTCTAAATTAAAGAAATGCATATGTATTATTTTTTGTTGTAACTACTAAATTATTATTTATATTATTTAATAAGAGTAAATTATGCCAACTTTGATTTGGATGAGGTTCGAACCTAAGATCTTTTTTTTTTTATTGAAATCAATGAGTAAGTTAACGGTGAACTAACGGCAATTCTTAAAATTTTAACGGAATTAGTAACGATGTGTGGGTATTTTAGGAAATTTTAGTGTAAAATTTAAATCTGATCAATCTTTTAATCAATCTGGGCCATTCATTTGATTAAAATCTGTGACCGCCATTTTTTCTACCCATTATAGGCCTAACTCTCTTGGGCTCTTATTAGTATATATATATATATATATATATATATATATATATATATATATATATATATATATATATATATATATATATAGTCAAGTTCCAGTGCGGCTATGTCTTAACATGCAGCTGGTGCGATCGCACCATTAGATATACAAAAACGCACCAATAGTGTTACGAAACGCACAACAATGAAATGCACCAATGCACCACAAAAATCACCACACATCAAAAAAAAAAAAAATGCACCATACATCACCACATCAAATGGTGCGTTTTCGAACACTATGCAGTGCGTTATTGTGTACCTAATGGTGCATTTTGTGGTGCATTTATTTGTTGTGCATTTCATAGCACTATTGGTGCTTTTTGCATAGCTAATGGTGTGTGTGTGTGTGTGTAGAGGGTGAGGTCCTATGAGAACCAATCTCCCCACGAGTCCATGTGAACCAATCTCATCCACTAATAAAATAGATCTATGGATGAGATTAATTGGGATTAAAAACGCGTGTGTCCATAAATGACATTATAATGTGTGCATATTAAGCATATGCTGTGTGCAACATATGGACATGCTTAATATGCACACATCATAATGTCTAATATGCACATGTGTTTTTTTAGTCCCCGAGTTAATTTCATCCCTAGATCTATATTTTTAATGGATGAGATTGGTTCTCATGGACTCATGGAAAGGTTGGTTCTCATATGACCTTTATTCTACATAATTGCTGCAATATCATTTCCAGTTTTCCACTACTATATTTCTTCACTTAACCAACAATTGATATATTTTTAACTAGGGTCGTCACACTTGTGTGACACTGTTTCACGGATCTTTATTCATAAGACGGATCGAGTCGAGTTAGATCAATATGAGAATGTAATACTTATACTGAAAAATGTAATACTAATTAGGAATAAAGTGTTTTTGTCTTTGTCTTTGTCTTTTTTTTTTTTTTTTTTTTTTTTTTTTCTTTTTTTGGTTCAAATTTATTTAGTTGTGATCTAACAAGCCGTTCAAAGAGCTTTCTTCTTTTTAATGTAATTTTTTTTTCCTTTGTACTTTGGCTTCTAATGAAAAGTTGGTACTTGGTTGGAGTCATAGTGGCGACAAATGAGTGGATATGAATTTCGTGATCTGACAAGAAGTTTGAAGAACTTTAGCCCTAGTTTTTTTTTTTTTTTTTTTTTTTTTTTTGTTCAAATTGATTTAGTTGTGATCTAACAAGTCGTTCAAAGAGCTTTCTTCTATTTAATGTATTTTTTTTTTTCCTTTGTACTTTGACTTCTAATGAAAAGTTGGTACTTGGTTGGAGTCATGGTGGTGACAAATGAGTGGATATGAATCTCGTGATCTGACAAGAAGTTTGAAGAACTTTAGCCCTTTTTTTTTTTTTTTTTTTTTTTTTGTTCAAATTGATTTAGTTGTGATCTAACAAGCCGTTCAAAGAGCTTTCTTCTATTTAATGTAAATTTTTTTTCCTTTGTACTTTGGCTTCTAATGAAAAGTTGGTACTTGGTTGGAGTCATGGTGATGACAAATGAGTGGATATGAATCTCGTGATCTGACTAAAAGTTTGAAGAACTTTAGCCCTAGTTTTTTTTTTTTTTTCTTTTTCTTTTTCTTTTTCTTTTTTGGTTGTATTTTTGTTTCTAATGACAAGTTGGAGTCATGGTGGTGATGGATGATGACTAGATTTGAAGACTTAAGTGGTGGTGAAGTGAGAGATTGGCAATGGTGTAACTCATCCTAATATGCCTCTTACCAAAAACTTTTTGGCATAGCATAGGTTGATCACTATGTGGGAAATAATTCTAAGTGAAACTTTTATAATATTTCTTTTATTTTTTTCAATGTTATAATACATAAAAAATTGTTTTAAAAACATTCTAATATGTCAAAAATTTCAATGTTCCAATATTCCGGTATTTTGAAATTTTTTCAAAATTTTGATAATTCGTTGAGAATATGTCAAAAAATTGCAACAAACAATAGCATGTCGAGAAGATACATCAGATCGGAAAAACTTTTCTAAATTTATAATAATAATAATAATAATAATAATAATAATAATAATAATAATAATAATAGTAGGTGACTGCTTTGAGTATTCGCATTCAATGGAGCGTATGTGAATTTTTAAATTTTACACTCACAAGATAAAGTGATGAATTGTGAAATTATAAGAGTAATTCGAATAATAGATATAATTAACCCTAACTCGTGCACACCCTTTCTTCTCTACTAACTACTTCTCAAAATACAGTACATAATGGGCAAGTTATCTTCCATATCAAAGACTAATTTGCTATTGTAAATCATATATTTTAAATTTGCGGGAAAGCATGCATCAGCTATTTGAACGTGCACTTTGAGTGAAGTCTGTCTTATGACCCTATTTAGCAAAGAACATAAGAAGGTAAACTAATTTAGCCTGTCCATAACTGACTAATTGTCTAACTCAAAAAAAAAAAAAAATCAAACTTTTGTGATTACGAAGGACAAACCATATACCATTATAGTTTTAGTATGGTACATTTTGAAGTGATATGATGCATTTGATGACATAATCCTATTTGATGCATTGCGTATTTATGTTGCAGCATCTTTTTTTTATTATGGTAATGATAATTAGCATAAAAAAGAATTGAAATAGCAAAACAGCTGGATCCTCCTTCCAAATCAATTGAAGTTATAAGCAATAATATTTCTTTCGTTCAACCAAAGATTCTCCACGTTTTCTCTACCTCGTAAAGTTGAACACTTTGGTTCTAAGTCAACCAATCAATTATTACTCTCCAAGACCATTTTAGTGCAAAAGTTCACGTTCGTATATACATAATTACTCAAATATCACGTATTAAGTAATTATATCATACGAACTAAAAAACTTGTGATCAAGCAGCATAATTGTGTGACTTTCTCAAATAGGAGGTCACAAGTTTAAACTCCTGTTCACAAGTTTGAATAACAGAGTCAATAGTACTAAAAAAAAAAGTAATTATCATTCGACAAATTTAATTAGTAAAAATAACATTTTAAGTGGATTCATTATGATTTGAATTACGTCAAATGAATAATGAGTGAATTGAATTAAGAAATTGGTTTTTAAAGTGTACCTATAAAATTTGAAAAAAACAAAGCTTTTAAAGGCTTTTAAAGAACATTTGCTTTTAAAGGATTGTTCCAGTCTTGTTCACAATCTGACATTTCCTGCGACTTTTAGGTCCTATATTGGTATCGTTGTTACTGAGTGTAGGCATTTTCTGTTTGCTCATTGCATTTTGTTCCAAGGTCTTCTAATACTTTAGCTCATTTCTTAACTACAACAGTCTATTCTCACGCTAACGATTTGTTTAGGGATTCTGTCCCCCTGACTTTATTTCGATTTAATATATATCCGTTTTGAGGGTTGTTTTTAGGAAAAAAAAAAAAAAAAAAAAACATTTGCCCCATAGTAAAAAAGTATGTTGTTTGCACTAGTACAAATACATGTTAATATTTTAAGAAATTGAAATGTATTGTTAAAATTTAAAAAATTCCACCTCACGCATAGAGAGTGCAAACCAAAATCCAAAAATGAGCTCTGCAGGCTAGAACAATATATTTGAGTGCTTAATTACTATGATAAATTTTGGATAAAATTCACTACAATTATGAGTTATATATAAGAAAACTCTATAATACCTTTTCATTTAGAATTCGTTTGGAAATTCAAAAAATTAGTCCCCAAAGTTATTTTTAAAATTTTTCTGTGTTGGGTATTGACGAAAATAAAGTATGAAATGAAATTCTGATCAATAGAAAAAAGACTCAATTTAACTAAAATGTCTTCTTCAACTTTTAGTCCAAAGACATTTTCCACAACCACAACCAACACGTGGACCGGTAAACCGTAGTCGCTTATGAGTGGCGCTAAGATTCGGACCCATGACCTTTGGTCTAGCTCTGATACCAAATTGAAGCATGTGCTCCATCTCAACTAAAAGGTTAAGCTAATAGTTGGATTGCACGTTAATGGCTATATGCTCACATTATTATTGTTGTTGTTGTTGTTGTTGTTATTATTATTATTATTATTATTATTATTATTATTATTATTATTATTATTATAGCAAATAATATGTTCGATCATTTTCAAGAAAATGAACCAAATAGAAAAAATACAATTTCTTAATTTTCAACCAAACAAAAAAGATAATTTTCTGACATTCAATCAAACATTAGCAAATTAAATTATTTTCTTAAGAATAAGTAATTTTCTGAAAATCATTTTCAGGAAAATATTTTTCAGATTTCCAAACGGACCCTTAATGTCTTATTAAAAAAAATGGTAAACATTTAGGGAGTATAATTTCAAACCAATTCAATTTAAAAAAAAAAAAAAAAAAAAAAAAAAAAAAAAAAAAAAAAAAACGCCCATTCTTTTATTTTAGAAAAATTAAATTATAAAAAGTAAGACAAAAACTCCTATGAGATTGTCTTACGGATTCTCATTAGTATTATAAGTAACTCTTCAACCCCTAAATATTATATATATTTTTTGAAGAGCCTAAATATTACATTTTTATTTAAAAATAAAGTATCACATTTTTCCTAAAAAATATTACATTCTTTCTCATAAGTAACAATCAGTTTATCCATCATTGGTATTACACTTTTCCTCGTAAGTATTACATTTTTCCCTTATAAGTAATAATAAATCAATTTATCTGATTAGTATTACACATTTTCTTATAAATAACTCTCCAACCCCATGTATAACATTTTGATTCAAAAGTATTACCATTTTTCTCAAAAATGTATTTGATGGGGAATATCCTTCACTGGTATATCCGCATACATTCTCGGTATATACGTCGGGGACCGAATGGTCCATTTCTCGAGATGGTCCAACCCGTCAAATCCTGACCCAACCCGAGTTCAATTACAAGATGTTCCTTCTAAGATTACTCACCGCTCTGCCTAGTGCATTATGCTCGAAATTTATTTCCAAACCTTATGGGCTCGCTTTCACAACCCCGAGAAGGGAGACTTCGGCGCAAGAGGACGAAAATGACGACATCACTCCACTCGATCACACCATAGGCAGACATATCAAGAATCTCTTTGCGCGTGGACGTATCAAAAGTGCCTTCGACCTCCGATCCCCCGTGCATGTGGCTAGCATGTCGAGGTCCAGTCATGTGCCCCTTCAACCCATTATATAAGGCGCATTTAATACCTTAAAGAAGGGGGGCGGGGGCGGACTTTGAATTCTCATTCACACTACGTCCAAGCTCTGGATCGCATGACCTACTATACAGTTACCCGAGCTCATACAGATATAAAATATTGTAACTCAGTGTATTTACTACATGAGTATTATACTTTCCTTATAAATAACAATCAGTTTATCCCTTATTAATGTTACAATATCAATCATAAATATTATAGTTTCATAGAGATTCGACCTATCTCACGATAGAGGCATTGAAAAAGTAAAGATATAGGATGTGGTAGCAAAATTTTACTTTGGGTATTTTACACCTATAAAATAAAATTTTCTTCATATATACTCTAATTTTATTTTAAGAAAAAAAAGAATAAATTGTAAGGAGTACTTAATTTTTCTAAATCAATTAGAATTTGTGACATGATAAAAAGTGAAAACTATAAATGCAGTATTATTATTGTATTAAAAATTGTAAGGGTGTCTAGCCTGGTTTTGGGGTATCCCCCTTCCCCTATTTTTTTTTTTTTTTTTTTTTAAAAAAAATTGTAAGGGTGTCTATCCGCAAATTATGTATAGGACTCGTGTCCATAATGCATTGTGGACACGAGTCCAAAACGACGTCGTTTTCAGGGAAAACGCGTTATTTTAGTTAAAAAAATTGATTTTGTCTCGTTGTTAACGCCGTTAACGCCGTTATTCGTTTGTGCCATTATGAATGTACAGTTATGTGATTATGAATGTACAGTTATGGAATTATGAATGTAAGTTATAAAATTATGAACACAGAGCTCTGACATTATGAACTTACAATTATGAACATATAGTGATAAAATTATGAACATAGAGCTCTAAAATTGTGAACATCGAGCTTTGAAAATTATGATTTTACAGTTATTGAATTATGAATGTACAGTTACAAAATTATGAATGTACAGTTATGCAATTATGAATGTACAGTTATGCAATTATGAATGTACAGTTATGAAATTATGAACACAGAGCTCTGACATTATGAAAATATAGTGATAAAATTATGAACATAGAGCTCTAAAATTGTGAACATAGAGCTTCGAAAATTATGAAGTTACAGTTATTGAATTATGAATGTACAGTTACGGAATTATGAATGTACAATTATGGAAGTATGAATGTACAGTTATGAAATTATGAACATAGAGTTCTGACATTATGAACTTACAATTATGAACATATAGTAATAAAATTATGAACATATACTTCTATAACGAAGCGGTTTGAAATTAAAAAAAAAAAAAAAAAAAATTTAACAATGGCTAACGGCACTGTTACCCGTGTCCAGCATGCATGCTGGACACGGGTCCATAGCGTAACGATTGGTGACTATCGTATCCAGTAGTATCATACTATATTTTACAAATGATTGTACTTAATATGATTGCAAATATTACTAATAAAATTTTGTGCAAATATTAATTGGGTCGGCTCATTGTGAATGGAATTAGTACGAGTATGGTACGAATTTAAAAGTACCTCCTATAATTAGGGCCTGCTCATGACATCTTATGGTCTGATAAAAAAAATATTACTAATAAAATTTTGTGTATGTGTTTATATATATATATATATATATATATATATATATATATATATATATATATATATATACACATGGACGGAGCCAGAGGGGGGCAGGGGGGTCAACTGCCCCCCCTCACCCCACCCCAACCCCACCCCATATATAATATTTGAATGTATATATATATATATATATATATATATATATATATATATATATATATATATATATATATAGTACTTGTTTGAGTATTAGTATATAAAAACTATTGATTGTTAATAAGAAATGAGTTAGATTAGTTGGTAGAGCATGTGTTTGGTTATAAGGAAGGTCTAGGGTTCAAATCCTTTGGTTGTTAATATAGTTTTGCAGTTTTTTTTGGCTCCTTCCCTATGGCTTTAACTTAATAGTTTTTTTAATATTTAATACACATACATACATATTCAAATTATTTTATCAAATTAATTATGTTTCATATTTTGTTATGAATATTTTTATAAAGTTTCAATATGTTTTATTTTTTGTCCATATCCAATAATATTTACACCTATATTTCTTAGATTATTTATTTATTTGTTTTTAAAACATCTCTTTTATTTTAATGTTTCGCTTTTACTGAAATTTTTTTTGAATCCGTACCTATTTCGCCCCCCCTCAACAAAATTCCTGGCTCAAGTGAAAAATAAGTCTTAGGTGAAAAATAGGATGTAATCTCATCCATTGATTCATATCAGATCAACATTCGGAATGAAGCACTTTAAAAAAAATGCGATGGCATTATTGTAATTTTGTATAAGTTAGTTAAATTTTTATTTCTTCTGGGCCTTTCAGTGCACATTGTCAGAGCACATTGTTGTGCCTTCAACCTTTAAGTTCGTAGGTGTTATATATATATATATATATATATATATATATATATATATATATATATATATATATATATATATATATATAATTTTAAAGATCATTCCTTTCTAGAGTTCCACTGCACACTGTCCCTTCTTACAGTGCACATTGTTGTGCCTTCAACATTTTAAGATCGTAGGTGTTATATATATATATATATATATATATATATATATATATATATATATATATATATATAACGGATTAAATGAAAACATGCGCGCATGAGAGAACTAAGAACAAATCACAGCCGTTTATCTGGAAAGATCTAATGGATCAAAAAGCAATTAAAAAGAAAAAATATTGTGATATTTTTGTAAAGAGTTAATACCCATTTTGGTCCCTTGACTATTAGGTAATACGCAATTTAGTCTCAAACTATTAAAAGTACCTAATTTAGTCCTCTAAGTTGTAAAATCATACCCAATTTGGTCCTCCGTTACAATTGTCATCCATCCACCGTTATAGAGAGGGACAGAAACGTCATTTTATCTAAAGTCGAGAGACCAAAATGGGTGTTAACTATTATTATCTAATAGTTGAGGGACCAAAATGGGTATTAACTTTATTATTATTATTATTATTATTATTATTATTGTTGTTGTTGTTGTTGTTGTTGTTGTTGTTGTTGTTGTTGTTGTTGTTGTTGTTGTTGTTGTTGTTATTATTATTATTATTATTATTATTATTATTATTATTATATTTGATATTCGTACAATGTCAATTATTATTGTTATTATATTTGATATTGGTACAATGTCTCCTGTCACCATATTACTTCCTATTATTTTAAAAATTAAAATGTACCACAAAAAAAACATGCGCGGTCTTTCTTTTATTTTTTTTTTCTCTCCTAAGGCCCACAAAAAATCATTATCTCTCATGAGTTCAAAATTCACTCAGATCTATCTCTCCTTCTTCTCTATCCTCCAACTCATATTGGACCCCACAAAAAATCATAGATGGGGTTGCTCTTAGTTTAGTTTTGTATATGAAGACTAGGGATGTGCAATCGGTAACCGAACCGTTTTAACCGAAATTTTTAAAACTTTAATTATTAACCGAACTGAACTTTGTATTAATGAATTAACCGAATGGAAGTTTTTTTCGATTAATCGATCACTTAAATCCTAAAAATAATACATATAATAATAAATTAATAAAAAAATATACAAAAATAATACCATAACAATATTACAAATTTATATGGATTTTATAAATTAGATTATATATATATATATATATATATATATATATATATATATATATATATATATATATAGAGAGAGAGAGAGAGAGAGATAGAGAGAGAGAAAGAGAGGGAAGGGTTCATGTGCGGGTATAGCTTCCCGTGCGGTTGTGCGGTTAGATTTGAGTCGTTGATCAAATCTAGATCAACGGCTCAAATTAATGAAAATTTTAATAAAAAAAAACGCGTGTCTGGAAGAAAGCCACGCACCTTTAAGTGTTAGATCTTAAGCACAAACTCACGCACATTAAGTACAAAATCCACGCACATTAAGCACAATATCACGCACATTAAGCACAAAACTCACGCATTTAAGTATTAACTCACAAACCTTAAGTTTCAACAACTACTGACATTAAGCACAAATTCACGCACATTAAGTACAAAACCTACGCACATTAAGCACAATCTCACGCACATTAAGCACAAAACCCACGCACTTTAAGTATTAACTCACAGACTTTAAGTTTCAACAATTACTGACATTAATCACTAACCTCACACACATTAAGCACAAACCTACGCAAATGAAGCACAAACTCCACTCACATTAAGAACAAATCTCAAGCACCTTAAACACAAAAGCCCACACTTTAAGTTTTACCAACTACTCACATTAAGCACAACCTCACGCACATTAAGCACAAAACTCACGCACCTTATGCACAAGATTCACGCATCTTATATACAAAACTCACGCACATTAATCACAGAACCGCTCACATTAATTTTGACCTTGATTCAAAAATTACAAACTTACCACCGCATTTTTTAAAAAAATTTTGGTAATCCTGGACATTGATTTAAGCGAGATGAATGGCCCAAATTATACCGCACAACCGCACCTGAGCACTCTAACCGCACCAGAACCTAATTCTATATATATATATATATATATATATATATATATATATATATATATATAGAATTAGGTAAGCACAACCTCACGCACATTAAGCACAAAACTCACGCACCTTATGCACAAGATTCACGCATCTTATATACAAAACTCACGCACATTAATCACAGAACCGCTCACATTAATTTTGACCTTGATTCAAAAATTACAAACTTACCACCGCATTTTTTAAAAAAATTTTGGTAATCCTGGACATTGATTTAAGCGAGATGAATGGCCCAAATTATACCGCACAACCGCACCTGAGCACTCTAACCGCACCAGAACCTAATTCTATATATATATATATATATATATATATATATATATATATATATATATATATATATATATATATATATATATATATATATTTATTTATTTATTTATTTATTTAAAATTTTGATTAAGCAATAATTTCGAACCGAATTAATCGTTAACCAAAATTTTAAAAAACCTTTAACCATTAACCGAGCCAAAAAAGTTTAGTTAAAAACGGTTAACCGAACATTGCCGGTTCGGTCGATTAACCAAATATTTACCGAAATTTGCACACTCCTAATCAAGACAAGCATGTGGATCTTACGTACTTTCACAAGATTTCTTTCAAACAACTCAAGTCCGTCCAAGAACACAATAATTTCACTGCAAATCAAACCATCAAAAGATATCATTATGTTCCGAAAGGACTAAAGAGTGGTCAAGTGAGTGGAGCATTATTTGAAGATCATTATAGAGTTCGATTTTTGTCAGCACTCTCTCAATTTTTGTGCACATATAAACTAATGATTGCGAATTTTTCTCGTCCCAAAAAAAAAAAAACAATAATTTGGTGGCGGGAGACATTATCCCAATATCAAATATAATAATAATAATAATAACAACAACAACAACAACAACAACAACAACAACAACAACAACAACAACAATAATAATAATAATAATAATAATAATAATAATAATAATAATAATAATAATAATAATAATAATAAAGTTAATACACATTTTTGCCCCTCTCTTTAACGGTGGATGGATGACAATTGTAACGGAGGACCAAATCGGGTATATTTATAAGTTAGAGGATTAAATTTGGTACTTTTAATAGTTTGGGACTAAATTGCGCATTATCTAATAGTCGAGGGACCAAAATGGGTATTAACTCTTTTTGTAAATATGTGAACTTTGAAGTGCAAATAAATTGTGTTAAAAGTGCAAGTAACAGTTTCATAGAGTGAAACAATAATGTAAGTAAAATGTATTAAAAGTGCAAGTAAAATGTATTAAATGTGCAATAACATAATGTACACTAGACAACAATATTAAGTGCATCTAACTTTATCATTAGTTGCACCAAGCGTTGTCATTTAATGAACCAATGTGAAAGGTAAATTACTTGGACTATTACGTGTAAATGATTGCACTTTTAAACGATTTTACTTACACCCTTTAACTTGCACATTTGCACAAGTTACTTGCACTTTTAATGCATGTTACTTGCACTTCAAAGTTTAATTTATTTATAAAAATGTCACCATTGCACATTTAAAAAAAAAAAAAATTATATCTAATCCGTTAGATCTTTCCAAATGGACAACTATGATTGTTTCAATTCATAGTTCTCTCATGTGCGCCCATTCTAACTAGAGCGCTGCTCTAGAGGAGGGAAGGTTCAATGAGAACACCTCTCCCTATAAAAAGTGTAGACACATCCACACTTTTCATCTAGAGATATCAAAGGCTAGCATATTACTATTACTAAACATTCAAGTTTAGAATAATTATAAAATGAATCCTGCTTTTAAAAATTTTCAATAAATATAATTTTACTTCTTTTACTAAAACTTTTAACTATTAACCAACCCTAATTAACAATTAAGATCAGCCCTCACTTTTTTACAAAAAAAAACTCTTATCATTTGATGTGCCTATATATACAAAACTTTACCGCATATGTTGCGTCTCAATTAACACCTCACATTTATCATTATTTAACATATAAACAAAGTATATGTGAAAGTGTTGGTACGTGGATAAATGCACATGTAATAATGTTGTCTATTTTATGTGAGTACACAGTACCTAGAAGTAGATGGTAGAGGGAGAAGGTGATGTGATAGTGAATGGTAGGAGTAATATAAAGGATGGAGGATTAAATATTGAATTGATGACAGCTTAAGATGGAGCAAAACAGCTGGATCTTGCTAATATGCATTATTATATTACATTATAATATATATAACTAATCTTCTTCAGCCATCACTGATGTTGAAATCTAGTACTGCCACTACTACACTACATTTAGTCAGCCTTCCGTCACACGTCATTTTATTAAGAATGTTCATCTCCCCCGTTCACTGTGGTCTTTAATTTCGTCGTCATTCAATTCGACGACGACGATGAGAATTTGTTGAAATGGTTAACATTAAACAAAAAATGGCGTGCTTTGACTTTTCCGATGAACCCTTTGGCGGCGACCAACTATCCTCTGTCCAGCTGTCCTGTTTTAAGCCTGCCCTCTCTGACGTGGCTTGACGTGTGTTTCCTTGCTTGCCGGCATCGACCATGAGGTCTTTCTTCGTTTCTGATTTTTATTTTCATAATTTTTAGGAAAAAGATTAAAATTATTCACCAAATTATATATTTATATCCAAAAGTGTAAAAATGTGTAATTGAATCATTCAACTTAAAAAAAAAATACAATTAGGTTATGCAATTTTATGAAACTTGACTTTTTCCTCATGATGATCATTTAATTAAATTTATTATTTTTAATTTATTTTAATAATTTTAAATAAAATAAAATTAAAAAAAAAAATCCACCCCTTCCCGTCTTCGTGTTTGACGGGAGATGAAGACCGTGAAGGGGTGAAGTTTTATTTTATTTTATTTAAAATTATTAAAAATTAATAATTTTTTAATAGAATGACCGCCACGTTAATGATGACCTGATTAATAAGTCAAATTACATAATTTTGGATAGTTCAGGAACTTATTTACATTTTTTAGTTGGATGATTTAATTACACTTTTACATGTAGTTTGGCGATTAATTTGAACCTTTTTTCTCATTTGTTTTTTTTTTTAGTTTTCATTTTTATCCAAATATATGTTTGGTTTTGGCAAAAATGTTTTTATAAATTGTTCACATGTATAGGTGTGTGTTTTCAAGCGAAGTATTATTAGAAATTTAGTATTGAATTGTTTTCAAGCGAAATATTATTAGAAATTCAGTATTGAAGAATGAAGACTTGTGCCAATTTCATACGATTTTCTAATAACTTAAAATTATCCATTATGTCCGATTGTGGTAAAATCACGATTAAAGCACTTGACATTCACCTAATGCCTTAAAGCCTTTAAATGAATCAAATCTATCACAAATTTGTTGCGATACAAGTAATGCAATGCCATCACAAATAGCAGTTATACAAAATTGGGTGAACAATTACTTAAAATAATCATAATTAGAATAATAATCAAATTCTGTACCACTTATTGCTCTATTGACAAAACACAAACTACTTGTTAAAGTGCTCTTGAAAAAGGAAAATGCTTGCTTGGCTTGAGGCCAATACATAGAACAATTCAATTTTTTTTTTTTTTTTTTTATATGGGCTTATTTTTTCCTTTTTTTTTTAAAAAAAAAAAATCCTTATTGTTTACCGTTTTTTATAAAAATGGCTAATTAAGGGTATTAATGAGTCATCTTTGAATCAATGTTGCTTCATGAGCCATCCTTCTAGACCCAACACTTATTCCCATCTTCAATCTATTACAATGAAAATATTATCCACAATAAAATTGACATTATTCGATCAATATATTTAAACACTTTTAAGAACTTTAAAAGTTTAGTTGTATTTAATTAAACTTTTAAAAACCCTTTAAAAATCCATCGATATTCGATTCATACTTTTAAAAAGTTTTTAAAAGTATACTTGTATTCGATTCAGACTTTTATAGAGTCTTTAAAAATTTACTGGTATTAAAAAATTTATTAACTTTTATAGACTTTATCATAATAGGATTTCTGTAGACTTTTCATTAACAAATATAAATGGTTGAAATCCAACCCCCAACCCCAAAATTTTCAACTTCATTTATAGACTCTTTTTTTTTTTCTATATCTAAACTACACAAACTTTTCATTTATTCATATTAAATTTTATGGTACATTTCAAAACTTTCATAAATACTCATATACTTTTGATTTTTATCTTTTTATTTTCACACCTATCTATAAAAAAATTATAGCAAAAATTTTATTATTGCTGCAAACAACGACTAGCTAGGTTTTGCTATTGTCTCTTGTAGGCATATTTTTGATCTTATACTAGTTGATTTTTCGTACTTATTAGACTCATCTAATCTTTTATGAGTTTATATTTTTAGTTAGAATAACAATGTGAATTTAGAGAGCGTTTCATAGCCAAGATCAAATTTTATTGGAAATTTGAGATGGAAAAATAATTTCGGAAAGTAACTCTAACTTATGGGATATGATTATTTTTTCCGAGTTGGAAATGTATAAAATTTATTCTTTTATGTATTTGTCCATTTTGGATCCAAGTTAAAAGCCTTTCTTATATATAGATAAACAAAAAACAAAAAAAAAAAAAAAAATCTTTCCTCTCATTATGAAGAATGACTGCGCTATTTTTGAAGGAATTTACTTCTAGATACGTATGACGATGCTGTGCTATTTTAAGTGTTCTTATATTTCAACGTGTGTATGTATACATATAGAGTATTGTTATTGAAAAGTTTTCTATTGTGTGTGTGTGTGTTAACAATTCTGAGTGTGTTACATACACACATAAAAAATACTCTGTATATTATATATTATAAAAGTTTTTGTAACAAATTATAAATAATGTACTAATATAAGTTATGAAATGTTTGTAATGGTGTATTAAATTTAGAGTTTTAATGACTTTTGTAGAATTTTTAATATGAAAAAGTTTTTAAAAGTTTATAAATATTTGTAATGTTAATTTTTTTTTATAATACCTTTCAGCAATAAGATTTACAAGTAGAAAAACAAGAAGGACAAGAACTATTAGCTAGAGCAAGGGACAAAATTGGCATACAGTTGATACAAATTGACAAATCGTATCGTATTTGCATAATTCAATGATTATAAATATAATTCTTCCAAAAGTTAGCCAAGACCCTAACTCCACCACAAAAGTTAGCTTATAAATGGAGGTTTGGCCCCTACTTAAGTATCACTCCACAATCTCCTCTGAAGCCGATGTGGGATCGTATCATTGCCCACCCCTTGAGAAGCCGACGTCCGCAACGGCTCACACTTCAAACTCTTCTCATCAGCACTAGGTAGCCCTTTTCCCCTTTGGATGGCTTCACTCTGAACCATATCAAGCACCAGGTAACCCTTTTCCGGTAGGTCGCCCCCTTCGCTAGGCCGACACCGGATGAGTGGACGGCTTCGCTCTGGATAGCTTTCACTTTGGATATTCTCAGTTCCCTTTTAACCTTATCAAGCACCACCTCTTCCAGGTAGCCCTTTCCCACCACACTCCGGCCTCTCAATGAAAGTACCAAAATGATACAATCGCCCCACGACTATATCAGATTGTCCTATTTCGAATAAGGACACAACTCCACAGAAGAAGAAAGAAGGTTTAAGAAACTGGATAAATTCTTCACACCATTCTCAGGCTTATTACAGATGCTTGAATAAGAAATTAATAATAACACACTGAGATACAACTAGAAAAGCTAACGAACTAACGTGAAATATTAACCACATAATCAGCATAGTGACGTGGCATCTTCCGCGATCTTTCCAGCCTTTTTACCCTTTCACGGTTATCTTCATCAGGCATATCATCCACTTCTTGACTTGGCCCTACAACTGTGCCAAAAAATCAAATAATTTCACTGCTATTTTAGGTTCGTGCATGATTTTTTAGTAAGAGAAAAAAAGGTAGTGGCCAGTGAGTGCACCTCCTGGCATGTCATCTATGCGGACAATTTTTCAGGCCAAGTTTTTTTTTTTTTTTTTTTTTTTTTTTTGAGTGACCACTACCCGAGGATTAGCACTTGGTAAATCTCACCTCGTGACCTTAGCCAACAAAGGATCATAATAAGTAGGGTTATGCATCAGTCGGATACGGACGAATCGGTTTTCTCATCCGTCCATCCGACCGGATTTCGGATTTCCATTCCCCCCCCCCCCCCCCAATCCGTAAATTTTGAAGGACATACCCTATCGGATTTAAAAGCTCGGATTTCAGATATCCGTTGTCGAATGTCCGATTCTAATCGGATATTAATATAAAATAATTCTGAATAATATTTTTTGAAGGAAAAAGTTAATAGAAAGTTAAAACTAAGCTATTCAGACATTTAGCTACTAATCCACTTATCTAATAGCTACTTATAAGCATAGAAGTGATAAAAGGCATAAAACTTAAAGGCATACAACCATAGCAAAACATACAAGTTTCAAACTAACAAGTTACAAATTAATAATTACAGCTTTTCAAAGATTATAAAAAAAAAACAAGTTTAAGTATTTAACTTCAACAAAATAGTTTAAGCAGTTAGCACTCAGCAATACAATTTGAGCACTTATAGTCTTCTACTCTTCTACAATAAACACTAATCTACTCTTCTTCTTGTTAATATAAAAACTTAAAACAATTTAGACATGTAAACAGGAAACAACAAAGAAATTGCTGAAATGGCCATATCAAGTAAGCAACAGACTAACAATACTAGACATTAGGGTTTTTTTCTATATCTAAATCAGACAAACTTTTCATTTATTCATATTAAATTTTATGGTACGTTTCAAAACTTTCATAAATACTCATATACTTTTGATTTTTATCTTTTTATTTCACACCTATCTATAAAAAATCATAGCAAAAATTTTATTATTGCTGCAAACAACAACTAGGCTTTGCTATGGTCTCTTGTAGGCATATTTTTGGTCAAATACTAGTTGATTTTTCGTACTTAATGAGTTTATATTTTTAGTACAGTTAGAATAACAATTTAAATTTAGAGAGCGTTTGATAACCAAGATCAAATTTTATTGGAAATTTAAGATGAAAAAATAATTTTGGAAAGTAAATCTAGCTTAAGGGATAGGATTATTTTTTCCGAGTTGAAAATGTATAAAATTTATTCATTTATGTATTTATACGTTTTGGATCCAAGTTAAAAGCCTCTCTTATATATATAAACAAAAAAAAAATAAATAAAAATCTTTCCTCCCATTATGAATAATAACTGCACTATTTCTGCACTATTTTTCGAAGGAATTTACTTCTAGATACGTATGACGATGTTGTTCTATTTTAAGTGTTCTTCTATTTCAACGTGTGATGTATCCATATAGTGTATTCTTACTGAAAAGTATACTATTATTTGTTACATGTTTCATCTTTTGTCTGTGTGTGTGTGTGTTATACACAGACACATAAAAAAATATATTATATATTATAAAAGTTTTTTAATAAATTATAAATAATGTATTAATAGAAGTTATGAAATGTTTGTAAGGGTGTATTCAATTTAGAGTTTTAATGACTTTTGTAGACTTTTTAATATGAAAAAGTTTTTTAAAAGTTTATAAATGTTAATTTGTCCTAAAGACTTTTATAGACTCGTACAAAGTTGATGAAAGTCTAGAAAGACTCAAGAAAAGTATAAATAGATTTTATGAAACTCATTTAAAATCTATCACTTTAGAGCTCTTTGAAAGTTTATAGAAGTCTTGATTTAATACATCTCCCTTATTCCCATCTTTAATCTATTACAAGTAAAATATTATCTACAATAAAATTGATTTTTATTTTATTATTAAAATATATTAAATAAAAAATTAGTTAAATTATTATAATTTTGTAAGAGAAAATTTTGATAAAATTGAGAATTGCATTTGTATCCATGACCAATTACTCTTCAATTCAACTAATTATGTATGACTGTTAGACAAAATAGAGTAGTTCTTTTACATAAGTGTTTTTTTTTTTTTTTTTTTTTTTAATAATACCTTTCAGCATTAAGATTTACAAGTAGAAAAACAACGATGGACAAGAACTATTAGCTAAAGCAAGGGACAAAATTGGCATACAGTTGATACTTTTGGGGATCCATTTTGTAATCGGTGACAATGAGGGAACAAATTGACAAATCGTATTTGCATAATTCAATGATTATAAATATAATCAAGCCAAGACCTAACTCCACCATAAAAGCTAGCTCATAAGTGGAGGTTTGACCCCAAAAATACCACTCCACAATCTCTTGTGAAGTCAATGTGGGATCGTATCATTGCTCACCCCTTGAGAAGCCGACGTCCGCGACGGCTCACACTCTGGACTCTTCTCGGCACTAGGTAGCCCTTTTCCCCTTTGGATGGCTTCACTCTGGACCTTATTAAACACTAGGTAGCCCTTTTCTGTTAGGTCGCGCCCTCCGCTAGGCCGGCACCGGATGAGTGGAAGGCTTCACTCTTGAGAGCTTTCACTCTGGATCTTCTCAGTTCCCTTTGAACCTTATCAAGCACCACTTCTTCCAGGTAGCCGTTTCCCACCACACTCCGGTCGCTCAATGAAAGCACCAAAATGATACAATTGCCCCACGACTATATCGGGTTGTCCTATTTCGAGTAAGGACACAACTCCACAGAAGAAGAAGGAAGGTTTAAGAAACTGGATAAATTGCAACGTCAACGCGCGATTTGGAAGCCTTTTAAGAAGCACGGACACTATTGGTGTATGGTTGAAAGGAAATCTGTGCCGTGTTATAATAACACTACCTTAAAAGCGTTATTTGCCCGGTAACGGTGCAGTTAGGACCCTGGCACGCTTTCGACAGGCTACACAGACCTACTACGGATAGCTTGCACTAGCAATCACGTAGGTGAACCTCACTATTGCTCAGACGAAAGGAGGAAGAAGGAGAATATATTAAATGATTCGAATTCAAGGTGTGTTATGAAACGATGTTGGGAGCTGCTATTTATAGTAAGCAGCCCCCCCATCGCTTCCACAAAAGTGGAAGGACGTATACCGTCCACAACCAAGCGCAACATGCGCTGTTCACATGAAGTGCGCATGATGAGCTATCCACCCATTCATTTCCACCTTTGAAATTTTTCAACAATCCCCCACAAATTTAAAGAGGAAAGGAAAATGAGTAAGGTCTGAGCAATACAAATGAGTTGATCTTAATGTCAGTGTTTGAGAACTTGAACTGACACGTAGTGACACTGAGTAATTTTCTTCCCGGGAGTGATGTGAATCTTGAACTCACCGGTTAGATAAATTTTGAACTCGAATGCACACACCAACTCAAAAAGCAGGTTCTACAAAAGTCAAACTCTTTGACTTCTTATGAACACCCTTAGTATTAAAGAATGTTACGTCTGTCTCAAATATGGACTTCTACCCTGTCAAAGTCTATCACAAAATAGACTTTTAACTCTAACAAGTCTTACCGCATTACAAATTTTTATGTCTTATCAAGTCTATCTCAATATAGACTGTTAACTCTATCAAGTCTATCTTAGTATAGACTACCATTAAAGGCTTATAGAGTAGTCAAGGACATAAATCAGTTGTAAGTCTTTTCTTTCTATCATAGGCTGTTATTTGCAATGCAAACGACAGTTTGTGAATCACAATGTGGTGAAGGTGTTGGACACCCCCACAATTACACGGTTATCACCATGTTTCTTAGCCACTCGGCTTCTTGGGATAACCCCATTATCTTTCATAAGAGGCGGTTAGCCCTTTTCTACTCAAGTTAGGGATCTCTTTAGGTCTATCTCAACATAGACCATGGTAGCCCTTTTCCACTCAAGTTAGGGATCTCTTTAGGTCTATCTCAACATAGACCATCCCAATTGAGTATAAGGCACCAAGAGCACTTTGTACTCATGTCATTATGCGGTGAATTCATTAGGTTTGTCTCAACAAAACCACCCTTTCTCAAAGAGTTATGAATTCATTAAGAGCTGTAGCTCAACCTCACATGCGGTGAATTCATTAGGTTTGTCTCAACAAAACCACCCTTTCTCAAAGAGTTATGAATTCATTAAGAGCTGTAGCTCAACCTCACAAGTACACACACTGTCGGAATGACCAACTAGTGTACTATTTTGTAACTCTTTTCATGGCTTCGTTTGACCACAGAAGTGGGATCCACCACGAATTCATTACCACTTGGACTTTAAGTCCTTCCAATGAGTCAACGACTAATCCTCATAATTAGCCCTCAAGTAAGTTGATTCTCTTGACCAAACTTACATGCACTTTGACGAGTACTTCGTTTACTCGTAAATAATCCCTTGAGATTTTCATGTTTAACATGAAACATTCTCTTTCACCATTATTCTCAATACCATAGAGAAACTTTTGATGAAAATATAAGGAGTTTATTACCCCCACAATGCAACACTTACAAATATTTTTGTCAAGCGTATTTGATCTCTTACCCAGACTGATCTTTGGTGCCCAACTTTAGCTCCTTTGTAGACTGAGTTTTGCCGATTTGCTTTGTGGAGCATTATAGAAGCTTCGCACTCTGCCTGATACATGCTCAACAGTTGAATATATTTCAACAAACTTGGTTATCTCAATTGATCACAATTACCCTTTAACTAGGAATTATAGGTATTTCAATATGACTCAACCAAGAGTTTAAATAATATATATACAAATGCTCATTGTTAGTAAGCCATAGAAATAATGTTATCCACATGCTACATCAAGTTGAACAACATAATCACAAATTTCACATCATATTCTTATAAGAAATTAATCTCATACAAAAGGAATATGTTTGAGTTCATATTTATTCAGAATATCTCTCAACAATGAGACTTCACAGTTGCCACTAGCACAATTTTTTCCTTCCCTTAAGGAATTTAAAACTCATATAAAGCATTCATAGGATGCAGATCAATATTACTATTGCAGTACTTCAACAACTACTATTGCAAGGCTTTGATTGTAGTAGCAACATATGAAAGTCAACCTCATTTCAAGTAAAGATCAAGTGGCGCTCTAACTAGCCTGCATGATCAACACCCTACTTCTTAAAACTCCCAGGTCGAGTGGTGAAACCGAAGTTTGCTTAAAAACCATCTTCCTAGACAGAGTGTTCAAGAATGATGACTTTTCCATGTTCTCACTAAATTACAATTGAAGCCTATGATATATGCTCTTATCTTTATATAAATAATTTTAGTAAAAAGTTTGAGCAATATCTATGCACGAATTATTTCAATCAATGTCATTAGTATTCAAAATACTAAAGAAATAAGTACTACTAAGTAATCAAAATCTAGACAGCTCAACTAGAATTCAGTACTAAGATAACCATATTTCATGCGAACCCTTAGAACTAGAGCAAACATAGTTACTCAAAATAACTATTTAATACTCATCTTGCTCTGTCAGATTGACTTTTGCTAGTTTTGCCCTTGTGATGGTAGCACTGGTGAGCTCGGTGTCCTTGCTTTCTGCACGCAAAACACCTTCCTCTAAACTTCTTGATTTTTCTACTCCTTTCGTTGTAGACGGTTCTGACACTTTGATTTTCAGTTCCATTGACACCGTACTTTTCTGACAGTGATTTCCAAATGACTTTTGCCGAATCTTGTTTGACATAGATGTCGAACAAATCGTCATTCATTTTTGACAGCAGGTATCCTCTGGCTGCCGCATTGTCATTTCTAAATTGAATCAGAGTTACACCCGGTTCTTGACCCGGAATGTAATCTATTTCAAGACTGCTTTCTCTCGATTCTTCACCCGGAGTGTAATCAGGTTCATGATTACATTTTGTAGCACCAAACGGAGAGAACACTGTTGGAGTAGGTTCAGGTGCAACTGAATATAGCACGTAAACCAACTTTAATTGCTCAAAAAGAATAAGCATTCTTTGAGCCCACCTGCTGTAATTTTTCCCATCAAGCGTGGTGATTTTTGATAGATCCGGTATGACAGAAGGTGCTATAATGCTAAAGGTTGACTGTTGCAGAATAACGCTTTTAACTGTTGGGGAAAATTGCAACGTCAACGCGCGATCTGGAAGCCTTTTAAGAAGCACGGACACTATTGGTGTATGGTTGAAAGGAAATCTGTGCCGTGTTATAATAACACTACCTTAAAAGCGTTATTTGCCCGGTAACGGTGCAGTTAGGACCCTGGCACGCTTTCGACAGGCTACACAGACCTACTACGGATAGCTTGCACTAGCAATCACGTAGGCGAACCTCACTATTGCTCAGACGAAAGGAGGAAGAAGGAGAATATATTAAATGATTCGAATTCAAGGTGTGTTTTGAAACGATGTTGGGAGCTGCTATTTATAGTAAGCAGCCCCCCCCCCCCCATCCCTTCCACAAAAGTGGAAGGACGTATACCGTCCACAACCAAGCGCAACATGCGTTGTTCACATGAAGTGCGCATGATGAGCTATCCACCCATTCATTTCCACCTTTGAAATTTTCCAACAGAAGGAAGGTTTAAGAAACTGGATAAATTCTTCACACCATTCTCAGGCTTATTACATATGCTTGAATAAGAAATTAATAATAACACACCGAGACAACTAGAAAAGCTAACGAACTAACGTGAAATATTGACCACATAATCAGCATAGCGACGTGGCATCTTCCGCGATCTTTCCAGCCTTTCTACCCTTTCATAGTTATCTTCATCAGGCATATCATCCACTTCTTGACTTGGCCCTGCGACTGTAATAAAAAATCAAACAATTTCACTGCTATTTTAGGTTCGTGCATGATTTTTGAGTAAGAGAAGAAAGAAAAAAAAAAAAAAAAAAAGGTAGTGGCTGGTGAGTGCACCTCCTAGCATGTCATCTATGCGGAAAATTTTTCAGGCTAATTATTTATTTATTTATTTATTTTTGAGTGACCACTACCTGAGGGTTTGCACTTGGTAAATCCCACCTTGTGACCTTAGCCAGCAAAGGATCATAATGAGGTAAACCAACCTAGATTGCCCATAACTGACCTGCTCAATCCAAGAGGGCTGGGGTTCAAATTTGTGATCTTGTGGTTACAAGTTTGTATCCTTAGCCATCTTGATTGAGGTTACCCTATCAATTAGATTTTTATTTTTATTTTGGAAATGTATTATATCACAATACACAAAGGTCTTGTTTGGTAAAATAGTTAGCATATCAACCAATTTTGACTTATTTGACTTAATTAAACAACCAATATGAGTGTTTAATTAATTAGCTTCTGTAACAGCTTATTTCTCCAAAACACTAAAATTCAAAAAGTTGCTCAGCTAACACTAAAATTCAAATCAACTTTTTATCAACTTTTTGAGAAAGTCAATTTGTATGTAATCAACTATCGACTAACAGCTAATTTATCAAACATTATTCTACAATCAGCTGACGCTATTAACTAATCAAATTCACTAACTCAATCAGCTACTAAATACCCAAAATATAAAATTATTAAAGCATTAGAGTCCATGGTCATTTTATTGTTCAACAACCATTATATTTTGTCCAACAAGCGGACAAAACTACTCTGTCAGGTGAATCCATCCATTTACCTTCGTACTTCAAATCTTTATCGACGGGCCAGGTACGAGAAGATCCGATCAATCTCCGCCATCCGCATGTTCCCTAATTACATTAGTTTAAACAGATTAGATAAACATTTTCTTTGGTCAACTTAATTAATTCATGTCGCCCCTTTTGATCTCCAGCATCATTGGAAGAACAATGGAAGAAAATTAGGCCTTAATTAAGAATGTGGTTGGCGTTAACTAAAAAAAAAAAAACAAAAAAAAAACAAAAAAAAAAACAAAAAAAAAAACAAATTGCACTGAAAATTGATATACAAATAAGTGAAAGTTTGACTAATGAGAAAATGTGAAAGCATATGTGTTTAATTAATTAAGAAAAAATGCGATTTTGTCAATCAGTAATTCACATTTGTTCATTTTGATTGTTTTTTAGTCAAACTTTACAAATGTCATCCTCAGCTTTGCAAGGTTATGGCAATTTTGGTCTCCTAAGTAATACATTCGATGAACATTTAGGGTGTGTTTGGTTCAAATATTAAAATTGGAATGATAATGGGAATGGGGTTAAGTAGAATGAATCAATTTTTTTTTTTTTTTTTATCGCTACTGACTCTATTATATTGTATCTGTTCAAACATACTTTTTCAACTTAATGAAGCATACAGAGTCAACAACGCCTCCACTGAGGCTCAATCTCATGACCACCCACATGAGAGAGGTCATTACATGCCATCTGAGCACATTGTGTAGTGACTCTCCTATATGGGAGGTCATGAGATCGAGCCTCAGTGGAGGCGGTGTTGACTCTTTGTGCTTCAACTGGTTGAGAAAGTATAGATGAACAGATACTACAATGTAATAGAGTCAGTAGCTTTCAAAAAAAAAAAGAAAAAAAAAAGATATTTGTAAAAAAAAATTCTTTCTAAGGCTATCTTTATCCCTGCAATACTCTATTACTTTCAAAAGTGGATCATACTTTCACATCACTCAATTTGCAATTTATTTACTATTCACACTACATCCTTGCAAATCCAATTAACTTTAAAAGTGAGTCACAATATCACATCAATTTAAAACATTAATTCAAAACTATTTTTTTAAAAAAAGTAATAGATGGCAGCTTTTGATGCCATTTGGCAGCAAATGCTGTGTTGAGCATATAGCCATTAATGTGCAATCCAACTATTAGCTTAGGCTTTTAATTGAGATGGAGCACATGCTTTAATTTGGTATTAGAGCCATGCCAAAGGTCATGAGTTCGAATCTCAGCACTACGTGTTGCTGTGTATGGCATATAGCCATTAATGTGCAATCCAACTATCAGCTTAGGATTTTAGTTGAGAGTTGAGATGTGCAATCCAACTATCAGCTTAGGATTAGAGTTGAGATAGAACACATGCAAGTTTGCTAAAAAAGTAAATTTGCTATCCACTGTGACAATAAAAAAATAATTTTTTTTTTTTACCACCTCACCTAGCAAGTGACAAATTTGCTGGGTTGAAGTTAGCCTAAGTCATTTTTCACTCGAGTGTCATTCATTAAGACAAACATATATTATTTTACTAAGTTCAAACAACCCTTCTTCTCAAAATCCTAATTACAAGTGCAACCAAATTTACAATAATAAAAATTTGAAGTTTGTCATGAATTATAATGGCTAATCAAATTGAAAAAAGATAACCAAATAAGAAATAAGGAAGGATGTGGTCTATTTATACAAATGCCATTTGATTTCAATGTGAGAGTGACATGTGTGCAAAAACTATAATGAAATTTAGCAAATGTATTATTTGCGGATTAAAATTACAACAAGTAATAACTTTACAAAGTTTTAGATGATGTTTGTAACTTTCAACAGTAACTCAGTAAGAGATTAAAACAATCAAATGTCAATAATTGAGAGATTAGAATTGAATTTTTTTCATTAATTAATTATTGTTAACAATCATAACTCTTGGCACTCCTACTTCGATTATGGTCTCAAAATCCCTTTTAAATAATTGTCAAGTGCAAAGTATGTATTTTAGTCTTTATTATATAAATACTATTTACAAAGTAATTTCCTTTAATTCTATTTAATTTATTGTTAGATATTTATATATTTTAATAATATAATTTAGTGAATATATGAATTTAATTCCTCAACAATTTTAATATTGTGAAAATATACTAATCATGTTGAGTATAAAAAATACTCCGTAACAAATTTTTGTTTGACTAGAAAGAATCATATGTGTTGGTTACAAGATTGTGTAGGCCCCTGTGGTACGAAAGTCGGTGCCGGTCTCATATCCTAATATTGACTATGTATAGTACTTTATGCCCATTGTCTAATATCAATATTGTTCACACGTGTATGTCTGTTAAGGTATCATGTCAGTGGTTGTATCATGACCCATAGAATCCACCTTACGGGGTGAACTTTGATTATATATATATATATATATATATATATATATATATATATATATATATATATAGATTCAGGTTCAGGTGCATTTAAGTCGTGCGGTTGTGCGAATAATTAATATGTGTGAATTTTGTACTTGATGTGCGTGAGTCTTATGCTTAATGTGCGTGAGTGTGTAATGTTTAATGTGAGTGAGTTTTGTACTTAATGTGCGTGAGTCTTGTGCATAATGTACGTGAGTTTTGTCCTTAATGTGCGTGAGTGTGTACTTAATGTGAGTTGTTGTGTGAATTGTTGTTGAAACTTTAAAGTGCATGAGTTTTATGCTTAATGTGCGTGAGTTTTGTGTTTAATGTGCATGAGTCGTGTGCTTAAGGTGCGTGAGTTTTGTACTTAATGTGCGTGAGTGTGTACTTAATGTGGGTTTTTTTAAAACTTAAGGTGTGTGTGTTTTTGTGCTTAACATGCGTGAGACTTGTGCTTAACATGCGTGAGACTTGTACTTAACATGCGTGAGGCTTGTGCTTAACATGCGTGTGGTTGTATTTTGAAGGTGTTTTGTTTGTGTGCTTAATGTGCGTGTGTTGTGTACTTTAAATGCGTCAGATTAATGCTTAACGTGCGTCCACCCGCAAAACTGCACGGGAAGCCTCAAATGCACCTGATCCCTTCCCTATATATATATATATATATATATATATATATAATATGAGAATGTGATGACTAATCTAGACCTTTAAATTAGAATGTTGCACGGCTGAGATTAAAAAGAACAAATCACACAGAGTAAAGGACAAATTTCTTTAAAATATTTGAAAATATACAGTTAGGGATAAATCAGTCTTATTAGAAGCTTTGCGTTTCTATACAAAATGGCATATATTTCTCTACCGAACGTCGTGCATCAATAACTCTCTGGTTGTGGATTCAAACACCGCCAATAAACTCCTACAATGGACATCTCCCAATGTCCTACGATGCACCACATTAAGTGCATTAATGCACATCTCACCAGCCTATGATGCATAACTCACAAAATTGGGTTGTACAACCAACACACCCGAACACAACCGTACTATCCAGACATGTGTACATATACACCAACATTTAAATATAGATAATATTATACTCAAAAGAACGAGCAAAAAAAAACAAAAAAATACTAATTGCTTTCCATGGACGAACACTCAATCGATGATAAAGAAATCGCTGCTCCAAATCACAACGGTGATGATCCATGAAAACTATTAAACAAATTTGGCCAAAGATTACCCATGCATTGAAAAAAAAAAAAGAAAAAAAAAAGAAGAAGAAGAAAAGACACTACTACTTCCACTTTAATAAAAAAAAAATAAAAAAAAAATCAATCCATATCATTTTAGGAAATCAAATCTAGCCATCCAAATTAAAAAATAAAAATAAAAAAATAAAAAAATCAACGCACAAGATTTGTCCTCACGTTCTCACATTAATAGTACATTTGGTTGGAGGCAATTTAAATTCCATTCCCACTTAATTCTCACCTAATTCCAAAGGTCACTTAATTCTTTAGTTTGGTGGGAAGGAATTGCAATTCCCTCATTTTCATGAAATTAAAATCCCAACCCACCTTGGGATTTTAATTCCATGGATTTTAGGAGGAAAAAAGATAATGATGAGACAAAATTACACATCCCCTTTTTTAACCTTAAATTGATGCCTAACAACAATGAGAATTGGATTTTATACTACTTATTCCCTTTCAATTCCCATGTATACCAAACATTGGAATTGAAATTCCCATTAATTTTATTCATGTAAACCAAACACTGAAATTTAAATTTCCACTTTATTTCCAGTAATTCATCTCCCATGAAATTGCAATTCTTTTCCCACGTAATTCCCTCCCCCAACCAAACGCCCCATAAGGATGGTTCTCATTTGAACACAACTATATATATATCATTAAAAATTGTAATTGACATATTTTAATATTGATATTTTCTTTTCAATATTTAAAATTAAATTTATTAGTACATAAAGTTATTACTTTAGGTACATAAATTTGGCTCATAAAACATTATTATAATTACATAATTTATTGTTGTATGTAGATAAATTCACTACTATTGATACCATTTGTATGTATTGAAATTGTTTATGTACCTACATTATTAATTTTATGCATATGGATTCACCGTGAAAAGTAAACCTGATTCACAATATAATTTGTCATATCATGTTTGTTGGGTTTATATGCCAACCATGTATCATAAATACAATAATATTTTTAATTGTCCTAGTATTGGCGAAGTGGATAAAATATGATTATCATATCTAAATGGTCACGTCTTTCAAACACTCTCTCAGTTGGGTTCGTCGCATATGGTCTTCCTAATATGGTTTATGTCTCCTATGTGTTTTACAATTATTACTCATGAGCAGGGTTTCTCTTGTTAAAGTGCAAACATATCTACACCATATATCTTAAGAAATCAAATTCTAAGATCTTATCATTATTAAACTTTTAAATTTTCAATAATTATAAAATGAATCATGCTTTTAAAAATAACATCACTATTTTTTTTTTACTTAACCCTCAACCATGATAAATGACTGAAATCAATCTTCACTTCTATTCTCATTCACCTCCACGAAGGCTCGAACTAACAACCTCGCATATGGGAATCCAACCCGAGTGCCATTAGATCACAAGGTCTTACCATTTGATCTTGCCCCTATATATATATATATATATATATATATATATATATATATATATATATATATATATATATATATATATAATTTCCCCCCCCCCCCAAAACTTAGGGGTATTAATGTAAATTCACATATATTCGTCAAATATGCGTGAAACTTAATAAATATTCAAAGCATTCAATATTCCGTGTGATTTGCACCACATTTTACTCCACAATTTGCTCCATGTGTTATTCTGATCATGGAAAGAATAATTTCATACGTGTGTTAATTAATATTAAAAGCATTAAATATTCAGTGTGATTTCCTAGATAATAAAATAATTTCTGATCATGGAAAGAATAATTTCATACGTGTATTAATTAATATTAAAAGCATTAAATATTCCGTGTGATTTCCTAGAGTAAAAAAATAATTAAAGAATTAAATATAGTAATAATTAAGGATTTGCTATTTAAACTCACCATTGTGCTAAACTCAAAGCTCTCACCTATAAATGTATTTCTGCTTTTGTACTTTTTTTTACACAGATTTTCAATGGCAGCTGAACATCACACTGATATTGTTGGTAATCAACTTCGTATAGGACTGCGATGGAATCACATCAAGTTTAGAGTGATTCGTGTCGTTCGTCTTCCAGAGACAAAAGGTTCTCAAACCATTAAATCTATAGAGTGTGTAGTACATGATGTTGAGATATTTTTTTTTACTGTAATATTAATATTAATAATTTGTATTTCTAAAATTTTAGTTGATGCATATGTTTTTTTTTTTTTTTTTTTTTAATTTCAGGGAACTTTTATACATATGCATATTCCACGATTGTATGTACAAAAGTGGTTCAACAAATTTAAAGAAGGCAAACTTTATCGAATGTATAGATTTGAGGTGGTTTATAATGAGTATAAAAACAAAACTTCTAATCTCAAGTATATGTTGATGTTTTGTGATAGAACTATTGTAGGAGTATTGAAAAATGCAGATTTCCCAACACATGTTTATGACCGAGAAGAGTATGATTTCGCTGAAGAGGTGATCTATTGCTTACTTACATTGTATTGTTTTATATATATATATATATATATATATATATATATATATATATATATATATATATATATATATATATATATATATATATATATATATATATATATATATAACTTTATTGACGTTTTTAAATTTTTCTAACTTTCACTATTCTCTGGATGGACAGGTGGCTGAACCTCCGGTTGGAAATTTGGATAATGAGGATTCTGCTTAAAGATGAATAACGACGAATATGTCAAGAATTTATGTTTGTTATGTTATTTGTTATTATTTTTACTCTTACAATTTATTTTGTATGAAATTTCTATTCCTACAATTTATTTTGTATGAAATTTCTATTCCGTCGATATATAAAATCAAATTGCTGAACACAGCTTATTAATTTTTAAGCCCTGTAATTCAAAATAATTACTCAATTGAATAACATCATTTTAAACATATACCATGTACAGTTTTTAAATACCATTGTTTTCAGCTTTAAATTAAGGTAATTCATTAATTAATTTAGTTTCTAATATATATTATTAAATTGAATCACGTGTAGTTATTAATACGGTAATCACCGTGTACATATTATTTTTTTTAGTAATTAGAAATTTCGAATTCTACAAAGAATCATGATTAAGGTAATCGTGTATTGAAAAGTGTGGTTTTTAATTAAGGTAAGAGGCAGCAGGGATGTACTAAAAAGACTCATGATTACCATGTACATTGTTATATATATAACCACTTCGGCCGTTTATGTATATATGCTACATCTCTAGGTCAGAGTTTCTTATCAAATCAGTACACAAATACAATACTCCGATACACAATACTGCATTCTACGGTTGGATTCCCATGGACTCTAATCAGCTTTCTGCATCCGATCTTTCTCTTAGAACTACAAAAAACATCTATATGCCTTAGTTTAATGCGGTGCTATTTTTCTAGAGAATATGAACGCACGCCAGTGAACCACCAAACTTTGGAATGTTTATTCCATGATTATGAGGTATGTATTGAATTTATAATTTATTTACACTATAGTTTTCTCTTTTAGGAAAAATCTATTTATCAATTGTAATTAATCAATGCTTCCCGTAGGGAATATGCATACATCTACAAATTCCAAAAGAATATGTGGACAAATTTGCTACTATTTTGATTGAAGGGAAAGTGTATGTCATTCAAAATTTCAGTGCATATACATCTCGCTTGAGGTTTAAGACGTGCCAACACAAATTCATTATGAGAGCAAGCAGTGACGCAATCATTAAAGTCTCGGATCAACGTGATTCAATTTTTCCTAAAAACATGTTTAAATTTAAGGACTTTGGGTCCTTGAAGGCTCCAGGGGGTGTTGATTGTAACGAATTAATTGGTAAGACCATTGCCATAACTTTTATACATATTGTTATTTTTATTACTCTTTCATATTACTCTATGTCGTTTCTTTTTTCAATCTTCCGATTATATTTGTTTCCACAGATTTGATTGGTCGTGTAGTTTCGATTTATGAGCCTAAAGTTATTCAAGTACAGCAAAAACCTAAAAGGTTGATTGATTTCGTCATTGAGGATTCTAGGTATGTATTTTTGTATAATTGTTATGTCTTCTTTATTTGTAGAAATAAATATATACCCTTCAATACGAAATCAATTTCTGTTAATTCAGGGAAAGTCGATTGAGCATAACCCTGTGGGACGAGCATGTGGATTCAGTGTTGCCATTTTATGATGTTGTTATAACAGATCCATTGATTGTTATACTACAACTATGTAGAGCAAGGTTGACTGATGGTGAGTAATAACACAACAGTAGATTTTAATTTTTTTTAGTGAAATATACGTATTTAATGTGAAATATTTTTAATTATTTAATTTATAGATGGTGAGGTCAAGATTTCCAGTTCCTATACGGCAACTAAAATTTTGTTCAATTACGAATGCCTTGAGTTTTCCAGTTTTAAGGAGAGGTATTGACACATTTCACTTTTGTAACACAATATAATATGTAATCGATAACATCTTCAACGATTACAACATATTTGTTTTAAATAGTTTGCCTAGGTTCTTTACTCCATTGCGGAGTATAAGTTCAAGTTCTAGACTCATTGAAAGCGGTTCAGTTGGAGCTATGTCGATTGAGAATATCACAGTTAGTTCTTTAAAGGATGTTCATGACGAAAATAAGGTCATAATCATTTATACTAAATTTTTAAATGATTACTTTCAACGTTCAACAGATGATTTGACGTGCTTGAAAAAAATTGTGCAGGTTGGACAATTTTGGGTATTTGGAGAAATTCGTGATATTAAGCATGATTGATATTTCACTTCATGTAGGAATAAGAACTATGGGAAGAAACTTCAACAATGTGAGGACAAAATGTATTGTACCCCATGTAACAAACAGTGGTCCAATGGAATCATCAAATATAAATTGATGATTAACATCATCAATGAGGATGAAGATGGTGAACTAATACTTTGGGATAATGTGTGTACGCTTCTACTAGGAGCCAGTTCTAGCGAGTTGAAGGTCAAATATTCTAAGGTTATTGAAATCTCCACTTTGTTTTTTACAATGGTATTAATTTTAGAAGTTTTATAATTTCTACTTTAATGTTTATTTGATTCACATAGGAGGGTTGTATGCCCAATGAGATTCAAGAATTGATTGGAAAGACAATGAAATTCAAGATAGTCACACGACATGATCAATTCAAATATGGTGGAAATGTTGCTTTTACTGTTCTAGGAGTGGAAAATGATGAGAGAGTATGTACTTCAGTTAATAAAGGAGAACAAGGAAGTGTGGTTAGAAAGCTTGCTGATGAAAAAGAGTTCAAAGACAGCAGTGAACAAGTTTGTACTATCTTTAACATATTTTTATACAGTGTTTTAAATGTTTTTAATGCTAATGTTTTTAATTGTTTTCCACCAAGGGATTGAACCACTGCAAGTTATATCATTGTCTAATCTAGAATTGATTTCTCTTGATGAAACCACTCCTGAGCAGCAGTCTTTGAAGAGAATAAATATGGATTGTTCATCATCTTCAAAGAATTTAAAGAAGCCTAAGAATGAACCAAATTCATGATACTCTATGTTGATTTGCTGTTGTCTAATCATAAACAATATAAATTTTTATCTGCTCATTTTAGTTGGTGATTTGTTTAGTTTTTAATATGCTTCATGCTAAACAGATAGTTTATTCTGTTAGCTTTTAGTTGGTGATTATTGTTTTCAAAGTCAACTGTGCCTGTATGGCAAAGTAGTTTTTATTTCAGACTACATTATGATTCTTACTTTTTACACTTTGTTCTTCTAATACTATTCGTGAACAAAGCTATATTACCATGGAACAGAGATAACATAACAACTTACCTTTTACTTATGAGGTGTCTTTCATGATCCAGATTGCAGGTTCATATCCATGAAAGTGTACACCAAGAACCGTGAGCTTGCTGAAAACAATGGCATATAATTTAAAAGCTGAAAACAATGATATATCATCAAGAACGAATGTAAGGAATTTAAAATACCGATTTGGAACATTTTGTATGTGAAAACAACAGATATGGTAATTTTTTTGAACTCACAATTCTTAGTAACTTTCATTTTTATTAATTCACAAATATTTTATGTTCATCTTCATTAAATATTAACTAGTTATATAATTAGATTCCTATTTGGACCTTGGAGATGCTTCTCATTCCTGTAATTATTGTGGTGCCTTATTCTGGCGACATGAGCGCTCAAATCAAAATGTTACGCGAGGATTGCCGAAATACTCAAAATGTTGCTACGAGGGCAAGATACAATTACCTTGCATGAAGGAACCTCCTCCTGTTCTCCAGAGCCTATACTTTGACGATAATGAACAGAGCAGACACTTCCTCAACAATATTCGAAGATATAATAACATGTTCTGCTTCACATCTCTAGGAGGTAGAGTCGATAGGTTAATCAACACCAGTAACTGCCCACCGATTTTTAAGATAAGTGGTCAAAATTATCATTGGATTGAAAGCTTGGTTCCAGGAGAAGGTCCATGCCAAAGTTTGCACAGTTATATATTTACGACACAGATAATGAGATAAAATATCGCATCAATTCTGTTATGTAAGTATCCAAATACATTATACATTTCGTTTCGCTTACACTAACAATGACATATATTGTTTATTTACATATGTTTGTTTCCTATGCAGAAGATATGTTAACTCAGGGGATATCCACGAAAATATTGTTGAGGAATTAAAGAACATGCTGGACGAAAATAATGTTTTGGTAAAATGTTTCAGAATGGCAAGAACTGAAATTCAGTCTAATCCAATTGTTGAGGTTAAAATGAATTTAATCGGCAGGTGGAATACAAATGGAAGGACATACAATTTACCTACCGCTAATGAGGTCGCAGCACTTATTGTCGGGGACCTTGACACATCGATAGGTGATCGGGACATATTGATTGAGAGCCAGACTGGACAGTTGAAGAGAATAAACCATTTGAACCCTGCATATTTGCCCTTACAATACCCTTTGTTGTTCCCATATGGTGAAGATGGTTATTATGAAGATATTACATTTTCTAGTGCATGGAGCCAAGGACATCATGGTGGTAGGAAAAGAATTAGCCCTAAAGAGTATTTCTCATTCTATATACATGAGAAGGTAAATGAGAAGCATACATTGTTATATTCTAGGAGGTTATTTCAACAATACTTGGCTGATGCATATACAATGATCGAACATGCACGTTTGGTCTACATTAGAACTCATCAGAAGGCGTTGCGTTGTGAAGCTTATCAGGGGTTGAGCGATGCATTAACAAGGGACGAATTAGATTCCACAACTCGGGGTAAAAGAATTATACTACCATCATCATTCACGGGCGGAGCTAGGTATATGATTCAAAACTATCAAGATGCAATGGCAATATGTAGGCACATTGGTTATCCTCATCTATTCATACCATTCACATGCAACCCGAAGTGGCCTGAGATTGAGCGCTATGTTGCACAACGTGGGCTTAAAGCAGAGGATAGACCCGATATTGTTTGTCGCGTGTTTAAGATGAAACTTGATGCTATGATTGAAGAGATCAAGACAGAAAAACTGTTTGGCGACATCTGTGGAGGTATTTGATTATCATAAATACTTTAATGTGTCGTAATTAAATCTAAATTCTATGTATAATTTTTTTTTTAATTTTTATTTTATGCACAGTTATCTACACAATTGAATTTCAGAAAAGAGGACCCCCTCACTCGCACATATTGCTATTTGCCAAAAGAATGAATCAGGCACATTCTGCACCGAAAATTGATGCCTTGATTTCTGTTGAGATTCCAGACCCAGATGCTGACAATGAGTACATTGACGCAGTTAGCGAATTTATGTTGCACGGACCGTGCGGACAACTTCGAAAGAATTCCCCATGCATGGTAAATGGTAAATGTTCAAAGTATTTTCCCAAAAAATATGTTAGCCAGACGATTCTAGATAAAGATGGTTACCCAATCTACAGAAGGCGTGACAATGGATGCACAATCAGTAGGAATGGAATCCAACTTGATAACTGTTACGTTGTCCCGCATAATCAACATCTGCTTCTAAAATATCGCGCACATATTAACGTTGAATGGTGCAACCAGTCAAGATCGATCAAATATTTATTCAAATACGTCAATAAAGGAAATGATCGAGTCACGACAGAGTTCATGAGTACTTCTGTGAATGCAGTCAATGGTGATGTGGTTGATGAGATTAGCATGTACTACGATTGTCGCTATATATCCGCATGTGAAGCCACCTGGCGACTGTTTGGGTACGTGATCCATTATCGCACGCCACCTGTCAAGATGCTAAATTTCCACTTAAAGCACCAACAGAATGTTGTGTATGGGGAAGATCAAAGCCTCGACGAGATTGTTGAGAGCCAAACGGTTAAGCAGAGCCAGTTCACAACTTGGTTTGAGGCAAACAAAAAATACGAAGATGCTCAATCGCTCACTTATGCAGAGTTCCCCAGTAAGTTTGTTTGGAGACAAGACTTGCGTGAATGGCATCAAAGAAAGAAAGGATTCTCCATAGGACGATTCTTCTATGTTCCTCCAGGCTATGGAGAATTATACTATCTAAAATGCCTTTTAAATATCATACGTGGACCTTCAAGTCACGAGGATATTCGCACTGTTGGGTGGGTCATTCACAAATCATTTAGGGATGCGTGTTATGAGTATAGATTATTAGATGATGACAAGGAGTACATCGACGGTATTACTGAATCCAGTTACTGGGCATCCTCGTCTGCATTGCGAAGGTTGTTTGCTACGTTGCTCACTTCAAGTTCAATCACTAGACCCGAGGTGGTGTGGAATGCCGTCTGGCAATTTCTTGCAGAGGATGCACAGTTTCATCGTCGAAGGCTCATGCACAATCCAGGTACATCAACATGCAATCTCTTTATTCGACATTATTATTTGCTTTTCATGATTTATACAAAAACCAATTTTTTGAATATGTTTTCGCTTTGTTTCTAAACTATGTAGATTTGTTGCTATTGGAATACGATAAACAACAATTTGCTCTGGTCAAGTTAGACAAGTTACTGCCTTTGTGGGGGAAGAGCCTGAGCTACTATCCAGAAATGCTGATTCCAGAACAAAACAGCATTGGAATGACGGAAAACATGTTGATATCCGAAGAGTTGGTGTACGACAAAGAATCATTGAAAGCAGAGCATGAAACATTGGTAACTCAATTGACGGACGAACAGAAAGTTGTTTACGACTCTGTTATTAATGATATTGATTCTAATGGAGGGGGATTGTTTTTTGTGTATGGTTACGAAGGAACAGGCAAGATGTTCGTGTGGAGAACATTATCTTCAAAGATAAGGAGCCGCTGAGATATTGTTCTAAACGTTGCTTCAAGTGGAATAGCATTTTTGCTATTGCCGGGTGGCAAGAAGGCGCATTCTCGATTTGCTATACCACTCTCAGTGAATGAAGATTCCACCTGCAATATCTCGCAAGGCAGTGACCTTTGCGAACTTATAATCATGAACAAATTGATAATATGGGATGAAGCACTGATGACACACAAATACTGTTTTGAGGTTTTAGACAAAACCATGAGGGATATATTGCGATTCACCATACTTGGGAGTGATCAGAAAACAGTTTGTGGAAAGACAGTAGTATTGGGCGGTGATTTTAGATAGATTCTTCCAGTTATTCCAAAAGGAACGAGACCAATGGTTGTGGGAGCCACTATTAATTCTTCATATCTCTGGAGGAATTGCAAGGTATTAAGGCTCACGAAGAACCTGAGACTACAGAGCTTAGCTTCAAACAAAGATAGACAAACTGTTGATTGGTTCTCAAGATGGATTGCAGACAGAGATGGGATTACAGGGTTTGTAAACAACGGTTTGTTTGAAATCGATATTCTACCAAGGTTTATGTTGAAGTGTGGCACTAATCCAATTGCAACTATAGTTGAAAGCATCTTCCCAACCGCGAATTATGGAATGCTAGAAGAGTCGCACCTAGAAGGACGAGCAATACTCTCACCCACTTTAGATGTTGTTGATCAGATTAATCAGTATATGTGTGACATGAACACTGCTGAAGGTCGGACGTATTTAAGCTGTGACTCTTTGTGTAAGGCAGAATCAGATGATGATAATCTCTCACAAGTACACACTCCTGAATTTTTAAATGGCTTGAGATTGTCTGGACTTCCTAATCATTCATTGACAATAAAGGTTGGGGCACCTGTTATGTTACTGCGGAACATAGAACACTCTCTTGGTCTTTGTAACGGTATGCGCCTCATCGTTACAAGATTGGCGGATCATATTGTCGAAGCAAGAATAGTTAATGGAACGCAGCAAGGAACCAAAGTTCTTATACCACGAATTTCTTTCACCCCTTCTGATACGAGATTGCAGTTCAAGTTCCAACGTAAACAATTCCCGTTGATGCTCGCATATGCAATGACTATCAACAAAAGCCAGGGTCAAACACTAACTCATGTCGGCTTATTGTTGAAAAAAACCAGTCTTTAATCACGGTCAATTGTACGTGGCTTTTTCCCGAGTCACTCATCCTGATGGCCTTAAGGTTTTAGCTCTAGACGAGGATGGACAAACTTCTGTTACTACTACTAATGTCGTCTACAAATAGGTTTTCAACAATGTGTAATTCGAAACAGCTATATTATCTATTCTGCGTGCACCAATATAATAAAATTGTTACATATCTACATATTACGTATATATTTCATTACAAAAATTTCTATAACTAAATTACTACACATAAAGATAATGAGATCAATTAATTCAATTTCGAAACACTCATACAAACCTTAATTCAACGTAAAAATTACACTATCGAATATGAAGCAAATTATAATTCATATATTATAACAAATATATTTCGTGCATCGTACGAGTGCAAATACTAGTAAAATTAAATAAACATTTTATAATTTGAATGCTCAACCTATTTTCGCAAATTATGTTGTGGACTCGTGTCCACAATGCATTGTGGACACGAGTCCAAAACAACGTCGTTTTAAGGGAAAACGCGGTCTTCTAGTTAAAAAAAAAATTTAATTTTGTCACGCCGTTAATGGCGTTAACGGCGTTATTCGTTTGTGACATTATGAATGTACAGTTATGGAATTATGAATGTATAGTTATGGGAATTATGAATGTACAGTTATGGAATTATGAATGTAAGTCATGGAATTATGAACACAGAGCTCTGACATTATGAACTTACAATTATGAACATATAGTGATAAATTATGAACATAGAGCTCTAAAATTGTGAACATAGAGTTTCGAAAATTATGAATTTACAATTATTGAATTATGAATATACAGTTACAGAATTATGAATGTACAGTTATGCAATTATGAATGTACAGCTATGGAATTATGAACACAGAGCTCTGACATTATGAATTTACAATTATGAACATATAGTAATAAAATTATAAACATATGCTCTTATAACAAAGTGGTCTGAAATTTAAAAAATAAATAAATAAAAAATAAAGTGGAAAATAACAATACCATTAACAACATCGTTACCGTGTCCATATTGTATGCTGGACACGGGTCCATAGCATAACGATTGACCTATTTTGTAGCCGAAGAAAATGAATATTGGGCCATAAATGTTTTAAGAATTGGCCCATAAACAAATAATTCCGATGTTGGAATCCAATTGTTATACCATAGACTCAATAGTTATGCTGTGCAACCGTGTGCACCATGCATGGTGCACACAATTGCAAAACGACGTCGTTTTGATTAAAAACGCGCGTCTCATTTAAAAAATATATATATTAGTTTCGATTCCCCTCAACAGCATTTTTGTGGATATATAGTTATGAATTATTGTGGATATATAGTTATGAATTTGTGGATATTTAGTTCATTCATTGTGGATATTTAGTTCATTCATTGTGGATATTTAGTTCATTCATTCTGGGTTTTGTGTTATTCATTCACTGTGGATATATAGTTATGAATTTGTGAATATATAGTTATGAATTTGTGGATATATAGTTATGAATTTGTGGATATATAATTCAAATTATGCACAAAAAAATGCTATTGCCGGGAATCGAACCTGAATTTTTTTTTTTAAAGTGGAACGCGCGTTTTTAGTCAAAACAACGTCGTTTTTGCAACCGTGTGCACCATGGTGCACACGGTTGCACAGCATAATTTGCGCCATAGACTATGGTGACCGTTACATGGAAAACTATTGACATACATATTTATTTTTACTGGATTATATGTTTTTTTTTTAGTAAAATTGTTACATTTTGATACATGTTTATTTTTAATATACTGTAATTTCATTACTATCAAAAAATACAATTGTTATACCATGGACAATGATTTATCTTGTATTGTGGACCATAATCTAAAAAGTATGGTACTTGTAGACTTGTAGTTAACATATTATGTACCTTCAATTAATAAATTATGTGCTTACTACAATTAACATATTATGTATATCTAGTTAACATTTTATGTGTCTGCAGTTAACATATTATGCATGTGTCTATAGTTAACATATTATGTGTATTCACTTTATTTACAGACACATAATTTGTTAACTGTGGACATATAAAATATTAACTGAAAGTATATAGTGTTAGGTAGAGTTGTCAAAACAGTCTTCGCAAATTATGCAATGGACTCGTGTACACGAGTCTAAAACGACGTCGTTTTCAGGGAAAACGCGTCATTTCAGTTAAAAAAAAAAATTTAATTTTGTCTCGCCGTTAACGACATTATTCGTTTGTGCCATTATGAATGTACAGTTATGGGATTATGAATGTACAGTTATGGAATTATGAATATAAGTTATAAAATTATGAACACAGAGCTCTGACATTATGAACTTACAATTATGAACATATAGTGATAAAATTATGAACATAGAGCTCTAAAATTGTGAACATCGAGCTTTGAAAATTATGATTTTACAGTTATTGAATTATGAATGTACAGTTACGGAATTATGAATGTACAGTTATGCAATTATGAATGTACAGTTATGCAATTATGAATGTACAGTTATGAAATTATGAACACAGAGCTCTGACATTATAAACTTACAATATGAACATATAGTGATAAAATTATGAACATAGAGCTCTAAAATTGTGAACATAGAGTTTTGAAAATTATGAAGTTACAGTTATTGAATTATGAATGTACAGTTACGGAATTATGAATGTACAGTTATGGAAGTATGAATGTATAGTTATGGAATTATGAACATAGAGCTCTGACATTATGAACTTACAATTATGAACATATAGTAATAAAATTATGAACATATACTCCTATAACGAAGCGGTCTGAAATTTAAAAAAATAAATAAATAATAAATAAAAGGAGAGAAAAGGAGATAACAGTGCCTAACGGCACTGTTACCCGTATCCAGCATGCAGGCTGGACACGGGTCCATAGCATAACGATTGAACAGTCTTAGCTCGTAAGGTTAACCCATCAGGCTTTGAGATTGTAGACTCATTTTAATGGCAGGCATGACGAGGAGGGCTTTGAAGGATGACGGTGGCCCGTCAAAGTACTAAATTAAAAAAATTATTAAAATTAACAAATGTTACAAATTTACAAAATAAAAACCCTAATATAATTTCTCAATTTCCTTATCTTTAGACAATCTTTATTTAAAATTTAAAGTTTAAGCCTAAAATGATTTTAGTATTTACATATTTTTTTACAAGTAACAAAGATGAGATTATGGATAACCAATTCAATTAACCGTAAACAAAGAATTACAGTCCTATATACAAAGCTCCTATTCTATAGGCTAACATTAATAAGACTAAGTCTCTACCACAGATATAGAATATATAGTATAATAAATAAATACAATTATTTATATTACTAACACACCCCCTCAAGCACAAGGTTGGAGGGTGACAACATTGAGCTTGTCTCGAAGAAGTTGAAAACGCGGTCCTGGTAAGGGCTTGGTGAAGATGTCAGCTAGCTGCTCCTTTGTGGAAACAAAACTGACAATAAAATCCCCAGATGCGACCTTGTCTCGAACAAAGTGATAATCGATCTCAACATGCTTCGTCCGAGCGTGAAAAACTGGATTGACAGCCAAGTATGTGGCCCCGAGATTGTCGCACCATAGTGTTGTCGGCTTGCCCGAGTGGAGTCCAAGTTCACGAAGCAAAGAGACAACCCATGTGACCTCAGCTGCAACGTCTGCCAGGCCCTTGTACTCAGCTTCAGTCGATGATCTTGCCACTGTACGCTGCTTGCGGGACACCCAAGAAACCAGGTTGTCCCCGAGAAAGACCGCATACCCGCTGGTGGACTTCCGACCAATCGGGCAGCTAGCCCAGTCGGAGTCGGAGTAAGCGTGCAAATCAGACGTTGTCGACGGACGAAGGCGTAGACCGTAGTCCTGCGTCCCCTTGATATAGCGAAGAACCCTCTTAAGAAGACTCCAATGATTATCTGTGGGAGAATGCATGAACTGACACAATCTGTTAACTGAAAAAGCCTGATCGGGACGAGTAATGGTGAGGTACTGTAAAGCCCCAACTATACGGCGGTACTGCGTGGGATTCTCAAAAGGATCGGAAGAAGGAGTAGTCGGTTGTGTTACCGAAGCCGGTGTTGCCAAGGCTTTGCAATCTGTCATGCCCGAGCGAGATAGGATATCCTGCATATACTGGCACTGAGAGAGAAGAAAGCTATCACCAATTGCGAGAGTCTCGATCCCTAAGAAGAAGCTTGGCGTTCCCAAATCCCGGATCTTGAAAGTCGTGGCTAAGCGGTGTAGTAAGTTGGTAACCAAGCTCGTATCATTCCCCATCATTATAATGTCGTCGACGTAGACTAGTAAAAAGACGCGCGAATCTCCCGAAGTGTAATGGAATAGTGAGACGTCTGTTTTGGATGCCAAGAACCCTGTGGATATCAAAAAATCATGAAGTCTCTTAAACCACGCACGTGGTGCTTGTTTTAGTCCGTAAAGGGACCGTTGAAGATGACAAACATGATTCGGTCTAGCTGGATCTTCATAGCCTGGTGGATGCTTCATATATACGGTTTCAGCAAGATGTCCATTTAAGAATGTGTTGTGAACATCCAGCTGCCGTAGAGTCCACCTGTTAGAAACAACAAGAGAAAAGAGTATGCGAACGGTGGTTAGTTTGACCACCGGACTGAAAGTGTTAAAGAAATCTTCCCCTGCAACCTGGTTGAACCCTTTGCCTACTAGTCGCGCCTTATAGCGCTCCACTGAACCATCGGCTTTGCGTTTGGTGCGAAAGACCCATTTGCAGCCAATGATGTTCATTTGCGGTGTAGCCGGAGTGAGTTCCCAGGTGTTGTTATGCAAAAGGGCATTGAATTCCTGATCCATGGCATCCCGCCACTGAGGATGCCCTACGGCCTGAGAGTAGCAGGTTGGATCAGTAGTCGCGGTAAGAGCTAAGAACTCTTCATCACGGCCTTGTGTCTTGTGCCGAGTCCGCATAGTATGCGGGACGTGAGGCTTGCCCCGTCCACGGCCCCTATGGGCCGTAGCAGGTGGTCTCGTGGTGACACGAGTTTCTGGTGAAGCTGTTATGGCTGGTGGCTCCAGTTCTGGTGCCATAGGTAGCTCCATGGCTAGGGGTGTTAACTGAGTAGCTATTACAACTGGCCCCGCTCCCCAGGGTGTTGTAGTGGAACTCACTGCAGTTTGAACAGGTGCCTGTAGAGCAAATGGGAAAACGGACTCATCAAACCGAACATGGCGGCAGATAAAGATCTTTCCCGATATAGGATCCATACACCGATATCCCCTAAAAGAGACAGGGTAACCTAGGAAGACACAGGGTGTCGACCGATACTCTATCTTGTGCCGATTGTAAGGCCGAAGATATGGGTAACAGCGACACCCGAAAACACGAAAAAAAGTCTACGGAGGTTGTGTTTTATAGACACGATAATGAGGACTTTCGTAGTTTATAGCAAAAGATGGTAGACAATTAATTAAATAGGTGGCTGTTTCGAAGGCATAACCCCAATATATTTGTGGGGTTGAGCTTTCAGCTAGAAGTGCCAAGCCGGTTTCGACTATGTGTCTGTTCCGGCGTTCGACACGGCCATTTTGTTCGTGGGTATAGGCACACGATTGTCTGTGTGTAATGCCTAAATTTTCGAAGAGTTTATGAAGGCGTCGGTACTCACCTCCTAAATCAGACTGTATGGCTTTGATAGAACGCGAAAAACGTCGTTCGACCATCACCCGGAACACATCAAATATTTTATATATATCTGATTTTAATCGTAATGGGTAAAACCAGCAATAACGCGAGTGGTCATCTACAAACAATACGAAATAACGAGCGCCAGTAGCACTAATTACAGGAGACGGACCCCAGATGTCCGTATATAACAAGTCTAAAATATTATTGCTAGTACTAGAAACCCTATCTAAGGGAAAGCGAGCTGATTTCCCGAGTTGACACGCGGTACACAATTTTGACGAACTGGCTTTATTTGTAGTGACGGGACAGTGTTTTAAGGCGTGTTGTAGAGCTTGATTATGGGGATGACCTAGACGTTGATGCCACACCTCGGAGGATGCTCGAGCGGTAAGAAAGGCACACGGAGATGGTGGGACCAATAACTTGTATAGGCCGCCGGAGGTGAAACCTTTAAGAAGAACCGCCCGAGTGTTGCAATCCTTCACAAGAAACAAATTTTTGTGAAATTCAAAATAAACGTCGTTATCGTTAGTAAATCGATAAACGGACAATAACGGTAGTGTTAAATTTGGAACATGCAGTATTTGTGACATTGACAAACTTTTAGACTGAGATGGGATTACGGTATGGCCTACACGGGAAACACCCAAACCTGTACCATTTCCAATTTTTAGAACGTCACCACCAGTATAGGCTTCAGAGTGTCCCATCATCTGTTCGTCTGGAGTTGCGTGGGATGTTGCCCCGGTATTCGGGTACCACACATCGGGTGTCACATGGCCCGAATTCTCGCCAGAGACCGCTACGTTAGCGTGACCAGCAGGACGGTCATTGTACCGTTTGTTGCAGTACAAAGCCGTGTGTCCATGTGCTCTGCAGATCTGACATCTCGGACCGCCACCCCGGCCTTGCCGGCCTTGATTGCCCCGGCCGCGATTTTGCCAGCCACCACGACCGCCGGAGTGACGCCCATGCGTCTGATCACCGCCATGCCGGCCTCGTCCAACGTAGAACACCGCCGGAGAGCCACTGCCAGCCGCATGATCTGCAACAGAAAAATCATCCTCATGGATGAATTCTTACGCCTGGAGGAAGTCAGAGAGCTGCGCCAACGAGACTGGCGCTCTAGTCGCGGTGAGAGAGTTTGCCATCGTACGGAACTCCGGTCTGAGCCCCCGGAGAACGTACAAGATCTATTCGTTCGGCGAGAGAGGCCTGCCGGCGAGGGATAGCGCCTCAGCGATCATCTGGCACTTCCCTAAGTATTCGGCCGGAGAACCAGGGCCTTGGCGGAGGGTCTGAAACTGCCCGAGCAGGCTCAAGCATCGCGCACGGGTGGAGGAGGCGCATGTCGATGCGATCGCATCCCAGACCTCCCGAGATGTCTGTTTTCCGACCGCGAGGTGCATAACCTCGTCAGATAAGGATGAGACGATGGTGGAGAGGATCGCCTGGTCCTGCTGGATCCAAGCCTCATACGCCGGGTTTGCAGCGGTAATGGTTGTCGTGGTGGAATCGCCGGCAGTGGAGGAGACAACGACAGTCGCCGGTGGACACGGGATTCAGCCATCGATGTAGCCTAACAATCCTTGGCCTCGGAGGAACGGCACCAATTGGGTGCGCCAGAAGAGATAGTACCTCATTGTCAGCCGTGTGGAGACAAAGTGATGAGCCGCCGTAAGGGAGTTGACGGCCACCGGAGGAACGCCGGCGGTGGTGGCGACGGTCCGTTCACTGGAGGAGGAAGTCATGCGTTTGTTACGGGAAAAGTGTATGGTGAACGAAAAAAAAAAGAGAGGATCGAACCTTCGGCTCTTGATACCAGATGAGATTATGGATAACCAATTCAATTAACCGTAGACAAAGAATTACAGTCCTATATACAAAGCTCCTATTCTATAGGATAACATTAATAAGACTAAGTCTCTACCACAGATATAGACTATATAGTATAATAAATAAATACAATTATTTATATTACTAACAACAAATTTAAAAAAATTACAAAGTTAATATTTTGGTGGGGCCCACCATAATCTTATGAGCCTAAGGCGGGTTGCCTTCCTTAAGTTGCAAATTATGCTGTGCAACCGTGTGCATCATGTATGGTGCACATGGTTGCAAAAACGACGTCGTTTTGACTAAACACGCACGTTCCACTTTAAAAATAAAAAAAAAAAATCAGGTTCAATTTTTGACAATAGCATTTTTTTTTTTGCATAATTTGAATTATATATCCACAAGTTCATAACTATATATCCACAAGTTCATAACTATATATCCACAGTGAATGAATAAAACAAAATCCAGAATGGATGAACTAAATATCCACAATGAATGAACTAAACATCCACAATGAATGAACTAAATATCCATAAATTCATAACTATATATCCATAAATGCATAATTATATATCCACAAATTCATAACTATATCCACAATAATTCATAACTATATATCCACAATAATGCTGTTGAGGGAAATCGAAACTGAATTTTTTTTTTATAAAATGGGACGTGCGTTTTTAGTCAAAATGACGTCGTTTTATAACCGTGTGCACCATGCATGGTGCACACGGTTGCACAACCTAACTATTGCCCTTATGCCTATATTATTTGTGGGCTTTTTAGCCCCTCCCTCTGGCCTTCTTTAACAACTATCTACTATACTAATAAGAGCCCAAGAGAGTTAGGCCTATAATGGGTAGAAAAAATGGCGGTCAAATTTTTTAATCAAATGAATGGCTCAGATTGATTAGATTTTAATTTTTTCTTGAGATTTCTTAATTTATCCTTAATGAATATGATTATCCGTTAATTTTTCCGTTAAATATTATCTTTTCCGTTAATTTCTGTTAGTTCACCGTTAACTTACTCATTAATTTCAATAAGAAAATGTCTTAGGTTCGAACCACATCCCAATCAAAGTTGGCATAATTAGTACTCTATGTTACTCTTATTAACTTAAATAATAATTTAGTAGCTACAACAAAAAATAATACATATGCATTTCTTTAATTTAGAATTATGTGTCTACAATGTCTTTATTAAAAAAAATTATTCATTATCAATAAATTAAATAAGAGAAATAATTTCATTAGTTATATTGTCTTTATTTTTCTCCAATATAAAAATTCTTTACATTCAAAATTCAAATCCATCAATTGATAATATTCGCTACATTGTCCCTACAATGTCTTTATTAAAAAAAATTATTCATTATCAATAAATTAATTAAGAGAAAAAATTTCATTAGTTATATTGTCTTTATTTTTCTTCAATGTAAAAATTCTTTACATTCAAATTCATCAATTGATTATATTCACTACATTGTCTGTTATCTTTTTTGTGCACTATTTTTAATTAAATATCAAAGTTATAATACAAAATAATGCTATATATTTATTTACCAAGTATTTTATTAATACCATGAAAAAATTTAAAAATTTAAATTAATAAAGCCAATTATATTAACTACTTGAGGGATTTGTTGACAAAGAGAGTATTCAAATCACACGACAAATTGAAGTGAGAAATTACTTCGCAATGTCCTTGTTTGACAATCAGCAGTTAGCAGTTAGCGTTAGCAGATTATATTAGCGGATTTGACCAGCGAATTATATCAACGGTTGGTAAAAAGATTTTTGAAAAAATTAGCTGTTTAAAATAACATTTAAAATGACATAAGGGTATAATAATAATAATAATAATAATAATAATAATAATAATAATAATAATAATAATAATAATAATAATAATAATAATAATAATAATAATAATAATAATAATAATAATAATAATAATAATAATAATAATAATAATAATAATAATAATAATAATAATAATAACAATAATTGTTTTAATAATAATTTTTTAAAATATAGATGTGTTTTGGGGAAATAATTTTCAAAAACGTTAAGTGAAAATATTGTAAATTGCAATGTTGAATTTTCAGCGGTTTGGAACAAATTGTTGCTTCAAACTGTTGAATAACCAAAACACTTTTTTTAGCATTTTGATATTTGGGTTGCATCATATTTACAATCGTCCAATATCTTTGGGTTACATTATAATTAAAATTTTTAAATTTTTACTAGATCAAAATTCCTTAAATTAGGAATTTCTTTATCCGGTCCATAATAATTTATTCAACAATAATGGTTGAACTAAATGAACACTGAGCAAAACACCTAAAGGACTGGTACCGTTGATTCATTCATTGATCTTGTATATATGTGCATTCATTAAATATATTAGAACCCTTTGCAACAAAAATATTTGGTTACTATTTAAAAAAAATTTAGTAACAATTATAATGAATCTCCTATATTACATTGTATTCATATACTATGAATTACATATTTAAATAAACAAATTAGACATTAAATTACTTATGTTGAACTTCTCATATATAATCTTGCATTTATATACTTTCAAATATTTATTTAATTATAAACATTGGGTAGAAAAAATTACCGTCAACAAATGAATAGTTCAGATTGTTCATATTTTAATTTATCCTTAATTATATGATTATCCGATCGGTTAACTTTTCGATTAAGTACCGTTAATTCACCGTTAGTCTAATATAGAATTATAACTACAACATTAATCTAATTCTAATATTAAAGTCTTAATAGAACTCTAACCACCGGAATCTCCTCAAACAATATTAGTATATATTTAATATTTTATGCTTTAACTTTTATTTGCTCTCCTTTATGTCCCGTATTTGGTTTCAACCCTACCCATACAATTATTTTATTGACAATTATAATCAATTTTGACTATATTATCTTGCATTTGTAAACTTAGAATTACCAATTTAAATACGCAAATTCAACATTCAATTATCAATGCATGAACAATTCTAATATAATCTTGTCTTGATATACTTTAAAATACTTATTTAAGAAAAACATTGGGCATTATTCCAATCGCGCAATGCGCGTAAAAAAACTAGTACATAATATAAATGTTATTTTAGACCGGAGTTCACAATGCAAAATGGATCCTGATCCAAGGTATAATTTTTCCTAAGAATGAATCTGTAAAATATTAAAAGTGATCGTATATCATGATTTGTCGTCGGAATTAAATTGGGCCCTAATGTTTTAAGAGTTGGCCCATAAACAAGTGATAGACAAATTATATCGTGTACCGTGGTGCATAATTGATTATACACCGCGTATCAAAATGACGTTGTTTTATTTAATGAAAAGAAACAGAATTTTCGCAAAAAATAACTCTGTTCTTCAGTTTCATTTTGTATACACTGCAGTTTCAGTTCAACACAACTGCAGTTTCATTCAATATTTATACACTCAAATATATGAAAATATTATTTAATTTTATTTTATATACACTATAGTTTCATTAAAACACAACTACATGATCATTTCAATATAATTACAGCTTCATTGTAAAATATATACTCGAATATGTGAAATGTTATTCAGTTTCATTTTATATATACTGTAGTTTCATTTCATCACAACTACAATATCATTTTGATATAACAGCAGTTTCATTTGATAATATAAAAATAATATGTGAGACAGTATTGATTTAGACATACTGTAGTGTCACTCTGTTATAACGGTAGAAACGACGCTGTTTTAATGCGCGGTGCATAATCAATTATGCACCGCGGGGACGATATAACGCCTGCAAACGATACAGCTTTTAGAATGAAATTGTACCGTAGTCCATAACTACGATCTCATTAAGCCCATAACAGTTGTTGGTTTTTTTTTGTTTTTTTTTTTTTTTTTTTTCACAAAATCTCTCTCACCAGTAATATTTTCTGGCGGTTATTATTCGCGCCATTGGGTTCACCCTCGAGAAGGTTCAGCTATGGCGATGCTGACGACTTCCGTCCCATCTTTCTCCCTTCGTCCTCCCAAAGCAAACCTCTCCACTACTGCCGGCGGTGGCGGTTTTTTTCCCCGTGCTGATAGAGCCGGCGAGTTCTGCCGTCCAGTAGCTAAGTCGATTGTGCGGTACCGCAATCAGGGGGCGGTGCTAACCCCCGCTTCCTCTGTGTCTACTGCTCCTACTATCATCACTGATGAGTTGGAATCGGCGTCGAGCGTGGTGAGGAAATTCTACTCTGGTATCAATGGCCGCGACTTGGCCTCGGTTGAAGGCCTTATAGCTGAGAATTGTGTATATGAAGATCTCGTATTCCCTCAGCCCTTTGTTGGACGCAAGGTCAGTGTTACGAGGGCGGAATTCGAAATTGACATTAAAACAAATTGGTCATTTCCTTTCTTTTGTTTCATGTTCTAGTTCTTGGATACGAGCAATTAGGGCATTGTTAGAGACAAATATAAATAATTAAGAGTACAAGGTTTATATGCTTATGAGTTGTATAGAATGCTTGCTTCTATACCATCATCAGCAACAAATTTCTTTTTATGCTCATGACTTTTAGGTTTGAGCTCTTATTCTTACTGCAGGCCATTCTAGAATTTTTTAGGAAGTTTATTGATTCTGTTGGGCCTGATCTGCAATTTGTGATTGATGATATATCAGAGGAGGATTCCTCAGCTGTAGGGGTCACATGGCACTTAGGTACAAGAAGTCTTTATTGCATCTTGTATTTATTCCTACTCGGCTGATGATTAAATTTATGAACAGAATGGAAGGGAAGGCCATTTCCTTTTAGCAAAGGATGTAGCTTTTATCGGTTGGAAGCAGTAGATGGCCAGAGGCAAATACTGTGAGTATATCCAAAATTTGAGGTAGCTATATATCTAGTAGCTTTGCTAATGAGGTTGTCACTTTTTAAACTGAATTTCCCACTTTCTTGTCTTATGATTCCTGGTATTGCAATGTAAAAGTTTCTTGTACTTGAAATTTCCTGGAAAATTAACTTCTTCACTTAGAGTCAGAATTACCTCCTCCTCCTCCTCTTTCTTCTTTTTATTCCTTGCATCTGCCCCAAATGTTGGGTTGAAACTAGGATATTAAGTGCCTTCTCAAACTTAAAAAGATGTCTATCTCAGAATAATGTAATAATCAAACTGAAAGATGTTTACTTGAAGATTACAATTTAACATACTAATCAATGCATGCTAAGCTGAAGCTAATTTTTCTTTTTCATTTATGTTTTTTTTTTTTTTTTTTTTTTTTTTTGCTGCTTTCTTTTGAAAATCAATATTAAAAGAGCTACCTGAATATGGCCTTACTTCTTAAATGGGAATTTTCTTTTTCTTTTGTTTCAATTATTCTTTTTCAAGTTTAGCCTAAATGTCAATTTTCTTGACCAGATATGGTAGAGACAGTGTTGAACCTGCAATCAAGCCTGGAGAGACAGCTTTGGTATGTATTTCCTATATTGATCTACCTTTCTCTTAAACATGTAACATTGGATTGACATACATGTATATGCATTTAAAATGAGTGCATCCATGGACATTTTTTTTTTGCCTTATTTTTGGTTTTGACATGTTCCTGGGTCCCACCATGGTTCCACCATACCCTAGTTCATACCTAGTCCCTACTTGGTTCCGCCATTATTCCGACCCTTGCTAGGGAGGAGATTTGATCTTGAAACCTTTCGTATGGAAAGTGACAGGTATGCTATCAGACCACAATGTACTTGGCCCATGGACATTATTCATATTAACATACATGTATATGCATTTGAATTTGTGTTGTCTTTATAATGTTATAGTCCTAAAAAATTGAATTTGGAAAATGAGTGTTGGTAGACATGTTTTCCAAACTAAAAACATGAATAGAGAATAGAATACATAGAATGAAACCACTTGGCTAGTAGCTAGTATTCCAATATGCATTAGTATGATGCAATGACAAGCTTGAAACTTACCCTATCTATATGCACATTGCTACATTAGTGTCTGACTGTCTGCTGCACTGTAAGGTCACCCAGGAAGAATAACCTGCTAGATATACTTTCGCACACACAGCTAGTAGGTGGTTCCTTTATCAAGCTACCAGGAACTGATTCTTATGATGCTTTAGACTTAGCTTGTGGGACATGACATCATTTTTAATTGACAGGTTGCTATCAGAGGCGTAGCTTGGCTGCTGCAACAGTTTCCGCAATTGGCAGAACGGCTATAATGGAAACATCGAATCTTATATAAACTCTTGCAGGTAGGCAAAACCTGCTAAATATGGTGGACTTGTGAAGGAAATGATGCTACATACTAGCTAATATTTGTTGTAAAATTATTAATCAGAAATCAGAATAATGAAATTTGTACATATATAATCTGCATCTATCTATATATATGTGTGTGTGTGAAAATCATATCTATTAAGTAGAAGTCTATGAATTATTTATACTTGTACAAAGAGATAAAAATAGGCTACCAAAAGCAACTGTATAGATATGTTCTACAGGATAACAAAACAATGATAAAAACTAAGTCAAAAAAAGTAATCTAAACATTAATCCTTAATGTGTCCCCGCAAGTTGGAGCCCAATGTAGGGGGCCCGGGGCCGTAGTTAGGGGAAAAATGAGGGGATCCCCGAGGGAGCAGCTGGAACCCACCTTCAAGGGGCTATGGATGAAAATATTGATCATACCCCGACCATTAAGGGCCCACAAGTTGTCAGCACACATAGCCAAACACATATATCCATTCCCAAAGGATGGGTTGACAAGATGAATGCTAAAATCGAGGAGTTGGTTCACTGGAAGGAACAAGGTAATTTGCATGTAATCTTGAAAATCGAGATCATCATGCCCTTCACACTGAGAATTATGAACAAGCCCCTCCCCGCTAATTTCAAGTTGCATAATATCAAACAGTTTGATGGGGTAGGGGGCCCTCAAGAGCATATCATAGACCTACCAAGCCACCATGTTGTTAATGGAGTTCGCTAAAGCAGTCATGTGTCGAGCTTTCTTTTCGACCCTAAGAAGATCAACTCAGCGTTGGTTCATGAACTTAATTTGGGGGTGGGGGGATCTATTGACTCTTTTCACGACTTAGCAATGAAATTTACCAATTACCACCCATTTTATGAGGAAGATGAGAACCAGAAAGCATTTTACTTACCTAGCTACGGTGCAACAAAAGGTGAGCGAAACTCTAATTAATTTTTTCGCATGTTGGCGGACCAAAGAGGCAAAGGTAGACGGGATGGACGATAAGTCCACAATTACCATGTTCATAAGGCTTTAAGGGCATGGGATTTATACAAGAGTCTTAGGTGCAAAGCCCCAAACACCTATGTGGCCTTGACAGCCAATGGTAATAGATAAGTCGAGGCCAAGGAAGCAAACTAAGCGAAAGGAAAGGATGATGAAATGTAATACTCCACTTTTTTTAAACTTATTTAACAGACTAAACCTTTAAAGATAAACTAAGGCAGCGGAATAAACTTACTAAACAACTTAGTAGAGGTGTCACCGCCACAATCACCCTTCACCGTGATTGCACAGGCTAAGGATAAACAAACTAAATCATTAAAAGTCTTACTAATCATCAATCAAATTAGGGGATAAACCCCGGTGTCCAGCACCATAAAAAACAACGTGTAGTCAACTACAAGTCTCAAAAAGTAATCCACATCAAGAGTTTAGACTACAAATGCTAACTAATGTTAGTCTAGTCTAACTCGTACTCTCTCTCGCGAACTGGGTCCACCCGAAAGAGGTTAACAAACAACAAGTAGAAAACAAACTCGTTAGCACGAAGCTAAGTATAACGCCACTCAACCCTGTAAAGTACTACAGTATATACTTTTGGAAAACATTTGTTTCACATTCTTAGATCAGTCATTCTCAATCACTCAACAACAGTTAATCATGCTCAACAGGGTTTCTAAATGCTTGCAACCTAATTATCAAATAGGCATGCTTTCACAATTATCTAGCTTATCATCAAGCTCATACTTTCACATACTTATCTCATCTATAATCTCAAGTCTATCTAACATCTCAGTAGTAATCTCATACTATCACATAACTCAATAAGCAATCATGTGCTATCATATAATCTCAAATCAAACTCATGCTATCATATACTCATCATGCAAACTCGTGCAATCATATACTCAATATGCAATCTCGTGCAATCATACTCATTATGCAATCTAGTGCAATAATATACTCGACATGCAATCTAGTGCAATCATATACTCATTACGCAATCTCTTGCAATCATATACTCATTACGCAATCTCGTGCAATCATATACTCAATATATAATCAATCATATACTCATTATGCAATCTAGTGCAATCATTCTCATTATGCAATCTCGTGGAATCATACTTGATCATGCAATGAAAATGAACATGATGCTTTTAGTATAAGTATAGATAGATATACATATACACTCTTTTGCAAAAGAATACTTTTTCTTGTGGAGGTTTCTTAGAGTCACAATGACTCGCTTTCTTTCTCTTGAGTCTCTTGACTCGATTACTTTCTCTTGAGTCTCTTGACTCGATTGCTTTCTCTTGAGTCTCTTGACTCGATTGCTTTCTTTAATCATGGGCAAGGTGGGACTTCACCATAAGGTAAATATACCTATCTGGGCTCGGCATCTAGCCGGCCTAATACTCAACTCGCCTATAGAACCACTCTCTTGGTCCTTTTCTCAAACTCTGTGGAATCAGGTATCGAACTATCAGTGTGCACACCCCCTGACCAGGATTCCAAGCCTGGCGGGCAGTTTAAACCTCGTAACGTGGGAATACGCCGCGTTACATGATATCGGATCGCAATATCCGTTTCTTGCTTTACTTTCTTTCTTTCACTGCTTGTTGGTTCTATTCGATCTTATCTCTTTTCTTCTGAAAGGATATAGTCCTAACGGGCCTCCAAAATACTATTTGTCTCACAATATATAGCATATATATCTCATGCAACTTCTTTACTTATGCACATAACTTCTCAACAATTTCTCAATGCAACAAGAAGATGACTTTCTAAAATAGATATGAGTCTTTGAAAATAATACTTAGGCTCACTTTGGCCATTTATGCATTTTAAAACATGATATGCTCAAATATGCACTTTACTGTAGAATGAACTTCAATTATCTTTTCACTGTGAATTCTCAACAATTCTATAAACATGCTCATAAATCATAATTTAGCAAATCTTCATTTGGCAAACACTTAGCATCTAATTCAACATGCACTTGAACTCAAAATGCTCAACATATTCTTATTTACTGTAAACCTGCTCTGTAAACTGTAATATTCTTGGCAATAATCTCAACAAGTCAATTAGACATCTAGGCATGCTTTTCTAGCAAACTTAACAAATATTGATCATATTTCATTATCTAACATTCATATAATTTCCATGCTTCTCAAATAAGTATCCAAAACCAACACTCAACATTTTCCTTCACTGTAAACATTCACAAACAACATCTTCTATCACATAAAGCTCAATTCTACTCCAAATTCCATGAAATTACTTTCTAAACGTGCGTCGTGACGGCCCCGAATGTCCGAGCCTCAAGGGCCCGCCAGTCCCGGTCCGAAACGACACGTAGCTGAGCCACAAGGGCCCGACCACTGCACAGCTCCTGCTTAGCGGGGCTTGAGGAGCCCTGCCGCCTGGAGCCGCCAAGCGGGGGCCTAGGGTCACGGCTCTTGCCTAGAGCCATGCCCTAGGGCCACTCCTCCACGGCCCTAGCCAACGACTCCTCCCAAGGGTCGTTGGCTAGATCCGTGCCTCATCTGGTGCACACTATGTTGTGCACCAGTGAGCTTCTTCTTCCCATGTAATGCAATATCAAGCAAATAAACACTCCCAAATCATCAACAACACACCATAGCTCAACAATAGATTATTTACTAGCTCAAACACACATTATTTTAGCATTTCTACTTATTTCAAGCACAGAACAATGACTTCACAGAGTCTAAAATAGCTTTGGGAGTCCATGGGGTTATACCTTTGTAGACTTCTTCTCTTAGCTGGAATTTCACCTTCTTCCCAAGCTAGTTACACCCTCCTAACATCTCAAACAAACCACACAACCACTTACTACCAAGTTCTTAGAGAATAAAGCTAGAAGGAGTAAGATTGGAAGGGAGAAAAATGAATGGATGGAAATGAAGGCTAAAACCTTATTGTGATGTTTCTTGTTCTTGCAGAGCTCAAAAATGTGGGAAGCAAAAAGTGGAATCATGAGGCAAATGTCTGATATTGTTCTTATTTATAGAGGCACAAAACCCTAGGGTGATCTCTCATGATTGGTGGAGGGCAAAAGTGTAAAGGCTTGGCTAGAAAGTTGCATCAGACAAGCTCTTAGAGTGGTGTGGTTCACCATACTTCATGGATCATGGTCCAAAATCAGGATTTAAAATAGTTTGGGGTTGAAATTGAATTTCTCAAAAATGATTTCTAGATAGACACTTGATTTAGGCTTCTTAGATTTCTCTCGATTTCACTCAGATTGAATTTTCAGTTCAAAACTTGGCACGCAATGTACCCGAGAATTTAGGATTTTTGTTTCAAATCATGTTTCGGTGTTGAATTTATTTAAAAATGGCTCAAAATATTTTATTCTAACACTGATTCCATTGCAAAAATTTTTATGGAGTGAAAAATGACTATTTTGGGATTTCTTAAAACCGAATTTATAAGATTAAAATTTGGGTTGTAATAAGAACCACTACACATGGAATCCAATAAGGGTCTATAGTGAGCTCATCAAAGGCCCATAACTACATCCTTAAAGAATCATTGGTGGAAGAAACAAGAAGGCCCAATAATAATTCCATTCGATAGAGGAAAGTATTATAGTGGCCCATTTCAAGTGATATCATGGATCAAAGACAATGCTTACAAGATTCGAGGTCAAATCATTTTCAAAAAGCGGAGGATGATGCGACCCAACATAATGAAGATCCATCAAGAGTACCAATTGGGCCAATCACAAGGCCCAAGTCCAAACAATTAAGATAACTCTTCATTGGTGATATTCAAAGATGATGGAAATCCAAGTCAAGCCCATTTGTAAAAGATGAAGAAGAATTCAAGGCTTTTTATAATTGTTTAAGTGCTGATTTTGGAGATTAAATTAGGCACAAATAAGCCTTATTATTTTTAGTCATCATTATTTTAATTTGTATGGCATGAAAGAGAAAACACTAGTTTGTATTTAGAAAGGATTCCTTAAATCCTTTTCTAAATAGGACTATATTTACTTGCTTTCTAGATTTGGTTTATGACTCTTATTCCCATTGTATTTAGGATTACAATGCTGCCCTATACCTATAAATAGGGCACATCCATATCAGTTTTAGAGGGGGCTTTAATTCAATAAAATTCTTAAGTTTTTCTTTACACTTGTGTAAGAAACCTTATGGCTAATTGTGGACTCAATTAGTGGCTAGTCGTGGACTCGACTAGCAAATTGATTCGTGGACTCGAATCAATCTTCCTTTCTTCAACCTTAGATTTAGGTTCGTGGACTCGTTCTTGAATCGAAGGAAACTAGATCCGACTCTAGTTGATTGAAGATTGCATCATCGAGGTACTTGAAGCTACCATGGGATTCTTCTAAGTCTTTGAGGATTCGAGACAAAGGATTTCTCGTGAGGTTTAAGGTATTTTGATCCATCTCTATCTTTACTTTTGAGAGCATTCTTGGGACAATATTTCATCTTTATTTGAACATTGGACTAGGTTCATATCAATTTGGTATTCAGAGTCTAGATTTATCTCATTATCGTTAGAAATTTGTTTTCTTTGGTTCCCTAGGTTTATCTCATTCTTATCTTACATACTACTTTTTTTCGTGTCTTATTCATTTAAAAACCCCAAAAAAATTTCCTTTGCATTCTTGATTATTTTCTTGAATCTTGATACATGTTCTTTAGTTTCTTGAAAACCTATCCCGAAAGAGTTTTCCCTTTTTCCTATCCAATATCAACGACACCTCACACCTCCTAAGCACCATATTACCAAAAATTCAGTCAAGAAAACAATCTCATCTCACCCTTACCTATATCCGAAGCGCATTTACGCGCAATCACACCCTGTCTAGATTTCCGCGTTCTGTGACCAGTTTCAAAGAATGACCTATATCTTGATATCCACTGGTTAGTTTTATCTGAAATTTTGATATGTTGTAGATCTCTTCTGAGGCGTTCTTTTGATATATTATACACGTGCTAATTCCTTACAGTCATTGATATATTGATCTTCGAAGTAAGGGCAGCGTTTCTGTTTTTCTGGGTGATTCTTGAAATTCTTGATTATGTTTTGAAGGGGTTGTGTGGATCTTCTTGGTCCGAAATTTTTGTTGATATTTACAGTAGTTATTTGGAGGTTACTTATAAAAAAATCAAAAAAATCAAGAAATTTGAAAAAAAAAAAAAAAAAAAAAAAAGCAAAAAAGAGAAAGCAATAAAGAAAAAGAATAAGGTTGGGGAAGGAATCTGGTTGGTAGGAGAATTTTGAAGGGAAAAGGAAGGGGAAAAGTATAAGGTTGGAAGGAGTTCTTGATATATTCCTATTTGGTTGTGGTACGCTTGAACCCCTATTACATTCTATTTGTGTCTATCTTCTGATATTGGTCCTGCATATCTTTCTGACATACTTCTTTCTTTGCTTCCCTTTTTTCTTTCAAATCTTGCTTAGTTTCTGTGCTTGTATTGTCCTTTTTCTTTGCTTCTTGCTCTCAATTTTATTACCTACCTCGTGATACACCTTACTCTCAAAGGCTTGTGAAGTTTTCCCAGGTACGTTTTCTTGAACTTTGAGGTTGAATCCATATCAACTTGAGTTCCGGACTAGAATATTTCTTTTTGGAAAAGGGCTTGTGAGAGTATCTGCCACCTTGAGCGATACACGAGTGGAGTGTGTGTTTGTAAGAGTGTGTAGTGCACCCCCAGAGCCATATAATCCACCTCTTAGCCACGAGCTAAGAATAGTGAGGGAGCGAGCCAACTTTTTGGTTTCACTAACGTTACTACTCACACATCTTCTTGTTTTTTAGATATTTTTTTTCCTATACAGATGGCTGAACAAGTTCCAAACCTGCCCCAGACATTAGAACAAGAGATAGACAGGTTACTCAAACGAATGAATAATTTGGAGCAACGCTCACAGCAAGTGCAACCACCACACAATGATGAGCGACACCTGCCACCAGCAGGAAGAGTGGATCCTAGATGTCAAAGGATCCAGCAGCGTAATGCGGAGTTAGGAAACATTAAACATGAAATTCCTAACTTCACCGGTGAGAAAGGACCTACCGAATACATAGAATGGGAGAATGCTATTGAAACTCATTTTTATTTAAAGCACTATTCTGATCTTACAAAAATTAGGCTAGTTGCTAAATCTTTTAAGGGGCATGCAGTATCATGGTGGCGAAAAAGAAATAGAGAGAGAGTTGCTAATTTTATTCCCTATGAATCTTGGGTTCAAGTGAGGGAAGATATGCGCCTAACCTTTCGTCCTAAATCTTTTTTCTATGATCTTGAAAGAAAATTGCAGGGAACGGTGCAAGGAAAAAAGTCAGTTGATGAGTACTACCAAACTATAAATATTTTGCTTAAACAGGGAGACATACATGAAGAAGAGACAAAAACTGTTACTCGTTTCGTACATAAGGTTGTCACAGGAAATGTCTTCTAAAATGCCTCGAATTGAGGAATCACCCAAGCCGAGTGCGAAAGCGATAGATCAACCAGTAGAGTGATATCTTGAACAAAGATGGAGGGTCGTTTCGAAGCCAAAACTCCCACCCCAATTGGGCCATTGAGATTGCACTCATCGATGCCCATAGCACCAATACCTCTAACGTCATTAACCACACAGCCAAGTGAGGTGTTGGCCTAGGTCGGGGAGGTATGATAGGCCCGCAAAGCAAAGTAGGCAGCCTAAGAGAGAAAAAAGGACGATTATGGTTGGACTTATAGGCTAGGTAAGCAGCCTAAAATAGAAAAGAAAAAAAAAAGATATCACTTCCAGTGTTGGGCTTGCAAAGCAAGGTAGGCGGCCCAAGAAAAAAAAACGATTATGGTTGGGCTTGCAGGCAAGGTAGGCAGCCCAAAGGAGAAAATAAAAAAAAAACGATATCATTCTTGATGTTGGGCCCGTAAAGCAGGGTAAGCGGCCCAAAGGGGAAAAGAAAAAAATTGATAACATTCTAGTGTTGTGCTCGCAAAATACGGTAGACAGTCTAAGAGAAAAAATTAATTATAGTTGGGCTTGCAAGCTGGGTTGACAAGCCCGGCGAGAGAAAAAAAAAAGTACATCTACTTTTCTCAGGACTTGCAGGTTGTAAAAATAGCTTGGCTAGCTCGACAACACATGCATGTGTGAAATAACAACATAAAGCAAGAAATGTGGCTCGTCGACATGCATGTAGAGAAGGAAGTCAAGAATCATTCTTGGTTGGCTCGCAAGAAGGGGAGGCGGCGAAGGCGGACTCAAGGAATCATCAAACCTCAATGAGAAAAAACAATCGAATAGACTCACACATAGGGAAAATAGCCCAAGGAAGCCCGCAAGTAGGAAAGATAGCATGGTAAACCTGCATGGAGGGAAGGGAAGGTAGCAGGGACTAAGCTATCCAAAAGAGATGAGAACCTTTCGGCCTATGAGTCTAGGCGTTAAGGTGTGAAGAAGTTTGGGTGTGTTTATACTTTTTCTATTTGTGAAAGACACCCAAAGAAAATGAGGGATATGTGATGGGGCCATGGGCCCCCGATGGCCATTTTAGTGGGAAGATATTAGTTCAAAGAAGTCCATTTTTATTGATGAGGTTTTGTCGCAAGAAGAATAAAAGTCTTGGTGGGCTAAAAATGAAGGAAACATGGTGAGAATAAAAGTCTTGGTGGGCTTAGAAGGAAGGAAACATGGTGGCCCAAAAGGACGGAACAAAATAACGAAAATACTGCTAGCAAAGTTCAAACCCGCAACCTCCCACTTGGTAACACACCTACCAACCCCCATCAATTTAATCACATTGCATATACCAAAGAACATGATGCTCTACTTATTCATGTGAAAGCGCTATAGTGGGGTATTACATGTATGCCTAAAAATTGAGAATAACCAAAGTCGTGCACTTGCCAAGCATCTAGATGGGTCTTCAACACTACATAAGAGGCATCAATGACATCATCCCTTATTTTACTATAATCATCCTAGTCCAATGACTTAGGGTCTTAATTTCCCATTGGAGCACCAGGGTTCAACATTATTATTTCTATTTATAAATTTTGGGCTTATTATTTTGGGAATTGTACATACTTTTTGGGGTCTAGCACCTAGATTTATGGTGGACTCAGTCCCTATAAAACCATCACCCAATAGTTATTGCGTAGACCGTGGTCCACACAGCCATGTGGACCATGGTCAAAAAATGACGTCGTTTTATTTAATTTTATTTTTTCGAGCGTCCAACTGCAACATACATTTTTATAACTCATAATGTACATTATTCTAAAACATAATGTACATTATTTTAAAACATAATGTACATTATTTTAAAACATAATGTACATTATATTACCCCATATGTTTCATTATTCTAACACGTAATGTACATTATTTTAACACATAATATACATTATTCTAACATATAATGTACATTATTCTAACACATAATGTACATTATTCTAACACATAATATTCACGACGATATTTTGGACCGTGGTCCACTATGGACCGTTGCCACCGTCACCTAATAATAATAATAATAATAATAATAATAATAATAATAATAATAATAATAATAATAATAATAATAATAATAATAATAATAATAATAATAATAATAATAATAATAATAATAATAATAATAATAATAATAATAATAATAATAATAATAATAATAATAATAATAATAATAATAATAATAATAATAATAATAATAATAATAATAATAATAATATTATTATTATTATTATTATTATTATTATTATTATTATTATTATTATTGTTGTTGTTATTGTTATTGTTATTGTTATTGTTGTTGTTGTTATTGTTATTGTTGTTATTGTTATTGTTATTGTTATTGTTATTGTTATTGTTATTGTTATTGTTATTGTTATTGTTATTGTTATTGTTATTATTATTATTATTATTATTATTATTATTATATGATACATTTATAGTACATAGCAAAAATAGATATGATAAATTGGATATTAGCATATATAAGCTATTCATGAGAACTTAAGATAGTTTATTACCGAGAACTATTAAAATAAATATTTCACTTGCAAACAGAATAGATCATTTTCAGAAATAATATTCTCGAGAATAAAATGACTTACCAAAGAGCAAAATAAGCCTATTACAGAGAATGTTATTCCTTTCCCAACCTATTTTGTGAACCAAACATATTGTTAGAAATTTCAATGACTTCCAATCAAACTATATTAAAAAGAAAAACACTTCTTAAAAATAAGGGAAGGGAATTGCAATTCCGTGACCAATGTCAACTAAATTTACAAAATATTTTTGATTTTGTTTGTGCAAAAGAGAAGACCCCAAAGCCTGCTAAGTGGCCATTTGCATCACGACCCTTATAGTGTTAGCCTAAATAAGACTACTTAATCGGGCCTAGGGATGATCATGAAATGTAATACCCCAATCACTCGTTTAACCCATGTCAGCAGATCATAAGTGTATTTGTTGCCCTACCTCAAGACATGAGTGGTCTTCTTAATCCTCCCATAGGATATTAGATGTATACAGTCAGCAACCAGAGGAGATAACGCATAGTCCAAGGATGTGCCTTTGAGCATAAGATTAATCACAACCTTCAAGTCGAGTTCCACGATCACCCTACCCAATCCCCTTTCTTTAACTAAATGAAAGCCTTCCCTAAGACCCCATAGCTCCACCATAAAGTTGTTGGTGATCCTAATCTTAACCATGAAACCGATAACTTATCTCCCTTAATGATGATCACGCACTAGCCCTCCAAACACTCGCTAGATTCATGTCAGTCTTCCTAACCCCATCAGTATTTAGCTTGAGCCAGTCTTTACTTGGTGGTGTCCAACTCACCCACCTCAATTTAGCTCCCTCTATCGCCCTTTTTTTTTTTAAATATATTAGCGCGTTTCTTGCCTCGTGTGCCAGCCAGGAAGCTCTTCTCGTGACCTCGTCAGGAGCTCTATTCATACCCTTGAAACCCAATCGTTATGAACTTAAATTTCTCAGAGCATGTACACAAATTTAATATATTGCAAGTTGTTATCCACTAGCACTTCATAATAAGAACAGTTCACTTCGAGCCAGCTTGTAAGTGGACCGAAGTGTAAAGGCATAAAGAACCTTGGGCTCAACATTCTTTTGCAAATCCACATTCTTGGAAAAGGTGCCTTAAGGTCTCGTCTCTGTCATCACAAGTGAGACAACTATTTTTTACTATCATACTCCTCATTGCCCACTCATTGTTCATTAGGATATTACCCTTCACCACTAACCAAATGAACATACACACCCTATCAATGCATTTCGGATTCTAGATGCACGCCAGATCTTCTTCTCCCACCTGACAACACGCAGTCATGTTATAGGAAAATTTAACATAAAAGGAACATGTACCTGATTGCGACCATAAGAGCATGTATTCCTTGTGAGCTTGATATGGAATTGATATGACCCTTATCATCTCCACTTTTTTTCTACGGGAAGTGTTAGTTTCACGAGCATGGGGTAGTCAATTAGAGGGCCAACACTACCGGAAAACTGCTCGAAATATCGACGAAAAATTGTTTTATTGCCTTTTGTGTATTTTGTGAGCTTAACCGTTGCAAGGCCCTAACAACGTATTTATACATGAAGATTAAGCCTCCGGAAAGCAAGAAATTGGTTTAAACTAGGCAAGTAAATCAACAATAAGTGTATACAATTTCTTTCCTAATTGTTATAGGATCTTCTCCGATTTTCTGCGAGATCCGCTCCAAACCGCTTTCCAAATCAAGTTGTTTCCTTTTTATGCTGGAAGAGGAACCAATCCTTTATGGATGATAGACCCGCTATCTTGGCGCTTCTCCTACCGACTCTCGCTCTGAGTCAACTTGGTCCCTCGCTGAATGACTCCCCTTATCCATTCGTCTGTCTACTTCACCTAATCGTCTGCCGGACCCCTCCACTCCATCGGTCTGCCTGACTCCCCATTCAGCAATCCGCCTTATTCCTCCATTTGACCATTCGCCTAACCCCCACATTCGTCCATTCGCTTGACTCTTCCACTCAACCATCTGCATAGCTCCTCGATTCGGCCATCCGCTTAAGTCCCCTATCCGGCCATCCGCTTGATTCCTCCACTCGGCCATCTGTCTGACTCCTCCACTCGACCATCTGCTTGCTTCCCCCATTCGGCCATCTACCTAACTCTTCCATTCAACCATTTGCTTGGCTCCCCCATTTGGCCATCCGCTTGACTCCCCCATTCGACCTTTTGTATAACTCGTTCATCTGCACCTCTTTATGGCATGCTCGTTTGACCCCCCCCCCCCCCAACCCAAGGTGTCACCTGGCTTCTTCACTCAACCACCCACCTAGCTTCCTCCTCAACTAATCGCCCAGCTGCCGCATCTAACCAGGCGCAAATCCTTACCCATCAAGAAGTATGTCCTGCAATTTCTTAGAAGCTTAGCATCGAGAATCAAGAATGAAATCACTAATCTTAGCATTAGTCACCTCCTTTGAGATGCCGATATTCACGTCCAACCTCAACAACTCCGTATCCACCCACCAATTAGACCAGAAATGTAAAGGTTGACCATTCCCTATGGAGTAATAGAACATTGAAGAAAGGACTACTATACATAATTGCTTCAAGGGTTAATGACTGAAATAGGAAGAAGTTAGAAAGCAATGACAAAAATGGGAAGGTTTTAAAAAATGTATAATTTCGAGAAAAACTCATTTGAGACATGCGTTTCTTGTCAGAAACACATATCCCAAATCAGTTTCTTTAAAAATTGTTAAGACTTTTTTTTTCCTAAAAACAACCAGAGACGTAAGTGGTACTTGCGTCTCTCGAGCGTATACGAAATGGGAGTCTCGTTGCCTTGTGTCGATGATTATTCGAATGAGTTTCTCTTCCTCATCCTCGTTTGCTAGCATTGTTCCCCGTTCCACTCTGTTTCGGCAAACACCATACTTCCTTAACCGTTTTGTTGGGATATTTAGGAAATCGAACTAGGAGGTTATTCGACGTGTTCCGACCGTAGTGACGACTTCAGAGACTTGATCTTGCCGAAGTCAAAGAGCTCGTCGACGACGGACAAATAAGCCTTCTCCAACGGCCCGCTAAACTCGAAAAAAAAAATCACTATCATCCTCGACTTCTCCATTAATACCGTCAAATTATGCCTAGACGTCAGAACTCCTGGCTTCTCTTCCCAACAAAACATAATTGTGCCACCGTGGAAGCAGGTGGGGCTGGCGAGGACGCTGGCAAAGTAGGCGCCAAAATGCAGAGGACTCGCGAGACCCATTTCGTATACGCTCCACCTCGAGTATAATATGTGAGACGCAAGTACCACTTGCGTTTCTTGTTGTTTTTAGAAAAAAAAAAAAAAGTTTTAACAATTTTTAAAGAAACTCATTTAAACATTTTGACCAAAAAAAAAAAAAAAAAAAAAAAAAAAACATATACCAAATGAACTTTTTTCAAAATTGTACATTTTTTAAAACCTTCTCAAATTATCATTTTTCTCATTGCCTTCTAACTCCTTCCTATTTCAGTCATTAACTCATTGCTTCAAACACCCACAACCACCAAAGTCTTTGGCGCGTATGGGCAACTCCGTCATTTCCAGTGTTCCGCAATCCGCATAGCCTCTAGGCTCTACCACCGTCATGTCTGGGCGGACAAAAACGCGGTGAGGGACTTGAAAGACAGGAGCACACCACGCAAGCCTTGCTTTCTCCGCCGCCACCCTCTTTGGAACAATCTTTCTTTTTCTTCCACAACTCCCTGCAATTGCATTCCCTATTTTTTCCAAACTTTTCTACTTTCGCTCTAAATTTGCTCTGGAAATCTCTCTATTGTTTAGTTAATTTTCAATAGAGATATAGGTTCTGTACATCGAGGTGATCTTCGGAGGAAATGTCGGCCATATCAAACTTTACGGCTGGCCGGCACGCCTTGACCGGAGCTGCATTGCGAGAGAGCTTGCCGATAGTTGGTTCGGAGAAGCACAGTAGGTTGAAAATGAGAATTTCAAGATCTTTGGACAAGGTATAATGTGAAGACAAAGAGCCAATAAATGAATGAATATGCAAGTACTTGGAAATTCTGGTGATTTACTTGCTGCTTTCAAATGTCAATTCTGCATATTTAGGGGCAACCTTAGGTTGGGGAATTCTATTGCTGTTAGACTCTGCTTCTTGCTTGCTAAATTCTGATTTTCTTTTGTATCTACTATTTAAAAAAAATTGCATCTTTTATGGTTTATTTAGTATTGTCCATATGTACTGCAAGCTCAACCCACACTGCATTGAGTTAAATTCTTTTTCCTTTTTAGTGCATAAAAGCTACATTATAGCATTGCAATGGTAATTTTGGGTATTCCTTTCTTCCTTATGTTGATTTGCTTACTTGATCATCATCATCCATTATTGTACTTGAATCTAAATACTTTGAAATCTTCTCTCTCAGTATCAAATGAGCAGTAATTCACCATATTCTGATGTCACTAATTTATAGCATCTTAGTTTATAATTTTCCACTTTCCAAATTTCTCAGGCAGCTCTTCGCCATTCTAATGGTTCAAGTATCCGGATGACATTGGTAGATGAGAGACTTGCACACAGAAAAGTTGTGATGCCATCTGAAGTTTTGGTATTTGATTTGCATGTTTCCACTTATACTAATGCCTTTTTACTTGATTTTGTAAATATTGAATAATGTGATTTTGATTATCTCCTTTTGCGCCTCAAAACATTCAATTGACAAGGTTATTTCTGTATGCAGGCATATGAACTCGTTCAAGGAGCCAAAGTAAGTATTATGTACTTACTGGGGCATTGGAAAATCTATCACAATTATTAGTTGGTGTTAGCCATAACTGGTTCATCAAGTTAACTGTCATTCTATGTAGTGGGGTTTTATGTTGGTTTTCACAAATGTGATTGTATCTGTGAATGTGTGGTGTATAGGTGAGATGGAGTTATATCATGGATAAATCCTTGCCTGAACCACCTACTGCAGTCCTTTTGCACGGTATTTTGGGCAGCAGGAAAAATTGGGGTAATGAAGCATTTCACTTTATCTAAATACATTTCATTTATTCTTCGTGTGCATGTTTAATGAGTGCAATCTAGCTCCTTAGAGTCGTGTTAGCCACATAATAACAATAGTGAGAAATAGTTACGTGGCTCAACATGTATCCATCCCTAACTGGCACTTCATGTGAGCATCATTGTATACTCTCTAATCCTACTCACATGCAGAAAGTGTGAGATATCTTTGGTATATTTTATTAGTAAAAGTTTGCATGACAACCAGCATTCAAAAAGATGTTTGAATGAAAGTAATAAATTAGTTTAACTAGAACTCAACTGGAATCACAAACTGTCAAATTATAAGCTAGTCACAAGTGAGCCTATGTCAGCAGTTCAGCTTTAGTAGCACACTGATTTAGCAGTTTTTCAGGCTGCAAATGATGTTAACTACACCACCCGTTTGCATACTAAACTTATGGTCTGCCCTTTCCAATTATATCACTTTCTTATTATGGGATGTCCAACAATGATTTTGAATTAAATCATTCCATGTTATGAATATCCAAAAAATTGAATTCATTACAGGAATTCAAACTCAAATTTAGTTTGATTGTTACTATGCACAAGGATGATTTTCTCTTATACTGTACATTCTCTTAAGCTCATATAAATGTATTATTGGCTTCTCCAACTAGACTGTAACTCAGAACCACATAAGGGTGTTGGGATCTGCACTTTCAATATGTTGCCTCTTATAGTGTCTTTGCATGCCCAACTGGATTCATTGTAGATTGGAATTTGTATTCCCAACGGTGGAGTGCTGCAGGAATTTTTTAAAAAAATTTCTTCAGTTAAGCTATGTTGTTGAATGTTGCAATTTCAAATTGTGTTCATTTGTAATCAAAAGTTTCTACAGGGAAAAGGGCACTACTGAGTGTATAATAGATATCAGAGTTAATACCACAAATGGTCCTCTGACTACTAGGGTAGTACTCCTTTTAGTCCTCGACTTTCAATTCAACCAAAACACATACCTCGACTTTCATTTTTTACCACAAATAGTCTTGCATTAGTCTTTCTGTTAAGTGAGTGTTAAATTTAAGGGTATTATCGTCAAATCAAAGTGTTATATTCAAACTTTCGAACCATAAAACAGCTGACTTACCTGCATACAATACCGTTCCTTTTATTATTTGCACCAGGGGTATGGATCCCCCAAACGGTGGCTACGATATTATAATAGGTATGTGACCATCTATTATAGTTCGTATAGGACTGGTTACAAGGATAAGGACCATAAATTCCTTTGAGTCCCAACGGCCACTGGATTGCACATTCCTCTGGGTAGTGAGGTCTGCATCCAGTTTGATAGGCAATTTGGAAGGTTGACTTACCTGGCGAATGAATTATTATTAATTCATTAATTTGGTAATTAATCAACTCATTAATTCAAATGGGAAGGGCGTTTCTGTATGTGATAGTTGGCGGAGGAGTGGCTGCTATGTATGCAGCCCATGAATTTGTGAAGAGAGGCATCTCTCCCGGCAAACTTTGCATCATCTCTGGCGAACTTTGCATCATCTCCCAACGAACTTTGTAGCTCAAATGAACTTATTGTTAACTATTTTAATTTTTTTTCTTTGATTTGACGATAATACTCTTAAATTTAACACTCACTTAACAGAAAGACTAGCGGAGGACTATTTATGGTCAAAAATGAAAGTCGAGGTATGTATTTTGGTCGAATTGAAAGTCGAGGACTAAAAAGAGTACTACCCCAATAGTCAGAGGACCAATTATGGTATTAACTCTAGATATCACATATTAAGATTTAAGGGAGTATTTTTGTGTTGCTGCTATTTGAAAAAATCGTGCTTTTGTAATCAAAAGTTTCTATATAGTAAAGGGTGCTTCTGATTTATAGTACATATCATATATCAAGGGAGTGTTGTTTGGTTGCAATTTGAATCTGATGTTTCTGTTAGTTTTCCAGAGGTGGAACGTGTCCTTTCCCTGAAGAATAGGCCTTTCTAGTTTGTATCTTAGACCATGTTAAGTCCTAAATTTTGTGCAGATGGCTTTTACAGGAGACAAACTTTATTAGTTCAACTTATTAACTAATATTCAAATTTCTTGTGACATAATTTAGCATATCAATATTATTTATATGTCTTGCTATAACATTTGTATCAGGAAGCTTTGCTCGGAGATTAGCCAAAGAATTTCCAAAATGGCAGGTACTGAATTGTTTTACTTGTGTGTCTTATACTCTTGGTTTACTTAATTTGCTATTCTGCATTGTCATGGAAAAGATCTTTCTGTTGACTTCAGTTTCATTCAGTTTCTCTTGGTAGACTTGTGGTGCCATGGTGATTCGACATCAATCAAGAAGAAGGGGCCTCATACTGTAGCTTCAGCTGCCCTGGATGTCTTAAAACTAGTACATGATTCTTACCTGCACTGCTGTGTTTCTAATTAATCAATTTTCTGTTTGACTCCTGATTAATCAATTGGTGTATTTCACATTTTTGGTGACTTGGATTGGGTTTTGTTTCCATTAACAATCAAGTTCTTGATTCATTTGAATGGATAAAACTAAGAAAGTACCAAACACATAATCAAATGTTCTGTGAAATCAAGCAATTCCCCTTCTTTCCCCAGTCACTTGAGAGACTATCGTGAATACTTTGCTTATATGATACATTGTTGAATATTTTTCTATTTTATTTTTGCAGCTTGGGCATCTCAGGCTCACTCCCAGAGTTGTCGTTGGTCACAGTTTTGGAGGAAAAGGTAATCTTAGCTAACCTGTTAGTGTAGGGCTTCCAATAAAATACTTCATGTTTTGATTGCTCTCTTGTTACTAATGCAGTTGCTTTGAGCATGGTTGATCAGGTTGCTAAACCACTTGCACGGCCTGTCAGAGTAAGTTCACTGTACTTGCAGAGTGCTGCCTTAATGTCAAACGTAGTACAGATTTCAATATAAAGAATATTCTGAATATCTGCTCCATAAGTATCTGACAGTTAGCAGAAAAGTTTATAGAATGACTTTAATGAGCCTCATTTACCATTGTGGTCCTTGTACTATCAATTCCCAAATTGTTAACCCTTTCAAGTTTCAACCGAATGTTTTGATGTTTTCTAGGTTTGGGTTCTGGATGCAACTCCAGGAAAAGTAAGAGCTGGTGGAGATGGAGATGATCACCCAGCTGAACTAATTACTTTTCTAAGTGCACTGCCAAAAGAGGTAAGTGCTTTACTTTTATGGTTCACTTTCCATGAGTGAATACTTCTCTTGTTATTTGTGTTAGCATCACAACAATCAAACATAATTATGCTTGAGGAAGTTATCATAAATTCATATTGATCAAAAAATTGATTTTGCATATGGCAATCATTCTTCAAGGAAGGTCTCTTCAAAACGGGATGTTGCGGAGGCTCTTACTAAGCAGGGTTTTTCCAAAGATGTGGCACAGGTATTAATAAGCCACACATTATATTGATTTCCTTAAATAAATGAATCTCTAAGTTGAAATTTTGGTTAATCCTTTTTTGTGGAAGTTATAGATAGCTTACCTCTCTCGTAATTCCCTATGTTTTTACATTTTGGTATGATTTCCAGTGGGTGGTAACTAACCTCCGACAGACCAACCCTTCTGGTACATCCCCAGCAAGCTTCTCGTGGGTGTTTGATCTTAAGGGAATTGCTGAGATGTATCAATCATATGAAGAAACAAATATGTGGTTAGCTATCCTACACTGTTTGGATGTAATCTATACTTTGCGTCATTTTTCATTATTCAATTGCTTGATTGCATAAATATCCAAGCGGATTAATAAATAATGGAGGCACTCTATTTAGTATGTCTTAATGAATAAATAAATGTTTGTCCGATATAGTGGATGTGCATGCTCTATATCATGTTTCTAAGTACAACCTTATAATGATGCATTTTATTCGATCAAGTGTTAAAAGAGGAATTTGCATTTGATAATTTAAGCTTTTGTGTAGGAAAATAGTGGAAGATGTACCCCGAGGTGTACATGTCAGCTTCTTGAAGGCAGAAAGGAGTTTGCATCGGTGGGCACTTGAGGATATTCGGAGGATTCATTCTGCCGAGGAGCAAGCTTCCAAGGAGGGAGGTGGAGTAGAGATGCATGTCTTAGAAGATGCCGGGCACTGGGTATGTTTCGTTCTCTCAACTGTTGGAATATAACTTATATAAGTATCTTCTTACTATTCTCGAGATGCTTAAAATTGTGCCAGCATTTCTATAACAAACAAAATTGAAACTGAGTCTAGATCTGCCTCACCTCTGCAATATCAATTTGACTTGCACAAATTGGTAACAAGAAGAGGTTTTGTTGCACATCATTGAATCATTCATCGTATTTGAACTTTGAAATAATAGAGAGAAAACTAACAAGCCACTGACCACTGTTGATGTTATTGCCCTGGTGACACTTCATCTTGTATACTTTTGTTACCAATCACCATCTGTGCCATTGCCGTTTGCCTCATTGAAGTGAATCATATAACAATGTTACAGGTGCACGCGGATAACCCAGACGGATTATTCAAGATTCTTTCATTCTCGTTCCATGGATTTTAAAGTTGGAATACATTGACATTGATGGTCCTGCAGATTAGGAAAATTACCTGAGCCCGCAAACATCATTGACCTCTTTTTCCAGTGTGGTAAGTGTATCATTTTTTACAAATTTTGTATGAGGGCAATGTGTAAAACCAATATTCATTCAGGCATGAGATTTGTACATTTATTTTTTTTTCTAGAAATTGTAAATCGAATAAGATGTATTCTAAGAGTTATGATCATTTATTTCATGATCCGTGAGATCTCATGAAACAGTTTCACATGAGAGTCACTCTTCATAGGTCAGTGTAATCAAGGTTATCAAGGCGGACTTTCTAGGAGAGATGTCACCAACTGTCTAGTCGACTAGACGATGAGTATTAAATAAATAAAATATATAAAATATATACATATGTATTGAAAATATCTTGTCTTGGGCAGCTTATTTACTTCAAGTTGCCTTTAGTAGATGAATAGTTTTTCCTAGAATAATGAGAAGTTTAGTATTTATTGTGTATATTGAAAATATCTTGTCTTGGGAAGCCTTTTTGAACCCTATTTATTTCAAGTCATCTTTGAGAAAATGAATAGTTTTTCCTAGAGTAGTGAGAAGTCTAGTATTTATTGATAACATGTCAGGGTGAGGTAGTGGGCTTTGTTCGGAACAGGAGGACGACGCCGGAGCCCGAACCGCGCCGCCATCGGAGCCTCCACTCGCCTCCACGCGCCGGCGCGTGAGGCAGATTCCGACGTCTTCTCCGGTTGAAAATTACACCGGTCAACTCGCCTTAGTGTGTAGGTGCTGCTCATGTATGTTTTGTGGGGTTTTGGGTTGTATTTTGCACTTAGGCGAGGCGAGCGGACTAGGTGCAAGGCTGTGACCGCTCAGACGCCTAGGCGGCGCCTTGATAACCCTGAGTGTAATGATTAAATTTATCAAATTTAAGTGCAGTGATTAAACAAGGAATTCATAGAACAAGTTTAAAATAACTTTGAAAATAAAGAATGCCAATTTTCAGTACTGGATAAGGAGCCATGAAGAATTCAAGTTGGCTACAAATTTACTCCTAACTAAAATGGCAGACCAATTTCAGCAGCAGCAGCAAATAATGTACTGGAGTCACAACATTATCTAAATTAATCACAGTTAGCGGAAACAAGATACAAGACTGTTCGGATTAATCTCAACTAAATTTACACAGTTGTCTCATCAAACAAGTGAATGGTCGATCACAGAAATGGCAGACAGGGCCATGCTGCCACTAGTGCAAATTAGGGACATTTTCTTTGAACATATGAAGCCCCATGTTCTTCATACCTGTAGTACAGAAACGACAAATTAAAGTGGCTAAAAGATATTGTAGTGAAGATCTTTGTTGTGACTGAACAAATGTACCCAATAAACTAACAATATGGGAAATTGAATTGCAACTGAAAGTTGCATAGAGAAATAATACTTACTCAGATTTTGAAAACCACATTTGCTGAAAAGAACCAAGTGATGCCAATATACTGCCCCCTATCCATACACTGCATAAACACACATGTTCAGAAAGATGCACTTAACTACATAATAAGGGTTATATTGTTTTCTCAGTCATCATTCTTGGCAGTTGGGAGTGAATTTCTTTGACAGCCAACAAGAAAACAAACACCATTCAAAGAGGTGGATCAATGTAAGCAACTTGAATGAAAATAAAAGGTGATGAGGCTGGGGAAAATTAAAGGATGTGCTTCGTCTCAACTAAAAGCCTAAGCTGATAGTTGAACTGCACATCCCCGCACGTATGCACATCCAATTACTTTTTTATAGGCTCCAAGCAATTGGGTCGAGGCGGAGATTCAAACTCATGACCTCTTGCATGGGGTTAGCTCTGATACCAAATTGAATGATATGTCCCGTCACAACTAAAAGCTTAAGATATAGTTGAACTACACATTTATGTTTATATATTATATATGCCCTACAGGGAAAATGATGGAAGTAAATCCCAACCTGAATCTCCTTTCTGTTGCATTTCCACTTGCCAGTACTTTGACTCTTGCTGCTTGTGGAGATTCCTGCAAATGCAAGTAACAAGGAGAAAAAAAAAAAAAAAAAAAAAAAAAAAAAAAAAAAGAACCATTCAACTGATTAAATACATATATGCAATAAGATTGATTCCTCGAGTACCAGAACATATGGGAGTGTATGATTTTCTCTAGTTAACACACCTATTGAGGAATCACATACTACAAATATATAAATGCACAAACTGAGAGAAAGCCTCAAGGGGCAACAATACCTCAAGCAAATCTTTCTCAAGACGTTCTTTTAGTTGTTGCATTGATGCTGTTCCCCCAGAAAGCTGTATGATATAGGCAGCATATCAACTAATATGTCATCAAAAGTTTCCAAGCAGGATAATGAGTAACATCCAAAATAAAGGGCAGTCATCATATCATAAGTTTTAAATTATAGAAGTATTGTGAATGTAATGATAAAGTATACTGAATCATCTGTACAAATATACTATTAAAAAAAAAACACTTCTAATTCAGATGTCCCAGGACAGCAACAGCTATGAGCTGACAATAGAGTTTGATGTGAACAAGAAAGAGCAAACTAATGAACACAATGCAAGTCCCAACCCATATATATGAATGCTAACTACCATTGGAAAAAAAAAAAAGTGGGGAAAGAACAGAAGAAAATAAGAGCTCCATACATGTTTTAATAAATTAAAAGATCATAGAAAAGTACTCAAAGGTTTACCAATATACTACTATAGAGTTCTCTTCGAATGTCCACATCACACCTACTTATACTCTCAATGACCTGAAAAGTTTTAAGCATCAATTATTTCTCCAAAAGGAAGAAGCAATGTTTCTTCGCTGTACTTATCAAAGATTATGTTGTCAGATAAATAGGACTTACCATTTGTGGGAGACCACGGAGAGAAGTAGCAGTCTCGGCAAAACTTTCCATTCCAGGGATGGTCTGAGATACACAAATAAAAAAGGAACCATCTCAAGAATAATACTCCGTATCTAAATTGCAACACATTGACCCAATAGTGATATAAAGTACTTCTAACCATGACAAAGTGAAAATAGTACTCGTAAGTTCAATATCAAAAAGCAAATGCCATTAAAGAAGCAACAAACCAGTACGGAAAACATTCATATTAAAATCAATGTTGTAAAAATCACTAGGCGCCTAACTAATACTCCCTCCGTCCCACTTTATGTGTCTGGTTCGGTTAACAAGGCTTGACTGAAGTTATTTTTAATTCAATTTTTCAAAATATTAAGTTTAATATTAATATACAAAATTTATATATTTAGAAACTACATTGAAAGTTCTATTAAACACAAAATCAAATTTAAAAATAAGTAAAAAATACTAAAGAAAATAAGCAAAGAAAGAGTTGGTTTGACCAATAAATAGTAAACAAGACAGGTGAAATGGGGCAAAGGGAGTATATATATGTGTGTGTGTTATTTTGTAGACTTCTAGGCAACTAGCAAGTATTCCTCCCATAAAACACAAATGTTCAATAGCACATAATACTCCAACCATAACACATACAATCCATCAAAGTAGCAAATTTTTTTTAAAAAAAAATGAAAAACAAAAAAATAAAAAATGGCTGTCGAGGCCTACTAATCAGCCAAGTGCCGAATTTCCTGTTCTTCCCTTCAGCCTAGGGGCGCCTGATAAGGCACTAAGTCAAGATACAAATGAAAAAGTAACCCATCAATCAAGCATCAGATTTGCAGATCACAAATGGAGCATAACTCATGGGATTGGTGCAGAAAATTAGGGGAAGACAAATCACATAATTTATGCTATTCACTTAATCTCTTCATTGTATGGAAGTATAAATAAGGAGCCTCCCCTAGTGTTGAAGCCATCGAATATTCATTATTAGAAAATAATAGCTATTATAGTTGGGCAAGAATCCATTCTTGCTAGAGCATACTTCACAGTAGCCTTGTTTGTCCTTATTCATTTCAATCCTATGAATCTCCATTAATTCTTCCTCATTTGCTCTTTAGTCTTTACGCTAACAAGTAATGCAGAATTGATAGGATTGAAATGAATAAGGACTAACAAGGATACTGTAAAGTATCCTCCAGCAAGAATGGATTATTGCAAACTATAATAGCTATTATTTTCTAATGAATATTTGATGCCTTCAACACTGGGGGAGGCTCCTTATTTATAATCCCATACAATGAAGAAATTAAGTAAATAGCATAAATAATGTGATTTTTTTTCCCCTGATTTTTCGCTCCAATCCCATGAATTATGCTCCATTTGTGATCAGAAAATCTGATGCTTGATTGATCGGTTACTTTCCATTTTCATTTGTATCTTGACTTAGTGCCTTATCAGCGCCTAGCAACTAGGTGACCACCTAGCCCCTATTTTTACAACACTGATAAAAATGGACAGATGGACTAAAAGAACAAAACTATCAAATCTCAAATGGTTCCCTGAAGCACAAAGGGAAATACACACACACACAGACATACATAAACATTGCACTGACAATCATTGCCATCATTCGAGAATCGAGATACAAAGGCCCCAGGAAGAAATATTGAATCTTATGGACAGGGCAAAACATGAAATCAATACCATATGAATCTTAGTGACACCAACCTGAACCAAAGAAGGATTGAATAAGATGTCAGGGATCTTGAATCTGTCTGCGCCAATTTCTATGGTCCTGGATGATAATTTAAAGCAAAGAGCACAATCAGAAGACAATTTAGTAACACTAGTACCAAAGATTAAATAAATAAATAAACAGCACTGAATTCATTTGTGGCACAGAGCCAAGTGGCCCTAAATGAAACCAGCTAAAGATAAAACTAAGACCAAGGGGAAAAAAAGGATCAAGAGGCTCCAAAGTTTTTGAGTCAAGAAAGATCTCCAAATGAATTGATAGGTCATCCTCAGAGTTCATGAACTTACTGCCCATCAGGAAGCTCATAAGGCGTCATTGGAATGTTTGAGTATGAACTATCTGCAGGATAAAAAGTATCAACATAATTTGAATGTTGTAAGAGCAAACAAGCTATAACAAATGTACAAGGAATTTAAACCAAACCGACCAAACCAACTAGCATGATGGAGAAAAACTGGTAATAGTAGATCAGTTAATATAGCTAAGTATTCATGCACTCTCCCAACTAGGTTACAATTAAGGCTTAGTTTAGTTGATAAGTATACTCTGAATACTTTGTATAATTTCTCCCCCTTTACTCCGAATTGCTCCAAACACCTAGAAACCTAAAAAGAGACTTCCCCCTTTCCATTTTGTTATTTATCAATTATAGCAGCTCATCATATGTCAAAACTGTCAAATAGCATTATTTTCAACTTAGTAGCACACTAGCACGTATACAATTGCATAGTGCCACTAAATTTCTCATATTTTCTTCCTTAAAAAGAGTCAGAATGAAATGAGAACCATATAAAACATGGCAGCGAACTTTGATATTTCCACTAGGAAACTGCGAACTATGATGTGATTTTATTTTATCACCAATAAAGGGTGCACCATTGGTTAGAGATTAGAGAAGTAATCATGGAAACTTGTAGAGAAATGCTTTATCACATTCAGATCAATATATAACAATGTAAAGAAATTGGGAAGAATCCAACATAAGAGGAGCACAGACCATCATATGGAGTATCTGGAGCTCGGCTCACACATTCTTTGATGTCACTGGCAATCACTTTCTGTGAAAAGAAAAAAAACATTTGAGTACAGGAATGAAAGGTTACAATAATTGAACATAAAAAATTCTAACAAGAAAGTTACCTGGCAGTAAAGTTTGTAACTTTCAGTTGTATTAGGAAAATCAAGATCCACTATCTGAATGTAAATTTTAGAAGTATTGAAGTTAAAAAGGAAGAAAATGAAATGTAGTGATAACACCAAGCACAAAAGTAAAATAAATAGTGCATAAGTTAAATACTAGCATTAGGTTACACAAACTTCAAAATAATAATTTTTGTTCAGTGCAATTTCCAAGCTCTCAACTACAAACAAAAGTGCTACTCCGTATTTCTTAAGTCTTAACTACACAGTATGATGGTCTCAGAGTCTGAATATAAGTGTACACACTCTTGAAAAAAAAAAACAAACTAGGGTCTCAAGTTTTCTTTCTTTATTTGAGGACAACAAAGAACTTGAATAGTTCACTTCTAGCAGAAAACCTTCACAGTACAAGGCTAACATTATGAAGGCACACATAAAGAGAAACCAACCTAAACTTCAAGGATTACAGGAAAATAAAGCAAATCATGATAAAAATAATATAGGTGAAGTACAGAATTAATCATTAAGCTAATAACCTGAAATTCTCCTGGCCGGATTTCTTTTCTTTTGAAAGAATATCGAGGTTTTATCTGCAGTTCAAGGACAAGGAGAAAAAGGAAATGAATGATCATATTAAGAAATATCTGAAATCTGAATCATCTCAATTAATCATGTCTTAGGATGCACATTGAAGTGAAAGTAACTCACAAATATGCCCTTTTGTTCCAGACTTTTCATCAAGGCCTCAGTAAGCACTTCTCCCCCTATAGGAGATGTAGTAACAGCCTATTGTCAAAGTGTGAAGCAATAGCAAATTAATTAAAAGGAAACCTTGAAAAAAGAAACAAATTACAAGCTAGGGAAATAGATTAATAGTATCTGGTATGTTATAATTTAACATTTATAACCAAATGCAGTCTCAAACACATCAAAATTTCCAGCTTAATAGACCTTGTTGAGCACCCTCCATTTCCACACATGATCATATTTTTAATTTATTGTTTTAATCCAAATTTTATTTATGAGAACAGAAAAGTGTACATGATTATCAAAAGAAATTATACAGGTGATAAGCATAGTGGATTCCTTGATTCCAACCCTATCCTTTAAACTTTTTCACATTTCATAAACCAATAAACATGGCCAGATGTTCATTTCAGGATCCATGAACCTTTTTCTCCATCTTCAGGAAGCCATGTATCAGTTCCTACCCTGAATTAAAGTTGTTCAGTTTCAACCACATTTCCAGGACTTTAAACCCCACATCAGATTCCAAGTTTTCAGTCAGTAAGCAGCCTATACCCAATACATTTACATATTTAAAGGGAATTACCTTTTGAAGAACGTATCCATCATGCACAGGAGCAATGGTAGTTGATCCACCACCACTGAGTCAATTAGCAGCAGGGTGCAAAGCATTAGAACTTGTTTAAGCAAATATACCATAAACTACTGGTAAAGTTGTAAACTGATGCAAGCAAGAAACTCCATAGCTAAAGAAGTTTTTGCGTTATATTTTTGTTGGTGAAGAATTGAATTAGAAGTTTAACACGTCATATTTTACGATATTTTTTCAGCCTAGTATTTCCAAGCAAGTTTGATTGTTTGTTTTAGACGAACTTATTTGTAAATAATGTCCAAGAAGTAATCAGAACTGATTTTTTTCAAGAAGTGAATAATCTCCTACCTATCTACGACCAAAGAAGTGGCGCGTCCTGATGCAAAAGATGTTAGAACCTGGCATTAAAAGAAACACAACCAGTCATTTAGCAATCACACACTCAATCACAATCTCATAAAATAGTAAGCTAAGATGAGAAAAGAAATGATCTTAGGTCCGAGACTCTGAGTCAATTTACATCAAAAAGACAAAAACAAAACCAGAAAAAAACAAAAACAAAAAGGAGGATAGAAGTGAGAACTCACAGCATTTTTGGCCAAAAACAAAGCAGGGACTTGGTATTTTTCAAACATAAGCTCTGCAGCCCTGTAAAATTAGTTTTCAGTCAACTGCAGTCTTTTACTATATCAATAATAGAGTGTGGAGGAAGTAACCGAAGTATGTCAAACATTAGATTGTTTTGTTATACAATGTTCTCTCTCTCAGCGCTTCATAGCATGCTTTGTCTAAATGATTATTTGTTACATCTAGTTTATAAGTTCAGGTATCAGGAATTTACAATGTGCAATAACTACCTGAAGTATTGTTCTTGAAGGTAAGAACCCTTTCAGTTAATCATTGAAATATTACAATGATGACATTGCTCATATATTGCATAATGAATGAAATAGTTTTGCCTGCATACTCACTTTTCTCTCTGTTGTTGAGTATTGGAACATGGCTCAGCAAGTAGCATTGGATGCTCTTTAGGATCAATCAGCAAGCATTCCCTACAAGTGAAAAAAGTCAAGAACCTTGTGTTTTAAGAAGGAACTTAGACTACCATTAATTTTCCAATGCAAGTAAGCAGTTAAAAGTTGAAAAACAGAGGGAACCTTTCAAGGAAAGAAAAGAAATGGTCTAGTACCTGAAGGCATGGTCCCATATGTTTTCAACAATTTCCCAGTCCGCAACTATTCCATCCTTAATGGGTGAGAGTGCCTGAGGAAATAGAACGTTTGCCATTCATATAAATAATATAATTAGAAAAGGTGAAGGAATAACATCTCAAAAGCATTAGAGCTTTGCAAACTGACCTCCATGTGATCCCGGCGGAATCCCAAGGATTGAGATCCTACATACAATTTTCGCTTGCCCTTGGACTTAGAGTCAGGGGCAGATCCAGAATTATTATCTGGATTATCAGGATTATCAACTTCCATTTGATCAATTGATCCAACAATCTTCACAGAAAATCAAAAAGTTAACATGAGCTGAAGCAAAACAAACATATAGGAAAAGACAGCTCATATAACTGAGAGTCTATAACATACTGTCATACTTCTAAAACTTACAAAACCAAAACAAAATCAGTAACAAACTGGGGACCAAAACGAAATGCAATCATTGTACAACCCATAATCCATGTTTCAATGGCTATTTTTTTGTATGATGAGGGAAACCCCACAACCCTTTCGAGTGTGAGTAAACCCCCGCCTTGTGACCCTAGCCGGACCACAAGAAGTAAACCAGTCTAAGTTACTCATAGCTGACCCGCTCAAACCAAGGGGGCAAAGGATTCAAACTCTTGACCTTGTGGTTACAAGTGTGGATCTCTTGCCATCTTGGTTGGGGTTACCCCGTTTCAATGACTATTTTAACTATAATAATGCAAGCCAGACTTTGAAGTAAACAAATTTGTATATTTTAACTATAATGCATAAGTTTCTATGACCTCACTGGCATTGCTAAACCCTATCACAAGTTACCCACGCTCCCAAGTTTGAAACTTGGCCAGTTTCAAGATTCAGAAAAGTGAAGGGAAAAACGTAAAATTGGTTGAGAGAGTAAATGTGGGTGTAACTTACAGAAGGAAAAACGGCTTTGGGAGCATCTTCGCCAGCGTAACCAGCCTTGCAAGTGTGAGAACCCAAGTCTACGACTATCGCAGAGACTTCATCTGCAGAATGTAAAAAAGACAACGCCCGATAGATAGATTTAAACAAAAACACAGACAGAAGTGCCGAATTTTTGTACGAATAAGTGTATAGATGATAATTTCTGAAGACTTTACCTCCTCCGTACATGATTGAAGAAGAAGTGTCTGAGCTTGCAGAATGCCAGAGGGATTGAAAGGGTTTTAGGGGTTTTCAATTTTCTTCTCGCGGTTCATGTCCAGAATATTCAATTCATTACCGGTACTAAATATACGACGACGTTTTATAAAATTGAAACGGAAATAATAAATTAAAATTTCAACGCCGTTGCCGGGGATCGAACCCGGGTCACCCGCGTGACAGGCGGGAATACTCACCACTATACTACAACGACTCGAGTGTTGACTGGTCACTGATAAATATATAGAAACATTTTCATATTAAAATGAAAAAGATTTAAAAACTCGCCGTTGCCGCGGATCGAACCCGGGTCACCCGCGTGACAGGCGGGAATACTTACCACTATACTACAATGACTCAGTGATGTTGTTTTTAAATAAACTAGTATTTAATGAGAACATCCATCTTTTTATTTTTCCATTTCCCAAGTATAATAATATTTTCAAATTTAATCCCCCAATATCTTCTTGAAAAACAACATAAAAACAAATTATTGCAAAATAATTAAATCTCTAATACAAAAAGGAGTATGTGTATCACATAGCCTTAATATAACTATAAAAGTATGTGTTACCTAACTCGGTAATCTACAAATATGTCTAACCAAACAAAACTTAAAGACTTAATCAGGATAAACAATCTAAAATAGCTAATCATACATAAGAAATATCAATCTATGCACTATTTAATTTAAGACAAACGTTTGAATAGTTTAGATTCCAATACAATGTTATTTAATCCCTTGCTTTTGATCCAAGACAAAGCCTCTTCGTATGCCAATGCTTCAGTGAGAAAAGGCTTCTGAATGCAATGCAAATCACCATTATTAGTTGTTATGAACGAAGAGGATAGCCCCATAACCCATTGGCCATTGTGCATGTGCCCTAGAATATGGTCACATCAACTCTACACAAAATAAAACCCGCTGGTGCAATTGCATTGTGTTGCTAAGCACCTATCGAAGCATTGAGTTTGTTAGTATTGCCTCTACTACCAGCATTGATTCATCTATTATGTTGTGAAGTTGCATCATTCATAGCTTGACAAACTTCCTATTCATAACCTAGGCTCATATTATCAAATTTGTTCTTTTAGACTACCAAGATGTGACTGTGTCACAAAATTATAGAAGGAAGGCTACCAATCTATCATATACACATTACTTTTTTGTTATTTTTGGAGAATAATTCCTAAAACCATTATGCTAACGTAATGTCAACATTTAACAACTCAACAATGCGATAATTATGCCGAACATGTTGCAACCATGTGGCAATCCCTCAACGCGTTCTCAATTGAATTGGGGCTACTATGCATCAAGGACAACTCACATCACTAGCAACCCCTACCCCCCCCCCCTGCCTAAGCATTAATCTAACCGGCAAACCCCCTTCAAACATCTCCATAGAAAGTTACAAACCTTTAGGGGTTACTTTGAGTCTCCACAAATCATTACAATTTGAGAAACTAGTGGGTTATTGCGAATTAGATAAGTCTCTTAATATCAATTTGATACATTAATTAAAACCACAAATATTTAATTCAATGATCTTCCATCACTAGTGGTTCATGATTGTAGACATTTTAAGGCAACTCAATACAAATAATTATTTATAAAAATATATACTACCCTGTAAAGAATCATGAGTATTTCAAAAAAAAAATTATAAAACAACATACTTAAATATGATTACTCATAGCTAATGACCTTGTGGTTTAGTGGCACGAAGTGGTTCTCTCAAATGGGAGGTCATGGGTTTGAGCCCCAGTGGAGGCGGTATTGACTATTTTGTGCTTCAGTAAATTGAGAAAGTAGTTATAAACGATCCAATCACTTTTGGAGGCTTCAATACTCTTTAGAAGATAACTTTATATCTCGGGAAGGCTTGGAAACAATATTTCTTCGTGGACTAAAGGAATTTTTCTATGTTCCTCAATTCTTTTATTGTTTATTTGATTTATTTCATTGTTGCCTCCATACTCTTTAGAAGATAACTTTATATCTCGGGAAGGCTTGGAAACAATATTTCTTCGTGGACTAAAGGAATCTTTCTATGTTCCTCAATTCTTTTATTGTTTATTTGATTTATTTCATTGTTGCCTCCATATGTAAAGACTAAACTAGTAGTACTTGAATTTATGATAAACCTTAGGACGGGCCCTTATTTTTAATTGTTTTCTTGCCTTAATGCAATTGTTTATCAGTTGACCCAATCATGTTGTTTATCGTTCTTGAATTAATAATGGCTAACTTCTTAAATTTATGTTTGATACATGTACTTGTGATAGAGGTATCTTTTGTATGTGTAGATTCCACACGATTAGAATGAGTGGGATGCAACCATAAAGATAAGATGACATCAATCCTTTGTGTTTCAGAGAAAATTGTTTAATTGAACTCATAAATTTTTAATGCAACCTTTGAAGGTTGAATCCCCAACCCCCCCCCCCCCCCCCCCCCACACCCCGGTCTGATATAGTATTTGGGAGGATGTAAATTATAGTGACTCTAACTTAGCAGACATGCATGGTCAAATGCCGATGTGCACAAGGGATCTGCCCCACTTTGGGCATAATCACCACACTCTTTGCCGAGGTTCGAACTTTGCTTTCTTCTCTCAAATATTACCTACTGAACTAATGAGCTAAGCCCGTGCGGGCAAGAGATTTTGATTAATCAACATAGGGATTAGTTGTCAATACTCTTGAGAAATATGTTAGCATAAATGAGGAAATTTCAGGGTCTCAGATATAAGCAATTGTTTTAGACATTTATTTATTATGGTTAATGATGTCCCATGGGATTCATTAATTCAAGCACCCTTAATTCATTGGTTGATTTCTTAAACTTTGTATTAGATTATTCTTGATTGCCTTGGTTGTTGATTAGTTTTTTTTTTTTTTTTTTTTTTTTTTAAATGATTCCCGGTCATATATTTAGGCTATATAATAAAATCTTAATTAGTACAAATACTCGTACTCCCTATGGGATACAAACTCAACTTTCTATACTAAAAACGATAGGTGTACTTGTCTAATCGAATTTGTATAGTTGCAAACCGAGTATCACAATACGAGGTCCAACCTCGTCTATTGTTTAATGAATAGGTTTCTTTGGTCAAGGTCAATGCCTTAGCTAAAAAGTCACTTAGTATTCCGTAGAGGCAATATGGTGTATGGTCTCGCTTAACGCTGAATGAAAGAGCTCATTCTTTGTCAAGGTCAATGCCTTAGCAAATAAAATTCTAAGCTTTCCCTAGGGGCATTACGAGGTCTAACATTGGCTAGCGCCAAACACGAAAGTATTCCCTAGGGGCATTACAAGGTTTTACCTCTCTGAATGCGAAACACATGAACTTGTTTTTGGCCGAGGTCAATACCTTAGCCATGAAAAGCTAAGCTTTCTCTAGGAGCATTGTAACACCCCCGATTTTCATGCCAATTAAAACTTAAATACGTAACTAGTAGATATCATAAACAAAAGCAATAGCGGAAGTTTAATATCAAAACAAGAAAAACCAAGGAGTGTTATGCCACGTTCACCCCAACGTGAACGCACAGGCAAGTCTACAACCATCCATCTAAATGTTCAACAACTGTGGCACACAGGCCAAAACACTAACTACAAAGCTCAGGGGATCTATACTAGCAACGGCTAACGCTCTCGCCAAGTCTACTCAGGACCTGTAAAACACATAAAGAAAGGGGACGACGCCCGGTCAGCGAATATTGCTGGTAACCCATCAATACGCGTCCAATAACATATATATAGATAGTTTAATACAAAATCATTTTCGAAATGGAATATAGTATATATCAGTTCAAAACCGTAAAGAGAAAAGTCAACTGCAAAGACTCTATCTCACTCTCAAAAAAACAAGGGAAATCAACATCCCAAGACAACATCGAGATAAGAACAACACCAATACAACTCACACAGCTCAAGATATAATCTACTGATCACAAAGTAGAAGACATCAAGGCAAAGACAACATCAATAACCAAGTACATCTCGAGGCATATTCTACTGATCACAAAGTAGAATACCACTCGACATGCTCATCAGAAAAGGATAGACATTCACACATTGGCACTACATGTCACAGTGACACTTCATGTCACAAGTTACAACCTTATGCCCGGTTCCAACCTTATGCCTACCCCCGACCTTATCACAGTTCCAACCATTACCTCCGAGAACCCATGTACTTCTGAGTCCAACCTTATGCCTCCGGGAACCGTCGTTCTCCCACCTACAACCACCAAATCATCAACCACCGATTTCAAAGTACACGAGGGTATCGTTCATTTCAATCACACAACCACCAATCACATGAGCCTGAAGCCCAGTTTACAATTCCATAATATCATTTCATGGCCACCACGAGGACCACATCTGTACCTTGGTGATTAATGTCCCATACCATTAATCGTGCCATCCAGGTACAGTCAATACACACACTCATAATTGGAATCAATCAATAGATCACAACAAAGATATGAAACCATACTCAATCAAGGAAGGATTACAATTCGACACCAACGATGATCAACACAAGTTATCATCCACAAGAGGAAAGAACAAACCACACATGCTAGCATTTCAACATCAAACTAGCATGCTTATCAAACGGGTAAACAAAACATAGTTCCGAAGAACATTCAAGACTCATCATGGTTCAACGAATCACAAGGTTGAACACTTAGCACGATTTAAGACATCAAATCCTACATGGATTCCTACCATTACGTTCTAAACATACGAAACATCAAGAAGACACTCAAATAGCCCAACAAAAGAACATCGGGAAGTCAAAACATCAATTACCGAGTCAAAAGAATCACGGGGAACAAATCCCCAACAACCAACATCATGTACCCCGCGGGTACTAACGGCCACGAGTGGTGTACCCCGCGGGTGGTGCACTACCCGCCGTTCAGCCCGCGGGTACATCCCTGTACCACAAATAATCCCTTCGGGGATTTTCAACACCAAGTCCAAATTCAAGTCCAAAACACCCAAAATCTCACAAAATACAACAACATGGCTTGAATCCAAGAAATAGCCAAGCAATGGCATGCAAGAACCCTAATAACAAGCTCTAGATATGCATTCTCACAAGACAATGCATCAAAACTCACATTTCATAGCAAAAGCACAAGTAGAAGTCAAGAAATCATCATATAGGTAAGAAAATAGATTTTGTAAAGCATGAGTTACCTCTTGTAGCCTACAACTACACTTATCACACCTTTACAAGCTTCTAACAAGGCTCTCCTTCAACTTCTAATTCACAAACACACCAAAAGACAACAAAGATTCCATCTTTAGAAAAAGACACCTTAAAAGGTACTAAAAACACTAAAGGACCAAGGATCTTACCCTCCTATATGCTCAAGGTTAAGAAAGTTTGAATCTTGGAGACCAACTTGAAGAATCTTGAATTGCCCAAACTTGGCTTGAAGAAGAAGCTAGCTATTTTCTAGAGAAAAGGAAGAGCTTTTCTTTTTAGGGTGTTAGGGAAAAGAAATGAAAGATGACTCTAGGTTAGCTTGGGATACAGACATAAGGTGAAAAGTCCTCTTTACCCTTACTAAAGTGGAAAAGTGTAAGGATACAAGGGAACAATTCTTTAAGCTTAGAGTACAACTCCTTGACTTGGGTTGACTAGTCAATTTCTAGTCCCCGACTATTGAATTTTCAAGATTTTTGGGAATAAACTATCAATTAAGTTAGGATTAATTTCTTAATTAATCCTTAAATAGAATTTGGATTTACGGGGTGTCACAAGCATTATGATGTCTAACCTCGCCTAGAGCCAAACAGGAAAGTATTCCCTAAGGGTGTTACGGTGTTCGACTGCATCTAACGTAAAAAAGAAGAGCTCATTCTTGGCTTAAGTAAGTTCCCTAGAGGCGTTATGAAGTCTTTTATTGCCTTTTGTCGAACGAAAGAGTTCTTTTGACATGAGGTTCAACCTCAACTAACACCAAATGGGAGTCTTTTTAGGCAAGGCCAATGCCTTAGTCAAAAGTGACCAAGTATTTTCCCAATGGTGGTACGAGGTGTGACCCCGCCTACCACCCATGTCCAAAGTTCTAAACTGAGTTCACGGTAAATGCGGATACCATTAGATATTGTATAATAGGGACTAGTCGAGTTGGTTAATAGGCAATGGTGGTGTGCCTTGGATGAGTTTGAAGGAAGAAACATGAAACCAAGCACCTGCTTGAGTCCAAGCATGTGGTTACCTTAACCGAGTTCAAATACAAAGTGAGGTCGGCAATTGCACCTGCACCAAGATGAGCTCGGTAAAAAACAACCCAATGTGTGAGTAGGCGCATATGATGTTGCAGAGTTGGTTATAGTAGGGTTCAACTATCATGTGGTATAATATTAATTACCTACAATGTTGCAGGGTTGGCCGAAGTTAAGGTTACTCAGAGTTTGTATGCGCTTGCAATGCTGCAAGGTTGGCCATCACGTATCATGTTGTTCATTGCCTACGATGATGTGGGGTCAACTATCGCGTGGTGTGTTGTTCATTGCCTACAGTGATGCAGTTTTGATCGAGGTTGAGGTCGGCCGAAGTTGAAGAGTATCCCCGCACGATATGTTAGGGTTCGACCTCTTTGTGACACATTAAGGCTAGTTGTCGTACACCGAGGTCGTTCGTTACTATCGAGCCTACGATGAGCTAAATGTCAATAATTTGAAGTTGGTTATCATAAAATGATGGAAGGAATTTTGGGGTCAGCCGTTGCTTAGGGGGTATGTTATTGCATGGTATTTTAAATTAAAATTGATCATCACAAAATGTGATTAAGTGAATTTTGGGGTCGGCTTTTGCTCATGGGGGTCATCAATCATAATTTATGGAGAGTTCCAAGGGGAAGTGACATATGGGAAACTCACATCATTTTGAAGATTAGGGAGGGGGTGGAGTCAATGATCGACTAGGGTCATCAAAGGTAATAGTGGCTAACTGAAGTTAGGGAGGATGCCATCGTGGAAAATGGAAAATTAATTCCCAAATATTTTGTTCATATTTGACCTAGTTTGACTTGGGTTATGATTGTAGTGTAAATTGACAAAATTACTCCTTCTCGCTATCTAAGTATCGCAACTCAAAGGCGAACTAACCTAAAGAGCGAATATCACATCTATGATGGCCCGATGTTGAGGTAAGGTGTTGCATGATGCATTGAGGTTGACCGTCGCATGGCATCTTGGGTTCAACCATTGCATGATATGCTAAGGTCCGACCTCTGGATTCAACCAAGGTTATGACACATTTAGGTCAATCGTTGTACATTATGATTGCTCGTTTCCATTGCGCTTATGATGATGCAGGGTTGCCAAGGGTTAAGGTCAGTTGTTGCATGATGCACCAATCGGAGTTGAAGTTGGCCATTACATAGTACACTAAGGTTGACAATTGCATATCTTAGTGAGGTGGGTCATTGCCAAGTGACATATTGATCTTGATAGCTTAAAAGAATTTTGGGGTCGGGCGGGGTTGAGGTTGAGAGTTGCATGATGCGCAGAAGTCGAGCGTTGCATGGAATCTCGGAGTTAGCCTTTTGCTTAGAGAAAGTCGGTAATCATGACTTTTGGAGTCTAGGGAATACCAAAAAACAAATAAAAATTCAAGCAAACTAATTTCAAATTCAAGAGAATGCAAATGCCAATACTTCATTGGGTTAACCAAATTACATTGTTTTGCACGTAGTAGGAAATTAAAACAAAGCAAAAGATCTAGCAATCTAAAACTCATTCCTCATTGCCCGATTCGGCTATAGGGGGCTTGTCACATCTTTCACCGCCCTTCAACTTCGCGAGGTCAACCAAGAATATCTCATATTTATTAATGATGATTTGTTCCAGGGTGGTGGTGGAGATGAGGTCAGGGCCCCATCTAGAAGTATTAGGAGGCCATCATTGGTGCTCGAAGAGGCAGTCATGGACTTGAGTGGGGATGGCGCACCGGTTAACAAAACCAATGACAACACCGACGGTCGACCAAGATTTGCGACATCACCAACTGCCAACCGGAGCAAATAAGGGTGATGTTGATAAGAGGAAAAAATTTATTCTCTTCACATTGTGCCAACCGAATCTTACTCGGGGCGTGGTTGTCGTTCAAATTAGCGTAGCTACTCCCTCGCTCTCACTGTCAAAGTCTCGCAACTTGGGGGGTGGAGGTTGGTGATGGATATATTGGATCAAACTTAAGACTTTTAGGCCCAATAAACTATAGCACAAAGCAAAAATGCTGACCTTGGGGTCAACCTCTGAGGGTCGGGTCAATCCAATGACACTGGCTCAGGTCGACACATGCGATAAGATAAATGGAGTCAATTGATAACAGTTACAACTCTTATGAGTACCATCTTCACTCATGAAACGTTTAAGTCATGCTAAGCGTTAACGAAATCATTAAAACTCATCCATGTATATATGGGCCGGTATTTACCTTGTAAGGACACCTTTTATCTTATTCATACACTTATCATTGTACTTTCAAAGCAATATTACCCAATATAACAAATTTCTTTGTGTTTTACATTAAGTATTTCCTTTTATACTTATCTTAAAGTCAATTTCCTCCATCAATTAAGAATGCTTAAAATAAATTAATCACAATTTTATTCTGATGTCGTCTATTTCATAGCTCAACTTGATGTGATGAGTATTAGTATGGATACACTTGTATCACATAAGAAATGAAGAAGTTGAACAATTCCAATTATATTGTTGTGCAAATTTCAACTCAATTCATAAGGATCTAATTTGGAACAATGGGTACAATTTCCCAAAACAACTAACCCTTTTTATTTTTAAATTATATTACAGGGACCAAAATTTCAATAATTTGACAATTTATTTATATTTGTTTAATAAATAATTTTTATTAATGTAGAGTGGGTTGGCCAATTCATAATAACCAATTAATAAAAATAATATTACTATATCATATAATAAGAAAATTGGTTAAAAAATTGATATTACTAGCAATATCCTTTATTTATTTATTTTATAGACAATTTACAACTACAAGGGGAGTAGTTAGAGTGGAAAAGCCATACTGTTTTCTTGCTCCAATTGACGTGGACAGCTAACTTTTATTTATTTTATTTTATTAACCGTCACTTTTTAACATTTAAAAACTATATTGTATTTCCAAAAAAAAAACTCTATATTGTAAAATATAAAATTACAACAAATTAATATTTATTTGAAGTTAGATATAGAAACTATTATTTACATTTGATGGCTAATATTTTCACCCGATTCAAAAATAGATAAATGATTTGACTTATATAATGGAACCAGTTAAACTAATTGTTGAAAAATTATCGATGCAAATCAAAATAACTTTTAAAAAACTAATTTTTTTAAAGAACTTTTAAAAAACTAATTATGTATAATTTATAGTGGAGTCAACCCACTCATACGTCAATTAAAAAATATATAATTTTTTTTTAAATTAATGCTGTGTTAGTAATCCATATTTTGTAGTGATTTTAAAAAAAATTATTTGAGCTTAATATTAATTAAAAATATAAAAAATATATATTTTCTATTTTCTATATTTAATTCTTAGTTATAAAGAACCATTTCTTCCATTATTGTTATTATTATTATTATGAGTTAATTTCATTTTTGGTCCTAGATTTATATGTGGCAATTCATATTTAGTCTTTTTTTTTTTCAAAACATCAACTTTTTGTCCTAGTATTATTAGGACATGTATAAACAAAATAGTTTAAATACCGTTAAATACAAGGGCATTTCAGTCTTCAATTATGATTTCTTTTTTCAAAAAGATAAGCATAAAAGATATAACGGGTCAAACACACTTTTTATTGAAAAGATCAAAATGTATTTGTATTTAATGACATTTTAACGATTTTGTTACTAAAGGACCAAAAATGGTCATGTCACAATAATATTAGAATCAAAATGAAATGCTCTGATAAAAAAAGACTAAAAGTGGACTCTCATCTATAAATTTAGGACAAAAAATTAAATTAACTCTTGTTATTATTATTACTTCACCCGTTCAATTTTATGTGCATTGACAAGAGTTATTTCTAGTTCAATTTTCACAATTCCTTCATTAATTTCAATGGTGTTTAATAAAAAAGATTGACATGGTTGTATTAATGTTTTGAAATACATTTATAAAATTATGAAGTTAATTATTTAAATTCCATTTATCATGAAGGTTAATAGAAATGATCTTGTACCTGAGATGAAAGGGATTATGGACAAGAAAGTTATATTTAATATTTATGATTTGAAAATTCTGATTTGTGATAGAAAGAACATTCAAAGTAATTCAACATCAAACAAGAAACTTACTATAACTCTGTCTCAAAGTAAAGAGTAGAATTTGAGAATCTATTCTTATGTTTATGTTACTATAACTCTGACATATGTTTCTATAATTGATATAATTAGAATCATTTCCAATCTTAAAGGTGATTGGGTTTTTGTTTTGTGTTCAGATTCATAGTGGGGCCCTGCCCACAGGTGTTCCTGGAAGCTTCGTTCTGAAGACTGATGTATGAACTCAGATATAGTTTCTCTGACTTCGTCCGCGTTCGGTCAATAATTTATTCAGTATTTCTCAGTGTCTCTGATCTCCAGTCATCCCCTGAAGATACCAAACAGGGAAAGATTTAAGAGAGAGAGAGAGAGAGAGAGAGAGAGAGAGAGAGGAGGGAGATGACGGAGACGGAGGGCTCGCCGCCGCCGCAGCAGCTGACCGGAGTTGTGATAATAACACTGCCACCGCCGGGTAACCCATGTCTAGGCAAAACAATTACTGCCTATACAATCTCCGACGACTTTTCACCACCCACAGAACTCCGAAACGACCCAGTATGGCAGCCGCCGCCGCCACCGCCGCCGCAACAGAACCAAACCCCTCAAGTCTCTGTCTCCCACTTCCAGCGCCAAAGGAGGGTCTTTGGTCGCCCGATGGGGCTTCTTTCAGTTCTGGGTATCTCTCTAGTTGCCTTGTTCGCCTGGTTCTCGCTTACCCAAGAAATCGTGTGGGAATTGGCTGATTCTTCTGACGATGATCGCAGAGCCAATACCACGTTCCTCTTGCCCTTGCACCCCAAAACGGGTCTTCACGGAAATTCCGATTTGGAGGTTAAATTGGGCAGGTTTAAGAAGCTTCAATCTGATCTTGTGATGGAAACAGTGGAGAGTACTGCTGGAGTTCATGGAAAGATTAGGAATTCTGTGGCCGCAGTTGCAAAGCTCAACTCAACTAGTTTTCCCCTCAAGGGCAACATTTATCCTGATGGGTATATTTGATCATCTTTGCTTTAGTCAATTCACTAGGTATTATTATCCATATTTGATTCTTGTTGCAGTTTGTTTCTGTGAGTGCTTAGTTCAATTATTTGAGAATATTGATAGACCCTTAAGCCTTAATCATGTTTTAGTAGAATAGTTTAGAACCTTCAACCTTTTATAGTCTTTCTGAAATGAGGATTGAGTGAGTGAGATATGAGGATTCATACTTAAATTTCTTTCTCAGGACAATACTTTTATTGGCAGTTCAGGATGATGTATCTAGGATTGAGTCAATGACTTAGTGTCGAGAAAAACCTCATTTGCTCTGACTTTAGTGCTGTTCCATTTCCCATACAGGTTATATTACACTTATGCGCTCATAGGGAATCCTCCTAAGCCCTACTTTCTTGACGTGGATACCGGGAGTGATTTGACATGGATTCAGTGCGATGCTCCATGCACTAGCTGCGCCAAGGTGATATTTTTGTCCTTTCTACTTTTCTTCTTGCTGCTACTCCGATTCTCGTGTTGCTAACTTTCCAACCAAGCTGCATCCACTTATTAGACTGTTGAATGAGAGCGAGCAGACAATAATTGTTGGCACAGTTGTTCCTCTCTTTTGATTTTGAAATAGTAACACAATATAACATTTAGCTGCTTCATACACTTTTAAATGGATGGAATTCTCAACCTCACTTCTACAATCGTACAATTTGTTTTGTTAAGAGTCCCCATTGAAAAAATAAGAGAGAACATATGAGTTTATAAGGTGATGGGTTAAACTAGCTAACTGATTGGATTCAGTCTTTTAGTGTGGTTTGGCCCATGTCCATTATAGCCCAATTGAGTGACCCTAGCTCACTTTGTGTTCACTCAGTTGTTTCTTAGATTATAATCTCTTGGATATTCTGACATAATAGGAATGTTCATGTAGGGAGCTCATCCTTACTACAAGCCTGCAGAAGGCAACATCATACAGCCGGAGGACTCGTATTGTTTTGAAGTTAAGAAAGATCAAGAAAACATCTATTGCGAAACTTGTCATCAATGCGATTATGAAGTAGAATATGCAGATCGTAGCTCTTCATTGGGGGTTCTTCTGAGGGATGAAACTCGACTAATGGTTGCCAATGGAACATTGTGCACATCAACCATCATTTTCGGGTAAATTTTACCTCAAAGTCTACCCCTATGGTTTCTGGTCTAATATTCTTCCTCATATGGACAGTAATGTAATGCTGTTTTATTCCCAGATGTGGATATGATCAGCAAGGCTCTCTTCTAGACACATTGGCAAAGACAGATGGAATCCTAGGACTTAGCAGAGCCAAAATTAGCTTGCCTTCACAATTGGCAAGCCAAGGGCTTATAGAAAACGTTGTAGGACATTGCCTTTCTAGTGATGCAGCTGGTGGAGGCTACATGTTCTTTGGCAATGACTATGTCCCAGATGGGAAGATGGCATGGGTACCTATGCTTGATGGCCCTTATGAGTAAGTATAGAAGCAGTTATCTCGCACACTCCAATACCTTGGATCTTGGTTTAATTGATGCACATTCATTTTTCTAGCAAGCGTAATATTGCCTTCCCTTTATTGGATCTCAGCGCTGCACTATGCTTACTTCCCAGTAAGTCACCCATCCTATATAAGTCAAGCACACTTAACCACGGAGTTCTTTGGTTATCTGGTTATCATATCCTTCTTAAAACCAATTGGTGATAAGTAGGTGGAGTGGTGGACATTAACCATTTAACTACATCTTTTTATGGTAAGCCACAACACCACGTCCTGATTGAGCAGGGGATGAACTTGGCCAACCTAGCCAACGCCCACCCAACAATCTTCCCTTCTCTCCTTTGTTCTTTTATTGGCTTCATATTATTACGTAAAATGCTAATAAAACAAAATTTCAACTGGAGCTCTAGGCTGGATGAAAAACATTAAGCTAAATTTATCTTTACTTTATCCATGTGTCTAATCTAATGCACAAGGTAATATGCTTAGAATGTTGAGAAGCAGATCCATTATGGTTGTGCTAATATCTAATATATCATAGTGTCCTAAGAGGAAGATGTACGAGTAAAAATATTTGTACGGGCTGAATTATTTTCAGATGCTAGTATTCTAATACTTTGTCATGTTCAGGAATCTTTATCAAACAGAAGTACTCAAAATGCGTTATGGAGGAAAGGATCTATCCTTGGACAATCCGAGTGGAGGGCAGGGAATTGTAATTTTTGATAGTGGTAGTTCTTATACATACTTCACCGGGAGAGCATACAAGGATCTAGTTTCTATTGTAAGCAGTATACCTATAGTTTCGGGCTGAAGTTTATGAATTTCTTTTAACAGTTTTAACAGGTAAATTAAATTCTACGCCTTTGTTGCAGCTTAATGATGTTTCTAGTAAAGACCTTGTCCGGGATCCATCAGATACAACATTGCCCATTTGCTGGAAAGCTGAATTTGCAATAAGGTATTATGTTAGTAGCAAATGGAAAATAATTGGCAAAGCTGAGAGCGTGAAAGCAATTTCACATAGGAGTTGCTGCAAATATATATTACTCCTTCTGTCCCATTTTACCTGTCATGTTTACTAGTCATTGGTCAAACCAAATCTTACTTCTTTGCTTATTTTCTTTAGTGTTTTTAAATTTGATTTTTTTTTTAATAGTACTTTTAATGTAGTTTCTTTGTATATACTAATACTAAACCTAACATTATGAAAAATTGAATTAAAAATAACCTCAGTCAAGTCTCGTTAACCGAACCAGACACATAAAATTGGACAGAGGGAGTAGGTTGTTTGTAAAGAAAATATGACTTCTAGTTGATAAATAGTAATGGGACATGAAATGGGTGTCGTTTTTTACATCTGTTTCATTTTGTGTTCTTGCAGGTCTGTATCAGATGTAAGTCGGTTTTTCAAACCGTTAAACCTTCAATTTGGAAGCAAGTGGTGGATAGTGTCGAAAATACTTCAGATTCCTCCAGAAGGCTACTTGGTTATAAGTGTGGGTTTTCTTTTGCCTTTACTCTGTTTCCTTGGTTGTCGTTGTTTTTGCTTGTCCTATCTGCTGACTGTTGCTCGTTGTACCGCAGAAAAAGGGTAACGTGTGCTTGGGTATACTCGATGGAAGTAAAATAGATCACGGATTTACCTTTATACTCGGAGGTAATTTTACTCTTAGTTGTTTAACATATAAGCTCATTCTCAATTCTCTCGCCCCAGTCCATGTTTTGTCCATAGAGTGAAAAAGTAATTGAACTCGCTCATTTCACTCAAACGCGATGGAATTTAGACATCTTATGCATTGATGTAATTCACCTTTACCGGTTACGGTTGAATCCGGTCTATATCTTCATTGGTGTATAAATGTTTTGGAAATGCAGATATTACATTGCGGGGTCAGCTATTTGCATACGACAATGTGAAGCAGCGAATCGGATGGGTAAAATCAAATTGCGCCTCACCAAAAAAAATTATGAGCCTTCCATTTTCTTGAGGATCTTCATAGTGGATGGTTGTGTGAGATGGGATCAGAGGCATTGCTTTTGGGTTTTGGATGCATAGCTTACAGCTATGTTTTGGTTATAAGTATTTGGGGAGTAAATACTTAATGTAACACGAGTAGGAAGTTGATGTACATATTGGACACCTTCATAATGTTTATGCTAGCTTTTTATAATTGCATTAGTTCTTTGAGTGCGGTTGTTTTGTCACGTTTAGTTTTAAACTTGTTTTGCCATGTTTAGTCTTAAACTTTCAAGTTTTTTTTTTTTTTTTTGAGTGACTTAAACTTTCAAGTTAATCACTCACAGTCTTTCAACTTTTAAATTTGAATAGGTTGTAGTCCTTTTAGAAATAAAGTAAGGGCAAAGTCGTCCTTTTAGAAGGATCACGACTGGTTAAAATTTAAAAGTTGAAGGACTACGGCTAATTAAAAATTTGAAAGTTGAAGGATAACGGGTGGTTAACTTGAAAGTTTATCTAGCAAACAAAATAAATAACTACATAAATAAATATAATCCTCCTTAAACATACATTAAATAGGTCATTGAACATGCATAGGGGTGTTAGCGAACAGAACTTTAGGAAACAAGGGCCCAGACCCTTAGTCGTTTTCGTGAAAAAGCCAAGAGGAGTCGCCTCGACTGAGGGACTCGGCGAGTATATAAAGAAACTATGGGGTACTGACCCTAAACGTTTCTGAGAAAGAAAAAGCCTAAGGGGTCACCTCGACTGAGGGACTCGGCGAGAGAAAGTTAGGAAACAAGGGCCCAGACCCTTAGTCGTTTCCGTGAAAAAGCCAAGAGGAGTTGCCTCGACTGAGGGACTCGGCGAGTATATAAAGAAACTATGGGGCACTGACCCTAAACGTTTTTGAGAAAGAAAAAGCCTAAGGGGTCGCCTCGACTGAGGGACTCGGCGAGTATATAAAGAAACTATGGGGCACTGACCCTAAATGTTTCTGAGAAAGAAAAAGCCTAAGGAGTCGCCTCGACTGAGGGACTCGGCGAGAGAAAGTTAGGAAACAAGGGCCCAGACCCTTAGTCGTTTCCGTGAGAGACTAAAAGGAGTCGCCTCGACTGCGGGATTTGGCGAGCACCCGAAGAGTTAACAAGGCCTCGATCCTAAGTCGTCCCTCAGGGTTAGCAGGGCCTGATGCCTTAAGAATATTTCTTCGATTTGCAGAACCATTAAAGGTTAAAGAAAAAGCGTCGAGTCCAAGATAACACGGAAAGAAAGAGAAAATGGGAATTTCATTAAAATTAAAAAAGGCCCGAGAAGGAGGCCCGCCTTTACAAAAGGGACTATCCTAAAAGAATAGCCCTAAACTACTGGGGAGGGGGTGTCGACATCGACCCCTTCAACTTGTGCCCCCGCCGTTGGTCCAGCTGGAGGAACAGAAGAAGGGTCCTCTGCCTGAGGGGAGGACTCGGTAAGATTGGGAGGAGCCGCCGCAGGGAGAGCCGCCGGATCAACAGCCGCCGCCGGGAGAGCGTCTATAACCGGCTTAAGGCCCCAGCTCTCGGGGGTAAAAGAGGAGTCGCGGACCAGCAGGGCGGAGTGGATTTCTGTCTGCGCCTCGCGGAAGCCGAGGCGATAGTCGCGCTCGCCCAAATCCAGAAGGAAGTCGCCACCTTCCGGCGTCGCCAGCCACGCCTTGGCGATCTCCTTCTGCCGGGCCTTTATCGCCGCCTTCACGTCTGCCTCGAAGGACGCCGACTTCTTGTAGTCTTCCACCGAGGTCGCGGCAATGGTCGCCACCTTGTCCCGCTCCTCCTCCCACTGACGAGTGACCCTCAGCATCTCGGAGTTATGCACCTACACCGCCTTGGCGTGCTTAGCTTGCTCCTCCAAGAAGGCCTCCTCCGTTTGGTGCACTCGGACAACCATAGACTTCAGCCCGGTCTTGTACTCCCTCAGTCGCCTACTCATCTCCATTTGGAAGGTGAGGTTCTGCAAGGCAAACCAGAAGTCAGATAGTGAAAGAAAAAAGAATAGAAAAAGAGCCGAGTCGGAAACACTTACGCGGTATGATTGGCGTAGCGAGGCCTCAATGATGACCTCGTCCCCCAGGCCACCAGTCACCGCCACGTCCTTGGGGAGAAGGACGTTCGAGGCCCACTTGCGGACGGAGGAGTTGCCTTGCCAGATCTGGGCATCCTCGTCCACCTCGTGGCTCAACCGGATCTTCTTCGGAGCCGGCATGTCCGTCTGCTCGGCCGGCCGTTTTGAGCTCGGACTCTCAGATTGAGGAGGAGGCGGTTGTCGAGTCGGCGACACGACGGGCGACGGCGTCAGGTCGACCACGTTATGTGGTAGTGGAGGAGTCAACCTTGGAGCCGGCGACGGTTGGGAGGAAGAGGCAGCAGCAGTGCCGGAAGCGCGCTGGGTCAGCCGACGCCTCATCTTTTCAGCTCTGTCCGTCATCTCTGGAGTCGGTTCGGCAGCCTCGTCGGAACTGGAGGAATCGGAGTCGTACGGACCTGCGAAAGAAAGGAAAGTTATAAGTATTCCGAGTCTGAAGGAGACAGAATAAAAAGAAGAAGAACGAGAGGCAGTGAAAACTACCTACGGTGGCCGCACCCTCCGGCAGCAAGCCACGCTTAGCCATGGCCCGAACTCGGAACCAGTACTTGACGGAGTACGGCCCAAAGCCCTTCAAGAACTCGCCGCCGTGGACCGCATCGTTGGTAGGGACGGCACGCCGAGAGCAAGGCTTGAATAGAGTGGCCGGCCACAGGGTCGAAAAGGTGAAGGAAGAGAAAGCAGGTCGGACAAAGAAATAGAGGAGCTTCCAATCTTTAATGGAGTCGGACAACCCCTCGAAAAGCTGTCGCCCCGGGCGAGCGGCAACTTGAACAAAGCCCAGCGAGTGTGAGCCGACCTTGTTCACGGTAAAAAGATACCAGAACAGGTCTAGATCCGGCTCGCACAACCACCAGTGGCAGAGGTTGACGAAGCAGGTGAGGAGTCGGTGAGAATTGGGCACTAATTGGCCCGGAACTATGTTGTAATGGCGATAAAAAAGGGAAAGGAAACGACACGGAGGAACTCGGAAGCCAAAGGCAACCGAGTGCAAATGGATGCCGACATAACCCTCGGGTGGGTCGTAAATTTGCCGGCCTTCTGGGGCGAGGACTATGGCTGAAGGCCCAAGAAGATATTGGGCCATTTTCAGGTCCGCCGCAGTAGCGACGGACGGTGGCCCGGAAGGACGGACGATTGAATCGAACTTGCCCCGCGGCCGTCCGGTGCCGCCCGGCAGAGCCGCCACCGTCGTTAAAGGAGCGGGGCTCATCGGAGTAACCACCCCCGAAGAAGAAGGGGTCGGAGGAAGAGAAGACGTCGATGGAATGTCTGCCGGAAATTCCATACGACGGGGAGGAGAAGAAGAAGACGAAGAAGGAGAAGAAGAAGAGGGGGAAGTCGCCGCCGGGTTGTCGACCGAGTAACGACGGGAAGAAGAAGAGTGCGAAGAAGAAGACATTACCTAAGTTGGATGAGAGATCGGAGGAAATGCAGAGTGGCCGGAGAAGCTCGAGTTGAGGTTGAAAGGAAAGACTGGAGAAGAGGATGGAAAGAGAGACGAAGTGGCTATTTAAAGGGGGAGGAATTCCAAAGGACGGCCACGTGCCACCTTCTCGTTGGAGGAAGTGGAGGTGACGGGATGTGAAGGGACGCCGCATTTAATGCCTCAAAAGGCGGGGCGACGGTTCAGGCCTAGGGTTAGCCTGCAAACGACGCGTCTGCCCTAGGCTAGGATCGGACGTCAATGACCCGGCCTGCTAAGCCGGAAGCCCATAGTAGGCCATGGCCTCTGGGCCCACAGGGTACGAGCTGGAAACTTCTAGAATGACCCGGTAGAACTCGGCCCATCGGATGATATAAGTCAAGTTCACGAAGAGACTCCGGTCGCGAGGTCGGCAATCAGATTCGGCGACTCCCTCGCCAAGAGGGTCTCGCCGTAGCAAGACTAGGAATCAGTCCCGCAAACCAGAGGTCAGTCGACAAAATATAAGAAAAGGTAGAGTCGGACACAAAAGCACACAGTTTATTTAATAAGTACGGAGATTACAAGGCCCAGAACTCGGCCGATGCAAGTTACAAGAGAAAAACAGGTCAAGGCTTGACTTCTTTCTCTGTCGACTGACGAGCAGTCGGAGGGCCTTCCAGGAAGTACTGAGAGCGGAAAGGTAGAGGACTCGGCTCAGGCTCCGGCATTTCGTCCAGATACACGGCTGGCTTCCCGTCATCGATCATTTGCAAGGGCCTCTCCAGAGCGCTCGGCGACATGGCGACACCAAAGAGGGGAGGAGCCTCCCACTTCTCTTCCACCACTGGTTCTGGATCCTCCACCACAGGTTCCATCTCCACATCGATAGGCTCCCTACACATCAGGTCCAGCATGTCTAGGGGCACCACAATGGGGTCTGAAGCCGAGTCGCCCACCAAACGACCTCCATTAGCCAGCCTCTTCTGCCTCAACTGCTCCAGTCGAGCATGCTCCTTGTTGCGAATGGACCAGCGGCGATCACCATCTCTGTAACTCATAGCGTCGTGCTTTCGCAAAATGAAGAGTGTTGCGATTTGCATCAACTGTGAAGGGTCTCTATATAGCTCAGTGAAAGCGAATATCTAGTTGATAACCACGGAAGAGATAATGACTGACATAACTGAGCCGGATTAGACGGATGGCGCGAATCTCTGTCAGAGATTAGTTCCATCAAATCCGCCCGGGAAGAGCAAGATTCGCACGTCACGCAGAGAAGATCGGATTCGCCCGAGATACGGGGAATCTTGCAGGTGTCAGACTGAAAAGGGCCTGATGATGTGACCGACTCCTTGACCAGTCGTCCGGATGGGTACGCGACAAAACACGAAATATAACACAGGGCGAAAAATAGCATTTTTATTAAGAAGAAGGGTACAAGCAGTAAGGAGCTTATTACAATAAGGAAAATGAAAATGCTCCTAAATAAGACCCCTCGGCAATATGAGGCCGACTCCGGCCAAGACGATCACTCGCCAGGCGAGGAAGAGCCGCTCCCGAAGGATCCCCCTGATGGTCCAGGTGGAGATGGACAGAACGAGTCCCAGAAGGCTGGCATAAGTGGTGGCACAATCGGCTCCTCATCATCCGGATACGTCTCCAGGTAGCGGACGTAATTCTCATCATTCATTAGGCCCGTAACCGGCCCGTCCAAGTCATCCAGCGGGATGGAGAAGGTCATGCGGAAAGTTAGCTGCTCTGGAACGGCCACTTCAACGATGGACCCGTCCTGAGAAGTCACTCTGGCAGTTGTGGGAGTAGGCGGATGGTGTGACGACGGGGCGACCTCGCGTCGAGAAGGAGTCGGCGGCTAAGGAGCCAAGGGAGTGGCGCCGGCAGGAGACCTTTGAGAAGCCGGGCGAGGAGTCTTCTTTTTGTGCTCTCTTTCAGGACGAGTCCGCTTTGAAGGTAGCGGACGCCAGGGAGACCCAAAGTCAATTCGTTTCCCCCTCAGAGGTGAACGACCCATGTTGGACTTATGTATGAGAGGAAGAAAAGGGGAGGATTTTTATAGGTGCCAAGTCAAGCTGGGAGGATCCAAACGGTCCCACAGAATCCGGGAGAAGGGCAGAGAATCCAGGCGTTACAAGGGCTATTCGAGGCACGGATACGGTGATTGAAGGAGACAGACAGTTACTACTTTTCCAAACCCAGGTTAGCGGACCGGGTATGGAAAAGTGAGGGACTAGTTGATGGGGTAAGGACCCCGGCCCAGGAAAGATTGGCCCACAGAAGAGAGCCCAAGGCAAGAAAGGTGGGCTAGCATTGGAAGAAGCCCGGAGGGTGCTTGGGCCGAGTCCAGAAATCGGCCCAGGCCCAAGTACGGGGACCTAGCTCAGGATTGCTAAAGAAGAGCCCAGCAGGAGCTTGGGCCGAGGGCGAGGAGTCGTGTAACACCCCGTGTTACGACCCCTAAAACCAATTAATCCTTTAATCAATTACCCCAAAGAAAGAATTAAATTATAGAAATTAATTAGGAAAAAGCCCACCATAGTCCGTGGGCCCCCATCTCTAAACCCAACCCCTAGTCCTAGAAGGATTAGATCCTAAAATAAGACCCTTAGATATATAAATAGGGAACCTAGAGGGCACCTAGAACCCCCACAAGAATAACGCCCCACCACCCCAAAAGAGCTCCAAGAATCCCCTTAGAAGAAATCAAGAAAGCAAGAAAACTTAAAGAAAGACCCTTCATAGCCAAGGAATTAATTAAGGGTAAGAGGTAACCCATGTCTCAACAAAACCTATTTTTATAGCTATGATTTCCCCCGTAGGATTTCCCTATATTATCGTGTATTGATGATTTGTGATATTATTATTGATGATTGATGGGATAATTCCATGGGTGATCTTGATATTGGGAGATTCTTGATAATTATGGTGTTCTTGATGATCATGTGGAGTTCTTGATGTTTATATGTCGTTCTTGATAATTGTATGGCATTCTTGATGCTTATGTGTTATTTATACCGAATCTTGTAATTAGAAGACGAATCGTATTCTTGTTGGTATAAAAGTGATTAGAACCCTAGGTTGTATCGTATGATATTATTCTTGGTGTATCGGGTGGGGAAAGCGCATGTTTGGGTGTCGATTATGTTTAGAAAAGCATGATAGGTTATGTGCCGTACGTTTCTCGTATTTGATCCGTTAACTGTCTACGTGTTGATCGTTAATTGCGTTGTAAAGTGTCTAAGCATGGTTTCGGGTTCCACAATGGTTCCCGGGGCGTTTTGTGTATAAAGAGTCAGTGGGGGGGTAGGGGACCCCGCCACCTACCCGCGGCCAGAAGGGACGTCTCCGGCAGCGGGCAGCTGCCCGCCGGCGACCCGCTGCCCGGAACAGTGCTTACCGGCGGGCAGCCGGCGGGTGGCCCCCACCCACCGGCTACCCGCTGGAAATCTCCCCCATTCGGGACCCCGGCTTCCCCGTTTGATGTTTCCCCGATCCCCGTGGTGTCCCAACGGACTCCGTTCATCGTGCCGTGTCTAGTTTGATGTTTCGGGTACCGTTCGTAGGTTATGAGTCTTATATATTGCATGCTAGTTGAATTGGTATCCCGTTGACCTAGGTGGAAGAAGTATGAACCCCTTAGGACCATTCTTAGTATGTGAAGGATCATGCATAGGTTTTGTTATACGCTTTCTCCCCTTCCCAATGTGTTAATGTGGGTTGCATGTGCTTGCTATGTGTTATGTGTGCATGACACCCCAATTCGGTTGCGATCGGATTGGTTATTCCTGAGCTGCGGTTCAGAAGCTGGCTGCGGTTAGATTTACACTCTTGGGCTGCGGTCCACCGTTTGGTTGCGATCAAACGTTTCTACATGAGCTGCGGTTCATACTTTCCTGGCTGCGGTCAGATGACATACTCTTGGGCTGCGGTCCACTGTTTGGTTGCGATCAAACTATGATGAGCTGCGGTTCATCGGTCGGTTGCGATCGACCCCTCCGTGTTGCGATACGGGGCAGGGTGCTGCGGGGCCGTGTCAGAGCTATATGCGCTGACCCTCATGTATGGGCATGCGATTGGTCCTGTGGCACCAACAAAGTGTGCTATGTGATGAGATATGGATGAGTTATGAGTATCTTGGGGGATGTGACTATGGGATTTATGCTGGGGATTGTTTATGTTGGGTTATGTTTATTAATTGTGCTCAGCTTTATCTGTCTTGCCTGTTGTGGATTGTATACGCTTGTTATAACTGTTGCTTGTGTCTAGCCTTATCTGTCGAGTCATTCCCGGTTTTAAAAGCTAGAGTTCGTAGAATATATCTTCATGCTCAAAATGGTTTTCGTATATCTATATATATATCTCTATATGTATTGTATTTCAACGCGTTGGAGTGGGTTACCAGCATCTCTCGCTGAACAGATATATTTGGCTTTCAGGCACAGAAGAATAAGTCACTGGAGCGCGCTAGAAATTGGAGCGTAGAAGTAGATAGTTTCCCTTTCGGCCTGCGTGCCATGCTTATGCATTTACATTATCAAGGATATTAGTTAGTCAGTCTGTGCATCTGAGTTCTCTGGCTCAGGTGTGGCATAGCACCCCGTACTCTTGTATTACGTTTTGGGATTTAATGAGATTCCACCTTTATTTTATAAGTTTTAAATGTCTTGAAATTTCGGGGTGTTACAAGTCGGCCAGGCCCCCAAACCCAGAGAGAGACTCGGCTCAAGGAGCCGTTGGGATCATCAAAGAGACTCTTAAACAAGGAACCGTTAGAGCATTAAAAGGCTGGACTTGGTCCGGCTGTTACGAGCTTGAGAGAGCCGTTGGCCGACTCAGTAAATGCGACCAACGGCTCGATACTTAATTAGTCTTGAAGTCGGCTAGTAAAGGCCTTCAAGTCAGTGGGGGAGGAGCCGCTATATAAAGGCTCCTCCACTCTTGTAGAGGACAGACACAAAAAGAGGACCCGGAGAGGGAATAGAAGAGATTCTAAGCAAGCACTTTCTTTCCTTTGAGACACTCATTTTATTGAAAGGTGTATCCTCCAGCTAAAGGTTGTGTTGGACCTCCTTGGGCCTGAAAACCCAAAAACCATCATATATATATATATATATATATATATATATATATATATATATATATATATATATATATATATATATTCTTACAAGATGTTGCAATAATTGTTTCTAATAGTGACTAAGGTTGTAATTTAAATTTAAGAGTTTAGGAGTTTAAATAGATTTAGGAGTTAAGATAGATATAGAAAATTCGATGGTTTTTGTAAATTAAAATTTAAAAATTCATAATTATAAATATAATAATTTAGAAATTTATTTTTACATATCAATTACAATTCTTAATTTAGAATTCTTTAATTTTAGTGTCCAAAAAAGAATATGAATTTATTTGTATATTTGGTAGGGAATACCCCGAGCGACATGCCTTGTCCTTTTGTTCTTGTTTGTGCAGGTTACAGGTCGGATTTCCTAGAAGAACCCGGTCGGTTCCCGACCGGCGTGGTTGACCACCGAGCGGTAGCCCTTAGGCGAGAGAGCTGAGAAGGGACACGTGGCAGCGCAACGTGTTGATAGGCAGGGCACCCGGGAGGACGACACGTGGTTGCTACGTGGGTGACATGTCGGACGGCCGGACTTGTGTCTCCGGCTTCGCGGCTATAAATACCTGCGACAGCTACAATGTGATGGACTTTTGGACGATCGATAGGTTGTTATCAGAGCATCCCGACCGCAGTCAGTCGGTACTCGGAATAGCCATTTAGATTGTACTTAGGGCCTTCACCTTGATCAATAAAAGACGTTTATTTGCTTTAATTGGTCTTGTGTTAGTTTATTTACCGCTTACGTGGCAATTAACACTATCATTTTGGCACCGTCCGTGGGGACCCGTGCAACCAAGCCATCATTTGACGAGCACTCTCCCTTTCTTTCACTATGTATCCATTCGCATACAACCTCTTCGGCGACGATCAAGCGGATGCGGCCAGTTCATCCGATCATCAGCCGACGCAATACCAAGGTCAGACCGTCGACCTCAATTTGAACCTCTCACCGCCTCACCAATCAACACAGTACCCGGCCGCCCAACAGCCGGTTAATTATATCCAACCGGGATATCCAACACCCGGTCAGCAGCCCCAGTTCCCCGGGCAGTATCCTTACCCGGTACCGCCTCCTCTATACGGATATTGGCCCGGTCAGCCGATGTTCTACACACCACCGGCCGGCTATCCCCTTTACACGCCTGCGTACACGGCTCCAGCCGCCACCCCTCCGATATACCCGACTGCTCAAGTAGAGCCGGAGCATCAGCCCACTTCCCGGGCTAGACGCTCGGCTCGTTCGCGTTTGGGGTCGGTGGGTGCCGAAGCGATGGAGGTACCACGGCAGGCTCCACAGGTACAACCGGACACTCGGGCCCAAGTGGAGGACCCCGAAGAAATCAACCGGGCGGTAGCTTTTGAGCGCCTCCGACCGGCGATGCGACAACGATTGGGACCACAAGACCCGAGCCGGCGCTCGGGAGATGTACAGATGCAGGAGGCTAGACAGGAGGCTTCATCCGGACACAGTGGGTCGACATCTCACCGTCGACGACGCGTTCGGGAAACAACCCAGGCCCAGGCGGCTGAGCTCAACGAGACCCGAGGACTGCTCCATAACCTTCAGGCGGAATTCGCTCGATTCCGGAACGAGCACGCTGTTAGGCCCCCGGTCGACCAGTCGTCCTTATTGAGGACACCCTTTACAGCGGAGATAATGGCCCAGCCATACTCGCTCGACCTGCAGGTCCCGGGGAACAAAGGTTATGATGGCCGTACGGACCCTGAGGTCCACGTCAATGACTATTACGACAATATGATGATGATGGGAGTGTCAGACGCTGTGATGTGTAGGGCTTTCTACTCTACGCTTTCCGGTCGGGCGGCGGAGTGGTTCCGAACATTGCAGCCGGGTTCTATTTCTGATTTTCCTACCTTGGCTATGAAGTTTGTAAGGAAGTTTATCACTTCCAAGACGGTGAGGAAGCCCTACATGTATATGGAAAAGGCCAAGCAGCTTGAAGGGGAGAACTTGACCGATTTCCTTGTTAAATGGAAGGCCGCAATTGGGGAGGTCGAGCCAATGGATGACGCCACCGCCACCCACATGCTCCACATTTCTCTCCGGGCGGGTTATCTCTATCAAGACTTCATCCTCCAGCCCCCGACCACGTATGAAGAGGCCCTCCGAAGGGTCACAGATTATGCCAACACCGGCGAGGCGAATGCCGTGAAACACTCGCAGGAGGTCGGGTCTTCATCCCGTAAACCGGCTGGCCGGGCGGAACATCGATCGGGTGATGACCATCCCCGATCCCGCACCAGGCCTGGTGAGTTTACGGCCCTGAACCGATCCGCAGCGGAGGCCATGCAGTACGCGCAGTCCTGCAATCTCATCAAACTCCCCCATCCCGGACAAGACGGACCGGACAAGAGTAAGCACTGCGCTTACCATCGATGTGCTGGGCATGACACTGAAGAGTGTACCCACTTACACCAGCTATTAGAAGATTTGCTCAGTATTGGAAAGCTGGACAAGTGCGTGGGGAAGAGAGAAGAAACGAAGAAGAATACCGATCGGAGAGATCATCGACGTTCACATCACCGCTCTGATCGCTCCGATCGTGGTGAACGTTCAGACCGGTCGGGTCATGACCGTAGGGATGACTGCAAGAACGACCGCCGGGACCCTGACCCTCCATCGAGCAGCCGACCGGCTGGCAAGCCGACCATCCACGTAATTTTTGGTGGATTGGATGATGCTTCCCGACCGAGGGAGAACTGCCCGGTCGCCATCGTAGATTCCCGAGACACCAGGAAGAGACAGAAAAAGGAGCCAATAACCTTCTCCCTTGAAGATCAACCTAGCAGCGGTGACCACGACATGGAGGCTCTCGTGGTCACTATCGACGTTAACGGGACGGACGTCCATAGGGTTATGGTGGACACTGGGAGCAGTGTCAACGTTTTTTATTTGGACGTGTTTGAGAAACTTGGACTCGACAAGAGAGAGCTGATTCCGTTCGGTGTACCATTGTCGGGATTTACCGGGGTTCTTATTCGCCCTGAAGGAAAAATCACGCTCCCAGTGGAGATCGGCACCCCGCCGAAGTCAGTAAAGACCGAGATGGAATTCGTTGTGATTAATCTACACTGCGTCCACAATATCATCATGGGCCGGCCCGCAATCATGAAGATCGGTGGATAATTTCAATGCCCCACTTGTGCATGAAATTCCCCACCCCCAATGGGGTCGGTGTAGTCTGCGGCGATGTCCAATCCGCGCGGAAGTGTTACACCCGGGCAGTCAACATGCGGGATTCTGGTACGTCCTCTCGGGTGAACACGATCGCCAAGGAGGTTTCCAACGACCGGAAGGAGCAACCCGAGCCTTCCGAGGAAATTGAAGAAGTTCCCCTGTCCGAGGATCGACCGGACAGGAAGATCAAGATTGGCCGGACCCTCACCCCCGAGCTCCGAGCAGAAATTCTAGCAATCCTTCGGGAGTATGCTGATATCTTCGCATGGGGGCCCGAAGACATGCCTGGGATTGATCGAACGATTATTTTTCATAAGCTGGTCGTCGATCCCGCAACTAAGCCGGTCGTGCAGAAAACCCGGCACCTTTCATCCGATCGCCGCGAGTTCGTCAGAGAGGAGGTTAAGAAAATGGCGGCGATCGAGCACATCCGACCGGTGATTTATCCCGAGTGGGTGACCAATATTGTCCTTGTTCCTAAGCCCCTAGCTTGGAGGATGTGCATTGATTTCACCGACCTCAACAAGGCCTGCCCGCTCGACCCATATCCGCTACCGAGCATCTACCAGATGGTCGACGAGACGGCTGGGGCCGAGTTGATGAGCTTCATGGATGCATTCAAGGGGTATCATCAGATCATGATGCACCATGAAGATGAGAGCAAGACAGCTTTTGTCACCCCGGACGGGCTGTATTGCTACCGAGTGATGCCGTTCGGTCTACGCAACGCAGGAGCCACCTATCAGCGGATGGTTAACATGCTATTCGCCGATCTATTAGGCCGAACGATGGAGGCATATATTGATGATATGCTGGTCAAGAGTCGGGACCGGTCCGACCACACTCGGGACCTCCGGGAATGCTTTCAGATCATGAGGAGGTATCGGTTGAGATTGAACCCGACCAAGTGCACGTTCGCGGTTCAAACGAGGAAGTTTCTTGGCTACATGATGACGAAGAGGGGAATCGAGCCCAACCCGGCCAAGGTTAAGGCAATTCAGGACATGCAACCACCTTCTACCGTTCGGGAAGTCCAGCAATTGACTGGTCGGTTGGCCGCACTCAGCCGGTTCCTCTCCAAATTAGCCGAACGCGCTTTGCCATTTTTTAAGGTATTGCGCAAAGTGAATGGTTTCGTCTGGGACGACGAGTGCCGAGCAGCCTTCGACGAGCTAAAAGAGTATCTCATGTCACCGATTGTGCTCTCGAAGCCCGAGCTCGGGGAGGAGCTAGACGTATACCTCGCCGTATCTGATCGAGCAGTAAGCACAGTATTGTGCCGAACTGATCCGGAAGGGGTCCAGCGACCGGTGTACTATGTAAGCCACGCGCTACATGGTCCCGAGCTTCGGTACTCCTGGCTTGAGAAGGTCGTCTATGCCTTATATATTGCCGCGAAGAAGTTGGCTCCCTACTTCCAAGGTCGAGCAATTCGCGTGTTGACCGATCAGCCAATTGGGCCAGTCTTCCGCATTGCTTCATCATCCGGTCGCCTAGTCAAGTGGGCGTTAATGCTGACCCAATACGCGATTGAATACCGACCAAGACCAGCCATCAAATGTCAAGCTCTTACGGATTTCTTAGTCGAGTGCACCGCTCGGGATACCCGACCTCCGGAGGTCGCCGACCCCGAGGCCGAGTGGTGGTCACTGGCTACCGATGGGTCTAGCAGCAAGAAAGTGGCAGGAGGAGGAGTGGTAGTTACGAGCCCGGAAGGATTCAAGGTGTACTTCGCTCTTATGTACCAGTTTCACCCGACCAACAATGAAGCCGAGTACGAAGCCTTTGTCAACGGCTTGCAGTGTGCTCGGGATTTGGGGGTTGAGTATATCCGGGCTCAAACAAATTTTGCGCTCGTGGTCGGGCAGGTCCTCGGCGACTACGAAGTGAACGGTGAACGATTACAATCATACCGGGACCTTGCAATGGAGAAGCTTGCCCTGTTCCGGGGGAACACCGTCCGACACGTACCCCGTTTAGATAATGCTGATGCGGATATCTTGTCCAAATTGGCTCAAGACGTCCCGGAACACATGTCAAAGATCGCTCGAATCTTGGTGATCCCGAGACACATCATTCATCGAATGCCGGTCGCACCTATTCAACCGGCAGAAGACAACTAGATCACCGATCTAATGGAATACCTTGAGCACGGTCGGCTCCCAGACGACCCTCAGCGCGCTCGGAAGGCCAAGCTCAGGGCTCCCAGGTTTCAGATTCAAGATGGTCGTCTTTATAGGCAATCATATGGGGGCCCGCTCATGCGTTGCTTGACCGCGTTTGAGGTGGATCTAGTGATGAAGGAATTGCACTCGGGCATCTGCTCGTCACATCAAGGAGGCCGATCGTTAGCGCGAAGTATCATGTTGATCGGATATTATTGGCCGTCCCTCAAGCTTGATTGTGAAAAGCTCGCTCGGGATTGTGAGATGTGCCAATTATTGCCCGGATGCTCGGACGACCGGCCACCTTCTACCACCCGGTCACGACTGCAATTCCTTTCGCAAGGTGGGGGGTGGACATTTTGGGACCATTTCCTCAACTTGCCGGCCGAAGAAAGTTTGTCATTGTCGCCATTGATTACTTCTCCAAGTGGATCGAGGCCGAGCCGTTAGCCACGATCACCTCTTAACAATGTGCTCGGTTCTTATGGCGCAATGTGATCTCCCGCTTTGGTGTGCCCGTGCATCTCATCAGCGACAACGGCCGCCAATTCATAAGCCAATATTTTCAGAATTTTTTAGCCACGATTGGGACAACCCATATCCGGTCATCGGTGGCTTACCCGCAGGGAAACGGACAAGTGGAGAACGCCAATCGGACAATCCTGGAAGGTCTGAAAAAGAAGCTACACTCGGCTGGTCGTAGTCGGGCCGATGAGTTGCCCTATGTTTTATGGACTTATCGGACGACCCCGTGAGAAGCGACTTTGGAGACGCCGTTTGCCCTTGTCTACGGAGCTGAAGCCCGACTCCCGAACGAGGCATGGATCCCGACCGCCCGTGAGCGAACATGCAATGCAGAAGAAAATGAACACTCGATGGTCGTGGATCTCGACGGGGTCGAGGAAAAGAGAGAGCTAGCCGCTCGGCGTATGGCCGAGTATCAGAAGAGAGTCAAGAGTACAAAGGATGTCCGGGTCAACCCTCGGTACTTTCAGGTCGGAGACTACGTCCTACGCCGACGGGAAGCCAGTCAACCTTTAGAAGGCGGGAAGCTAGCTCAAAATTGGGAAGGGTCGTACGTCATCAGCGCTGTAGTACGGCCGGGGACATACCGACTGGAGACGACGACTGGTCGGGTGATTGAGGGGACTTGGAATTCCGAGCACCTCGTTATGTTTAGGCATTAGCCTATTTTTTGTAATTTTAGACGAAGTGGGGGCTCAACCTGCGAGTGGGCTCTATTCGTCGGTTAAATGTTTGTAGATTATTTGTTTAAATATTTCTAACCGTCTGCGAACGGGAATTTCCTAATGTAAATACGATCGGTGATTGCTCGACCGTTTGCATACGGCGGCCCGATCGGTTCTCTAATTCTATAGTAAACTGCTTTGAATCTACTTTCACAACCAGTATCTACCCGATCAAGTTCGACAACAACAATGAAGACGGGCTTTTCGCTCAACCCAACGCCTCTCCCTCGGTTCCTACCGATAGGGGCTTGCAACAAAAGGGCTCTAATAGCCCTCAACCTAACTGGCTCTAATAGCCATCTCTCGAATTGGCTCTAACAGCCGTATACAACCCAGTCGGGCGAATTGATCGACCGGCTAATGCGCTCATCTTCGGCGGACACTCGGGTCACACCACCGATTGGGAAAGCCAGAGCTACATCAAATGTTCCCGATCCGTCCAACTTCTTTCCACTATTGCACCCACTCGTGCCTCGAGCGCACAATAGTGTGGGGGCTAGGATGAAGGAAGTGCTCAAGGCCTAGTGATCGGGAATACCCCCAGTTACGAGGCCAAACTTTTTTCGAATTCTCGACAAGGCCTGAAGGTCGGGAAACTCCCGAGCGGGCATGCCACTAAATGCCGATGTCTTGGCGGGCCAGTAGGCCATTCGGTTGGAATGTGCACGATTAGGCCATAAAGTCGTGGGGTCGGGCATTAGACGATTGACACACACGCAAACGGAAATAAAGCGTAACAATTACGAGCCACTTAAGTTTAATAAAAAACAGATTTCGTTAAAGTTTGAAAATGTGCCCGGTACAAGAGCGGGACCGGGCTCCCGATCGAGTTCACTTAGCAAAAACAACGAAGAAGAAACTAATCTACTTCTTCGCAGCATCAACCCCGCTCGGTGTGGCAGCAGCAGCCCCACTCGGTTCAGCAGCCACTTCGTCTTCTCGGCCAAACGGGGCCTCACCGGGATCGGGGACAACGGTCGGGAGAGTTGTAAGAACCAGTCGGAGGTCTTCGCCCTCAAGCGCCTCCTCCATGTTCCTTTGGGTTTTCTCCCTCATTTTCCGCTGCACGGCCTTGAAAGCCCATCGGCCGAACTCCCACATCAATTCGTCCCCGACCAGATTTTTCCGCATTTCTCGGACGAACTTGATGCCCGACTCGACGTTTTGGAAGAAGAACTTGGCTATCTCGGCCGGGTTCTCCATTCGGGCCGTCAGGTCGGCGGCATCCTTGAGCGCCTTCTGCGCCATCTTCTCCGCCAAAGCCCGGTCTGCCTTGGCCTTTTTGAGCTCGACCGACAGATCGCCTACCTCCTTCAGCTGCCGCTTGGCGACCTTCTTCAATGCCGTGGCCTCGTTGGCTAACAACGCTTGGCGTTGAAGAGCTAGACCCACCTGGGAAGCTTGCAAAACCGAGTGACTTAGCTCGAGCAGCAGCAGTTAAGCAATTAAAGCAAGATAACAACTTTTACATACCTCGACCAAGTCGCGGCTGAGCTTCTCGGCCAGTTGGGTCGGGGTCATCTTCGACACATCAGATGGAAGCGGCATGAGGTTGCCAATCCGTGTCAGGAAGGAGGCATCAACCGCAATCTCCCCGACTTCGGGGGTCGGGCTGTTTTGCCAACGCTGGCGTTTCAATGGGGCGGTTTCTCCGGCGCCCTTCTCGACCGTCTTCTCCTTACCCTTGCGGGTACCCACCCGAATGATCAGGGTGTCGAATGTATCGACCACACCCCCTTCGGCTGTGGTGATTGTGGTTGTCGAGCCTAGGGGTCGGGCGGTCGGTATCTGCTCCCCTCTCGATGACCCAGTCGGGGTCTTGTTCTTCCCGAGCAATATTTTTGCCCGGGGGGGGGGGGGGGGGGGGTGATTGTGCGCCTTCATCATCCAAACCTCTCGCAGCCATTCCTGCAAATAAACGCAAGTTGGTTAGGCCGAGAATAAAGAGCGTTCGGGGTGTTAGGGTCGGGGATGATTGGTTAGTGTTAGACCTTTATCCTTTCGCTTGACCCGAGCGGGCGCCTTTGCGATCGTTACGCCCATCGGCTCGGGCTTGTATTTCTCGGTCAGGTTGTAGATCGGTGCGGGTAGCTGGGCTGCGTCGTAGCTCTCGGCCGTCCGAAAGATCTTGTATTCGTAGATCTCGCTCAAGATATTTGTGACCGCATCCCGGAGAGCTTTCGTCTCGGCTGGTGTAACTTGCTTTCGGAAATGGGTGCTCCAAGTCCTCTCGACCGGGAGGATCCATGGGTCATACTTGACCGAAAATATCCTGTTCTTCCACCCACGGTTGTTCCCGGGTAGACTCTCGATCGAGCACATTTCGGCCCGGGATTGAGTCATCAAAAACCCGCCTCCGTGTGAGGCCGAGAGGACCTTCACTTGGTAGACGAAGTTAAACAGCTCCATTGTGCAGGCCACGTCGTGCCGAGCGCATATCTGAGGGAAGCAGGCTATCATCCTATGCGCGTTCGGGCAAATTTGGGCCGGGACGACTTGATAGTAGCTTAGGAACACCGTTAGGAGAGCTGTGAAGGGGAAAGTGATCGGGGCCATCAGTGAATCGTAGTGCATCCCGATCCACTTTCCCCGATGCCGTTCGATGATGTTCCCAAGCTGGCGACTGGTGTCGAACTCGACCCGACCGCTGAGTGTTGCGGCGATCTTGGCCGCCTCTCCTTTAGTCAGCTTACTCATCTGACGTTCGACGTTCTCGCTGTTCAAGAACTCGAATCCGCCCGTGGCCGGTACTGCCGGGTCAGCCGGGTCCTCCTCGACCGGCTCTGCAGTGTTTTCTCGATCGTCTGCGTGGGGCTCGGCTTGGGGGTAATCGCCTATAACTCCAGTCGACGTGTTCCGAATGCTTTCGGTCGGGAGATCTTGCCAGCTCGTTGACGTCTCCCCGCTATCTTTGCTCGAGCTCCCTGATCCGCTTGAGCTAGATCCTGACGTCCCAGACGAGCTCGACGATCTTCGTCGCTCGGGGGCTCGTTCGGGGGCTTTGTGTGGTCGTTGAACGACCTCTGGTGAGTAGGACATTATGTCCACCTCTTCGCTGATCTCCTCGACCCCATCGTCATAGTCCGCGATTGACACGTTCTGGCTGTCGGAGTCTGACATTTTGTCTACCTAAAGGCCGGTCGGGGTTAGTTAGGGGCTCGGGATGTTTGGGTCGAGGTCAGTTACCGCCTACGACTGGCTATGCGGAAACGTAAAGCGAGAAATAAAAGCTAAGGACCAGAGAACTTACCGAATGAAAATACTTGAAGGCTTGAAAGCTAGTTGCTTGACCGATCTACTGAAATGCTTCGCTTGAGACTCTCTGAGTGTACCGACCGATTCAGGAAGATTGGGAAAAGTTCAAATGAAGTCCCCAAAGGCCTATTTATAGTAGAGCATTTGGGCGGGAAACTAATCCACTTGCATGACGTGACTGCTCCTGACTCCGAGGTGACCGTTGCGGTCGCAGAGGCTGGCAGTCGTCGACGCGTGGCGCGAGGGAATGACAGCTGGTCGGTCGGTTTGACGGCGGGCGGTTGGGCTTCTTCATCCCGTCCCGTTTTTTCCCGGACGATCAAAAAGGCACGGGCTGGGGGGCTCTTGGTAGGGAATATCCCGACCGACATGCCTTCGTCCTTTTGTTCTTGTTTGTGTAGGTTACAGGTCGGATTTCCTAGAAGAACCCGGTCGGGCCGGCGTGGTCGACCACCGAGCGGTAGCCCTTAGGCGAGAGAGCTGAGAAGGGACACGTGGCAGCGCTACGTGTTGACAGGCAGGGCACCTGGGAGGACGACACGTGGTTGCTACGTGGGTGACATGCCGGACGGCCGGACTTGTGTCTCCGGCTTCGCGGCTATAAATACCAGCGATAGCTACAGTGTGGGGGACTTTTGGACGATCGATAGGTTGTTATCAGAGCATCCCGACCGCAGTCAATCGGTACTCGGAACAGCCATTTAGATTGTACTTTGGGCCTTCACCTTGATCAATAAAAGACGTTTATTTGCTTTAATTGGTCTTGTGTTAGTTTATTTACCGCTTACGTGACAATTAACACTATCAATATTAGAATGCTTTTAACAGATTTTCAAAAAAAAAGAAAAGAAAATGCTCTTAACAGGTTGGATGGGATATTAATATTAATTCAAAATTATTAATAATTAGATAATTAGTAAGTAATAAGTATGTTTTTAGGAAAGTAGATATATTTTGTTAATTAGAAATAAAAGAGTTTTCTAAAAACATTTAAGTCTTAGATATTTTGCAAAAAAGGACCTAATTAATATTGATTTTATTTTTTAATGATGTGTCACCTCCTCATTCACCGTTGGTGTATAGCATCTATACACCGACGGTGCATCAAATATTAATCCATATATAAATACAATATGTAACACCAAACAATAATGATGATAATAATGCCCTGACCGTTACATCAGTTTTGTATTGAATGTTCATAATGCCTACATAATATATATTTAGAACACTCCCCCTTGGACATTATCTTGCCATCACCATGCCTCATTAAAAACTCGCTAGAAAAACCCTGTGGGAAAAAACTAGTCGAGAAAAGAGTACAAGGTATATGGATAGTATATTTGAATACATTCATGCCTCGTTAAAAACTTCACTAGGAAAACCACGTTGGAAAAACCTAGTTGAAGAAAAGAGTACATGATATTCGTAAACTCATATATTGTACGGATTGCCTTGTTAAAAACCTTAACTTAAGAAAACCTCGTGGGATAAACTTAGTTAAGGAAAAAAAAGAGTACAACCATAAGCATTCAAGACATAATCTTCAGGATTTTGTGGTTTGTGTATTTAAGTATTTGCCTTCAAGGCATAATCTTCAAGATTTTGGGATTTGTGTATTTAAGTATTTGCCTTCAAGGCATAATCTTCAGGATTCTGTGATTTAAGTATTTATATACAACTCCCTCCATTAATATATCATATTCATACCTCGTTAAAAACCACACTAGAAAAACCCATTGGGAAAAACCTAGTGAAGAAAAGAGTACATGGTATGTATATGCTGCAAAAAGTATAATTATTAGTCATTTTAGGACCCAATCTACAGGATTGACTCGAGTGGATGTACTTCTCATCTCCCCCTGAAGATACAATCTTCAAATTTTACATTCTTTAAAGTAAAATTATCGTTTCAAAAGGTTGTAGAGAAGGGATATGGTACAATCTTCAGAATTGTCATTAGAATTTAACATATTTTCTCATGATCATCTGGACAAATAAAATTATTTATTGTTTATTGTTGCTCCCCCTGAAAACAATAATTTTCTTAACCTACGCATATCAATCATATGGATATTTTGTAGGTATACTTTTGCTAACTTGTCATTGGAGCAAATCTTCTAGACAAATATTTTATCACTCTTATGGAGTTCAAGTGAATCAGGATATTTTATATCATGAAAAACTATATACGTTTTTATTTGTCCCAAGTATGATGACTTCATTTCAAAAAATCATCAATATGAATATTTGTACATTGACTTGCTATTCCTTATCTCATCTCAGAACTTAACAGTCGTTATAACAAAGCGAGAGCATAGTAGATTAATGATGAGATGAAAATGTACAAAGTGCATCTATAAGAACAAGTAATGATTATAATATATCAATCCAAGTCATGGCATTTAACACAATGCCAATAGGAAAATACTTGGTGTACTCCCATTTTAAACTCCCAACTTGTACTCTCTCTCACATGCTTTTGATGTAGACATTTTTCTGTGGACCCACATGATGAAAACAACCAATCCTGATTTGCCACATCAGGGAGTATAAATGAGGGAGTAGAATTTTGGGAGTCTATGTAGTAGAACTCATGCCAATATTCAAATGACTTCTCAAAATACGTATTTTATACCCTAAGGATATTAATGGATATTATTTAACATTATTTCCTTTTCTTTCTAGGAGAATCACCAAATCACTCTTTACAAAAATAATATGCGAATTTGAGAATTTTCGGTCTCAAAGAAAAGGGTATTCAAAATGACGTTTTGAAGTATCAGACTTCTGGTCCTGAATCATCCTTTTAGGTTACAATGGTCCTTATCTACTTCGGGAGATTATTTGGACATATACTAAATAGTATGTGAAATTCCTTTTAAAGAAAAGCTCGATCTACATGTCGATATAATACTTGATTTTCCATCTCCTTTATTTTACAATAAGCTCCTTAATAAGTACCTAATGATACATAATTATTTTATAATTTCCTATTTTAAGATGAAATTGTTGGGAATAACACCCAAATAAGTGTGGATTATTTCCATCCACAATAAATTGTGGAGTGAGGTTTAACTCCTACAAGTGTGGTCCTCTCCACCACTCCCCTATTTTAGTGGAAATTGAATGGCTAAGAGAGGAGGAGCAGGTAATTCCATAGCTATAAATACCCTGCTCCTCCTGAGCTCTAAACGCTCAATACATTCTTCTCTTCTGCAATCCTGAGCTTCGGTGTTAACTGGTCGAAAGCAATCGGTAAGACTGTTACCGTCTCCGGGCAATATTTGCTTTTAAGGTAGTGTCTTGCGCACGTCACCGATTGATTCAGGATTTCTTCTATACTCAGCCTATATAAACAGTAGCCTAGATCTACGACATATTCTGACCAATTTTCCAACAGTTAAAAGCAAATATATGTGTTTAAGTTATCATGTTAACCTTCGGATCTAAACCTCCTCTGACCTCGCCAAGCTCGAACCTCTCACCGGTCTAAACTACCGCTGGTAGGAGATTAAGATGATGATCCACTTCAAGTCTGTCGAACTCTGAGCTAAGTATTATTTCTTTAATACATGTGTATGTGTTAATTCTTTTAATGGGTGTTAGAAATATTTTCATGCGTCATCACCAAATTATATTTCATCTTTTGGTTCGTTCTCTTCAGTGTGCACAACATGAGGATTGACATAACTAAGAGATAGTTAGCTACATGCTTTTCAGCACACAAAATTATTAATATTCTGTATATCTTATAACTTAGTCATTATTAAATCTTGTGCTCTTGAATTTAAAGTGTAAGCAGTTATAGTTACGATGATGATATATCACATAATTATCTTTTATAGCATATTGGTCTTGAAGAATTGAAATAGCAAGATCATTATATTACTTAAACATGCTCTCTCACTCTTAACATCCAAGATATAAATGGTTAATCTTGATGATCAATATCTCATGCATATTGTTATGTCTATGTGTAGGCATGTGTTTCTTGGATTTAGTGTTGTTCGAAAATGTTATATATGATGTTCTTCACAAAATGAGATCAAAAAGTGATTATGCATTAGATAACTGGGGAACATAAATTTAAGTGATGCATGATTAATTTATTAGTGGGGGCTATTTGTTCCTTCAAATTGAATATGAGATGCATATATAATTATATATCTTTGTCACATGGTTTTAAAGATTTGAATCATGTACTAAAATTATTTGTATAAAGATATAATAAGTATATATCAAAGTCTTTGGTTGCAATTTGTTTGTAGCATGGAGTTGAAGAGTCATTATTCATGTATACTCTTTGCATAGCTCAGTCTTACCAATGAGATTTGCCTCCTCATATTTTAATATGGCACATGCATACTTATATGATAATAGAGTATCATATGCAAATGATTGTCTTGAGCATTAGTAGTCATATATTATTGGCATTGATCATGTCCCTTAAAATTATCATAATGACATAATTTAGAAGATGATTTGCCTATATCTTTGCATTCAATTGATTATTATCTTTTGAGAGCATGTTAAACGTGAAATATATATTGTGACAAGCATTTTAAAAATTACCATTCCATATTCTGTATGGTGAGTGCTTTGAATATTATATAGAAAATTAATAGCGGTTTACACAAAGATAAGTGAATTGTTATTTTTCACATGTATGAGCTTTATGAATTTGTTGTGTTAGAAGTGATGATTTAACACTACTGCTAAGTGATTAAATCATCAATATGATATAAATCCTATAAATTGTGTACTTATGCACATGTCAATTTACAACATTATGTGTTATTATTGTGGATATGTTACAAACATTGCACTATTTGATGAGATACATACTATATTACAGTCACATAATCTTAAATATTTAAATTGTGTACTGAGTTTAATTTCAAAGGCTTTACTCACATTTATGGTGGTAGCATGGAAAAGTCATTGTTCTTGAATACTCTGTCTAGGAAGATGGTTTTTAAGAAAACTTCGGTTTCACCACTCGACCTGAGAGTTTTAAGAAGTAGGGTGTTGATCATGCAGGCTAGTTAGAGCGCCACTTGATCTTCACCTGAAATAAGGTTGACTCTCATATGTTATTAATCAAAGCCTTGCAATAGAAATTGTTGAAGTACTGCAATAGTAATATTGATCTGCATCCTATGAATGCTTTATATGAGTTTTAATTTTCTCAAAGGAATGGAAAATTATGCAAGTGGCAACTCTGAAGTCTCATTGTTGAGAGATATTTCCGAATAAATATGAGCTCGAACATATTCCTTGTGTATAACATTAATTTCTTATAAGAATATGATGTGAAATTTATGATTATGTTGTTCAACTTGATGTAGCATGTGGATAACATTATTTCTATGGCTTACTAACAATGAGCGTTTATATATATATATATATATATATATATATATATATATATATATATATATATATATATATATATATATATATATATATATATATATATATATATATATATATATGTATATATAATTTAAACTCTTGGTTGAGTCATATAGAAACACCTATAATTCCTAATTAAAGGGTAATTGTGATCAATTGAGATAACCAAGTTTGCTGAAATATATTCAACTGTTGAGCATGTATCAGGCAGAATGCGAAGCTTCTATAATGCTCCACAAAGCAAATTGGAAAAACTCAGTCTACAAAGGAGCTAATGTTGGGCACCAAAGATCAGTCTGGGTAAGAGATCAAATACATTTGACAACAAATATTTGTAAGTGTTGCATTGTGGGGGTAATAAACTCCTTATATTTTCATCAAAAGTTTCTCAGTGGTATTGAGAATAATGATGAAAGAGAATATTTCATGTTAAACATGAAAATATCAAGGGATTATTTACGAGTAAACAAAGTACTCGTCAAAGTGCATGTAAGTTTGGTCAAGAGAATCAACTTACTTGAGGGCTAATTATGAGGATTAGTCGCTGACTCATTGGAAGGACTTAAAGTCCAAGTGGTAATGAATTCGTGGTGGATCCTACTTCTGTGGTCAAACGAAGCCATGAAAAGAGTTACAAAATAGTACACTAGTTGGTCATTCCGACAGTGTGTGTACTTGTGAGGTTGAGCTACAGCTCTTAATGAATTCATAACTCTCTGAGAAAGGGTGGTTTTGTTGAGACAAACCTAATGAATTCACCGCATAATGACATGAGTACAAAGTGCTCTTGGTGACTTATACTCAATTGGGATGGTCTATGTTGAGGTAGACCTAAAGAGATCCCTAACTTGAGTAGAAAAGGGCTAACCGCCTCTTATGAAAGATAATGGGGTTATCCCAAGAAGCTGAGTGGCTAAGAAATATGTTGATAAACGTGGAGTTTTGGGGGTGTCTAGCTAACACCTTCACTACATATACATTGTGATTCACAAACTGTCGTTTGCATTGCAAAGAACAATGCCTATGATAGAAAGAAAAGACTTACAACTGATTTATGTACTTAACTACTCTATAAGCCTTTAAAGGTGGTCTATACTGAGATAGACTTGATAGAGTTAAAAGTGTATATTGAGATGGACTTGACAAGACATAAAAAACTATAATGCGATTAGACTTGTCAGAGTTAAAAGTCTATGGTGAAATAGACTTAGACATGGTGGAAGTCTATATTAAGATAGACATAACAGACTTGTATAAGCTAGATCAACAATGGAGAATGAATTTATACCTCTTGATCTAGTTGGGCAAAAAGTCGAGTGGCTGAGAGACCTACTGGCAGACGTGCCATGGTGGGGGTGTGCTACACCGTCTATGCCCGTACACTGTAACTCACAAAGAAGGCACATAACGGGCATACATGAGTCTGTAAGACAGTTGATTACAACTGGAGCACTCACATTAGAGTATATGGAGCCCGAGAAGAATAGCAAATCCTCTCGCTAAAAGACTAAATAGAAAGGCCGTCCTCGATACATGGAACGAAATGAGCTTAAAATCAACAAAGTAAGCCAAGCTTACGTACTCATAAAGCAACTGAACATGAGATGTTCTAAGCTAGGGTCTACACAAAGGTAGACCACAAGTCAAAGAGTTTGACTTCCGAAGAACCTGCATAATGGGTGCTGATGTGTGCACATGAGTTCAAAACTACCTCTCCTTTGCTAGTTCAAGATTCAATTCACTACTAAGGAGAAAGTTACTCAAGTCACTACGTGTCAGTTCAAGGTTTAAACCACTGGCATTAAGGTCAGCGCTCACTTCCGCTCAGACATCGACCTCATTCACACTTGTTGAGTGTGTGGGGGATGTTGGGAATAACACCCAAATAAGTGAGGATTATTTCCATCCACAATAAATTGTGGAGTGAGGTTTAACTCCTACAAGTGTGGTCCTCTCCACCACTCCCCTATTTTAGTGGAAATTGAATGGCTAAGAGAGGAGGAGCAGGTAATTCTATAGCTATAAATACCCTGCTCCTCTTGAGCTCTAAACGCTCAATACATTCTTCTCTTCTTCTCTTCTGCAATCCTGAGCTTCGGTGTTAACTGGTCGAAAGCAACCGGTAAGACTGTTACCGTCTCCGGGCAATATTTGCTTTTAAGGTAGTGTCTTGCGCACGTCAGCGATTGATTCAGGATTTCGTCTATACTCAGCCTATATAAACAGTAGCTTAGATCTATGACATATTCTGACCAATTTTCCAACAGAAATTACTCAATCAATTGCTTCACTATTTTAAGTTGAGTAAAGCATTTGTACTTCAACAACAAACGTGTTGTGATATTTACTTACTTTCATTTTTGAGAATTATAAATCCATCAAGGATTTTCAGATAAACATTAGTGTCTAATGACCCATAATTTCTAGGTCATGACTTTAATAAACTATCTAAATTTATTATTCTGCCAATTTTTTTTTTTTTTTGAAAACCAAATAAGAACTTATTATTAAATCAAGTGTTCAATACAAGAAGGAATAACATCAAACCAAAACATAACATCAGTTTGAGAACGAGCAGCCCTAGCAAGAACATGATATTCAACATGGGAGAATATACTTGATTATGGGTTTCTACGTTAACCCTTAGGCTACAGACTCGCTTTATATCTCACCACCTTATCATCCTTGTTTTTCCTTTATACAAACACCATTTGTAACCTGCAGGGTTAATACTCCAATGGTGTATAAAAGGAATTATTAGTGAGTTGAGCTATATATGCCTTTAATTGCTCTTTTTATACGTTAATCAATCTAGGCGCTTCTGGCACCTAGCTCTGGATCCAGATTGTCATATAATATGAGAAATTTTGAAGGCAATTGTGTTGTCGACAACTTATAACATTTTTCAAGAATTTCTCCCACATATATATATATATATATATAATAAAAGTAATTTTCAAAATTAACCAGATTATAGTCATTTCCCAATGATATTTATATCTGGTTGTTCCGCAATCCAGTATTATGATTATTTGGTGCACCTATAAATTTACTGTATTTTTCTCGTCGTCTGGACGATTGTCTTAAAGATATAACTTTTTAAGATTTTTCAAGAGCTCTAAGATTTTCAAGAGTGACAAAGATTATTTACTAGATCTTGTTATTTGTGGATTCTTTATTTTCTATCCCAATGAATCTCTCGCACTTCTGGCATCAAGGAGTATCGATAGATATGGTCCAATTTTGGGGAATGTGTATAGGACATAGTCACTCTTTTTATGAAATAGATTTATTTGGAAGATTTATTTCTGAACTTCCGGTTCAATCTAATTGGTACGTGGATTTAATTTTTGAAGATCATTTCATGAAATTTCTCGGCATTCCATTTCAATTTTAATCATATCTCCTCCTAATGCCGTGAACCGATCTTCATGCAGTCTACGTATCCATCGTGTCTCTCTTAGGGGCTTTAAATATTGGAGACAACAGATGGAGGGTTAGATGGGTAGACTATGGTGGTTATGTAATAGATTGGACTGCATTCATAAGAATAGAAACACAGATTTGGGAAATGTTTGTTTGAAAACCACGTATTAGATGTAAGGGGGAAAAATGATATGCAGTGTGCCGAATTTTTATTTTTTATTTTTACATAAATATTGCATTTCCCCACCAAGTATCCGACACATTGGAATTTTGAAAAATAATGGTTTAGCAATAAGTCATAACTTTATTAATTAGCTAAACCATTTAGCTATGAGGATAAGGTACTTGATGCTCTGCCTTAATGTTCAATGTCGTCATATAATAATCGTCAAAAAATGGACGAAGTTCATAGGATAATTCGAAAATTAGGCATTATCCATAAGATACTAGATCATATCCGTCTTTTTAGATAATGAAGAATGAGCAACATATGTCTACTCATTAGATGAAGGATATTTGATCAAAGTAGGATATTTTATCGGATGAAGGCATTTCAATTTATAAAAAAAAAAATTGATGGAGTAAAAGTGAAGCTCTACCCGAACCCACAAAGGAAACTTTATCAATAATTGCAGGAAGAAGTTAGATGCTTGTATAAAGATCTTCCAAAATAAAACATCACTGAAAAGATGTTGAATGAAAAAGTAGGTCATCAATATGACCACCAAGAGTGTTTGCTTCAGGCAAGGCAATTTGGTTGGATTTAACATTGTGATGTTCATTTAGGTTTCAACAAAATGCTTCGGGGTGTGGCACGCACGTGATCGGTGCCTTTTTCACTAACAATTTGAAGCATATTTGCTGCTGGGCCAGAATTATGATCATATGAATGTGGTTGTCGAGATGGATCATTTCGCTGTTTATTCTAGTTTCAAAAGTTATTGTTCTTGCCACCTTGGCCTTACCTCTTCCCTGTCTTCTTCCTCAGCCCCTCTTGGTGTTGCACAATTAGGTGACATCGTGTGCTTCAAGCACCGGTGTAGAGCCAACTGGGCTTGCATTATAGATTTGTGTCAACAGGTGGTTGTGTTTGTACATTTATGAGAGGATGTTGGTGTGGAAAAAGAAGACAAGATCTCGCCAATCAAATTCGTGCCAGAAAAAATCTGCTTACACAACTTTAGTTGGGACACAATTTTGCGTATATAGTTGATTTTTTTTAGAGTCAGGCATTTGATTTAAAGTTTTGAAAGATCAAGGTAAGGCAGTCTAATTATGATTTTAGAAAGGACCAATGAATATGTGCTAGTCAAATTTATCCTTCGGGGATTTCTATAAGGCATAATGGTCCTTTGTAGGAAGGTATTCAGGTGGCGTAAAAAAAATAAAGTGTTGGCTTTCTGGGTTGCGTTGTTCATGGACTTCTCAACTACCGTATCTTCAAATTGACGTAGGATCGAGATAAACTTGAACAAGTGTGGTAATAGTAGCCAGGATGTATAACTTTCAAATCTATGCATATTAAGTCTGGCTAAATCGGAAGGTCCACTTGTATAGCATAATGCATAATCCAAAAAAAAAAATTATGCTAATATAACAGAATATGCATAGAAATTCATAAAATCATATGATCCAAATAGCAATTTCAATTTATGAGCATATTCAATTCAATAATAAATTGAATGGCAATTTGAAAGCAATATAGTTCTCAATGCTGTAAAAAAAAAAAAATCAAATTGCTGGCCCAAAACAATTTATACATATAAATCAGGCTCAAATAAAACATGTGGATAAATATATCACAAAAAAATTGCCCATTGAAAAAATAATCCATCAAAATATGCCCAATTTTATGTTATTTTAAATGGACCAGATCTGGAAGAATTGGGCCATAACCGACCCGACATTATTATAAACCATCATCACTTTCTCCTCTTAGGGTCCGTTTGAAAACCCGTAAAATGACTTCTGGAAAATGTTTTCTGAAAAATGAGTCATTTTCCAAAAAATATTTTCCTTTCCGATGTTTGGCTACACAACGGAAAACTGTCTTTGTGTGTTTGGTTCATTTTCCAAAAAATGAGCACGAAAATAAAAAGAATTGAATATTTTAAAATTTTAATTATTTGATACTTTTGATAAAATTCTTATGTGAATAGAAAACATATATATATATATATATATATATATATATATATATATATATATATATATATATATATATAACATTTTTAAAAATGTAATTTTTAAGTACGAAAAAATGAATATTATTTATAAACTTTATTTTTTTTTTAATTTTGAATTTAATAAAAAAAAAATTTGCAGACCGGGCCGCAGGGCCCGTCAATCCGCATGGGGCGAGCTATGGTTGCATGAACCCTAGCCCACGGGCTTGGTGAGCCGACATGCAAAAGCCCGTAAAAAATTATGCCCGAAAATTTTTGCATGTACATCACTAATGACTTCCCTAAAAAAAGAGGGAAAAGTCATTTTACCCCAAAACATACCCATTTTCTTTTGACTAATGCATCATTTTCCATTGACTTCATTTTCCTCCTTCTTGTCAAACACTGAAAACCCGGAAAACATTTTTCAGAAGTCATTTTCCGGGTTTCCAAATGCACCCTTAATGAAAAACAACCCTAGCAGCCTGCTTAAAGAAAAAAGAAAAAAAAATGCAGCCGGAGAGAGGGAAAGAGATGTCAAGAAGAACAGGGGTCTTCTTCCCCAGCCGCGTCATGCCAAAGAGCACCACCGCACGCTCTCCGCCAAGGGAGGAGCTGAGCCGGTCGACGATAGACCAATACCGCCACAATAGGGACGTCGCTAGTTCGCGATTGCGACAAAATCAACGGTGAGAATGGAGGTGGGCGAACGACAACAACCTTGATCGTCGCCGCCTCTGCCTCCCTCAGCCGGAGTCACCCAGGAGCGCCGACAATACTGACGAAAAACGGTGGATGCCAACGAAAATGGCCTACGCCGCCGCCACAAATGTCCGTCAAAAGGGAAAACGACGAATGCACCATCACCATCTCGTTTCAAAGAAAAAGGAAAATCCATAATTTTCTTCTGAGCCGGGAGTTGCTTCTGGAGCTCAACCTCAACGGCGAGAACCCGAGGCGCCGATCAGGACCCGGTCGGCGACAACCAAGATGCCGACCAAAACAAAGGTCGCAGATCAGTTAAAAAAGTAGGTTTTGATCGTTTTATAGTTTTTGACAACATATATACAGGATATGATTTTTGGGACAACTGCGGTAGATTGGTTTTGATTCATTCCTTTACGTTTTGGAATATATATATATATATATATATATATATATATATATATATATATATATATATATATATGTGTGTGTGTGTGTGTGTGTGTGTGTGTGTGTGTGTGTGTGTGTGTGTGTGTGTGTGTGTGTGTACACACACACACATCTATGAATAGTGATATTGTTGTCTATATTTAAATACAAAAACAACCATATTCATATTCACAAAAGGCATACAAATTGTATAGTAGAAGCAATTGCATATTAAGACATACAAATTGCATATTCAAGAAAACATACAAATGCATATATCAATTATAAATGCATATTCGAGTAAAAGGGGATTTGTACCGTTCACCGTAATTGAGCTGCTGATAACATGTTGTGAGAGATTATGTCCGATGGCCTTTAGCTCCTAACCCGTGAATTGAGACCCAGAGACAAAGAGCAGGAAAGTAAGGGCACAAAGTAATGTATAATTCTCATTCCAACCAACTATCGGAGGTAGGACATTATTTGAACAGGAAACAGTGTGGAGCAGTTGGTTGGAGTGCTCTAAAACTGGATATGGCAAAGGCTTATGATCGTATGGAATGGCCCCTTTTTGAAAGGTATGCTCGTGGCCCTGGGTTTTAATGATAAATGGGTTGATGTCATTATGGTATGTGTCACTACGGTATCCTATAACTTTCTGGTGAATGGGTCAAGTAGTGAATCACTTATACCAACCAGGGGTTTACACCAGGGTGATCCGTTATCTCCCTATCTGTTCATTATTTTTGCAGAAGGTCTTTTTTTGTTGTTGCAACAAGCACAAGATAGGGGATTAATACATGGATGCTGGTTAGCTAGGGGTGCCCCCTATCTCTCATCTTTTCTTTGCGGATGACAGCTTATTATTTTTTAAGGCAACTGTGCAGGAGGCTAATGAGATAAAGGGGTGTCTGACGCTATATGAGAACTTGTCTGGGTAAGCTGTAAATTATCATAAGTCCAGTATATGTTATAGCAAGAACACGACCGATGAGGAAAGGGATGGGGTGGTGTCAGGGCCGTTCCTAAGAAAATTGAGGTCTTGTACGAAAATTAATATTGGCCCCCTTTTTGTATAATTGTATATATATAAAACATATATTGTATTGTATCAAAATATATAATAGTCTATAAAAAATTTATTATTTAAAATTTCACTTGAAAAGTGACATTCTTCTTCTTCTTCAGCCATATTTAGATGTAAAATCATTCACCAATCCATTGAGTCTCTTTTATAATATAGTTGATCATAAGTAAGATTTTAACAACTTTAACTTTAAAAACTTCTTTATGCATAAACAACAGTAATGAAAATAGTCAAGACTAATTGATATTGCAATTGTAGTATCAAAATACAAGAAATTAGATTGTTATTCACCAATCGAAAAAATTCCTAACTAGGGTTAGTTATTGAATTAATAATTTTAAAATTTTAAATAAAATTGAAGAATTAAAATATTTAATTATTTACATACCTTCATCCTTTAATCGTGAAGAATAAAAAAAAAATTGAAGATGCCAAATGCACAAACAACGCACTTCAAATTAATGATTACTGAGACCGAATTCTTGTGTTGTGAATACAAATCTTGCTTGTATGCATTATAATAAGAATAAGAGTAATTTTTTACTCTTTGTATATAATAATTTTTACAATAATCAAATAGGCCCGCCTCAATTTCTATAAGTTATAGGACTATAACTCTATACGTAAATCAAGTCCTTAAGAATTAGGAATATAAACTTTTTAGAATTTTAGACCGTCTTGATTTCTTTATACATAAATTACACCTACACTAATATATAAAATATAAATATAAAATAATATTTATTTTAATAAAAATGCCCCCAAAATTTGGGGACACAATGCACATATATACTACGTATATAATATTTGGGGCCCCCAAAATTTGGGGGCCCTGTGCGCTAGCCCTGGCCAGACATGGCCAGGGACGGCCCTGGGTGGTGTAGATATTGGGAGTGGTTCAGGCTCCTAACTATAAGAAATATCTTGGTTTACCTTCTTTTATTGGCAGGAATAAAAAAGCGGCATTTGCCTATATAGAGGACAAGATCAGGCAGAGAATAGGATCTTGGAACAAGAAGCTCATGTCGCAAGCGGGTAAGGAGATCTTATTGAAAAGTGTGGCTCAAGCTATGCGTACCTTCTCAATGAGTGTTTTCTTGTTGCCTATAACTGTTTGTACTGCTATTGAGCGTCTTATGAATAGATATTGGTGGGGCTCAGGAACTGATCAGAAAATACACTGGAAAGCTTGGGATAAATTATGTATCCCTAAGAAGTATGGTGGGTTGGGTTTTAAAGATCTGAGAGCGTTTAATGTGGCACTGTTAGGTAAGCAAGCTTGGAGGCTACTTACCAATACAAACTCATTGGTGTCAAGAGTCTACAAAGCAAGGTATTATCCCAGACAATCTTTTACTAATACAGTTCTAGGAAATAACCCAAGCCACTGCTGGCGAAGTATTATGACTGCAAAGGGTTTGATTTGTAGTGGGGTAAGAAGGCGGATTTGAAATGGAAACTCTACCTCTGTGTGGGGACATCTTTGGTTGCAAGATGAAGAGGATCCTATGGTCCGGACAGAAATGCCACCCCAACTGTCCAATGCTAAAGTGATTAATTTAATTGATCAAGAAACAGGAAAATGGGATCATGATTTACTTACTGATATCTTTGAACCCAATGATGTGGCTAGGATCATAAAAATACCAATCTCCCCATATTATGATGATATGTGGTACTGGCATGGGGACCCCAAAGGTTGCTACTCGGTTAAAAATGGGTACAGATGTATTGTTGGGAATTATGAAAATACTACAAATATGGGTTTTACCAAAGGGCTCACATTATGGAAGCAAAAGATTCCACCCAAATGGAAAATCTTACTATGGAGAGCTATAAGTGATATCCTCCCTACTACTAACAATTTACTTATAAAAAGGGTAGAGGTTGATCCGGTGTGTGATATGTGTGGAGTTGCCAATGAGGATATTATGCATTCATTAGTCTTGTGTGATTATACAAAGACCATTTGGGCACTATATAACCTTCCATCCCCGAAAGGCCCGAATATTGTGACAAATATTTTTTATGAATGGTTTAGTGCAATGTTAAATATTCTAGATTCTGATGGAATTATCTACGCAGCTGCAATTATTTATCATCTATGGAGGGCTCGGAATGGTGCGGTATGGGATGCGTGTTTGCCTCGGCCGAGAAGGCTTTTGGCCACGGTTCAAGCCTCCATCGCTGCATGGAAGTAGATCCACGGAAACATATAAGGAGAGAGCGCTGCTCGTTTGATGTCAACAGCTGCCAATATTAGATCAGGGTCACTGCCACTTACTGCCCACAGTACCGAACGTGTACATCAACCAAGAGCGCCCAACAATGCTACCCATCGCTCTACGGTGCATCAGGGTTCAGTACAATTGCTGGCCAAGTGCTACGTCGATGTCGGCTACCATCACATGGACAATTCTGCTACTGTAGGAGCAGTATTAATAGGGGCAGATGGTCGATTTATTTCAGCTTACAGTGCACCCTTACCACATTGTTTTTCTCCACTAATGGCCGAGGCATACGCATGTAAGGAGGCTCTATCTTGGTTACGTGATCGTGGAGAACAGACTATTGAGCTCTATACTGATTGTCAAACACTTCAGAGTTATTTGACCGCCCCACATCTGCTGACGCGGTCACACATCGGCTATGCTATTGACGGATGCAGGAACTATTTATCTGCTTTTACTTTTTGTCGTGTTAGTTTTATTCCTAGATCGCAGAATTATTTAGCACATAGTTTAGCTTCTACAGCTTTTCAGTATGATACAGCTATGTATTGGGATACTTCCCCACCTGATGCTATTTCAGCTTATCTATAAATACAACCCATTGGTTGACCTTCCAAAAAAAAAAAAATACAATATGTAACACCAAACAATAATGATGATAATATCATAATAATGCCCTAACCGTTACATCTGTTTTGTATTGAATGTTCATAATGTCCACATAATATATATTTATAACAAATTTTATTATTTCAATTATTTCTTTCTCTCTCTCTTTTTATTTATTTTTATTTTTTTTATTTTTTTAAGTACTATTGACTCTATTATAAGGTAGTTTCTGTTTTATACTTTCTCTAACTATTGCAGCCCAAAGAGTCAATACCCAGCATCGCTCTAACGCTAATAAAGTTATTGGAGTATATTAGGATAGAAGTAATAGGCAAAGTAGTATTGCTATGCACTCTGCGTACAAGAATCAAAGTGTGTCCCTCGTCTATCACAGGGCACGCTATTTATACTATAGGTGCAACGGCTACTTTGTTTAGTGTAACGAACTCCTAGTAATGGCGAGTCTACATTAAGTGCTGCATAAAGTGCTAAAATAAATGCCGGCGACGGTCTCCTCTTAAGTGTGTTGCGATTGTTATGTGTCTCTTCGTCTCCTTGGGTCGGGTATCGTGTCCTGCCCAATTATCTAGTTGTCACTAGCCCACCTACTCCCGAGTTGCGAGGATAGACAAGTTAGCTTGAGACTAATAATAACTGTAGTAGATTCCTAAATTATTTTGGAATCTAATTCCTAAATTAATTTGGAATCGATAAATTTTCACTTTTGATCCCTTGACTATAATACATATATCATTTTTGGTCATTGACTATTAATATTTTAAAATTAGATGCATGATTATGTAATTTGTATTACAATTAGTCCTGTCGTCCAATTTTTCAGCCAAGTTTCCACCTACTATTCTTGGAATTTCAATGAGAAAAATAAATTTTCCAGCAATAGTTGGTCGAAAATACCCTTTTAATTATAACATATTATTTTTCTCGTTGAAATTCCGGTAATAGTTGTCCAGAAATTTGACCAAAAATTGGATGTCAGGACTAAATGTGATACAAATTACAGTCATGTACATAATTTGAAAATATTAATAGTTAAGGATCAAATGTGATACAAATTACATAGTCATGCACTTAATTTGAAAATATTAATAGTTAATGACCAAATTTGATACATGTACAATAGCAAGGGACTAAAATTGATATTTTGTCTTTGGAATCCAAGGATTCTTTATATACATAAATATTTTTATTTTCCAAATATTTTCCCTTCCTTTTCCTTTATTTCTAAATATTTTCTTTCCTTTTTCAGTGTCTCTTTTTCATATAAAATCCTACTCATTAATTTTAATCATGGTTTCTTCACAAGCTCTTGCCAAACTCCTTTGCCTGGTAAATTTCTTTTTTTTTTCTTTATTTTTTTGGGGCGCTACTTTGATCGAGGCGCGTCTCTCAACCGTGGACGAGGAGCGACTTGATAAATTTTTTCGACTGACTGTTCTCTCTATCTTGCTAGATGGCATGCCTCTGAGTGTTTCTGCTTGTTGACCAAGTTAATGTTCCTTGATTTTATAATGAATGTGGTGTATCCAATTTATGACGATGACCTTCCTAGTGATGACAAGGAATACTTTCCAGAGGATGACTATCTTACCCATTATTTTGACAATTTTCCCATCTTCCTTATACTGTTACTAGTAGCAGTTCCTCATATTCTAGTTTCCAAGTCCCAAAACCTCACTCGAAAAAAGAGGAGGCGGGTGTTAGATATACAATAGTCTAACTATAATAAACCATAGTATACGAGAAACCTAACCTCGTATGATAGCGGAAGCGTAGCCGTGTTGATCTCCAGCCATAGTTGATGTTCCTGTTGTGTTGCCTCTTAACGGTAGACCGTTAGCCATGTATTGCCTCAGACCTGACTCAGAACCCTAGATGGTGTATTGGTATCTACTGAGCGGTCTGAGTACCGTAACTGAATGTGCTAACATCCATAATCCTGTATCCCATCAATCCAAGTTTATATTAGGCACAGAGTTTGGTTGACTAATAACTACTAGTTATTAAGTCCAACCAGACCACTTAATAAGCCTAGTAAACTTGCACCACTTAATTAAGGCCCTAATATATAATATATAATATATAATATATATTATTAGGGAAAATATTACAGCGGGGCCTCCCACTCTCTCACCGACAAGTCCGTCATAGAATCCATATGATCTTAATTAGAGCTCTAGGATTTTGAGGAAACCCGAGGTCTTGTTGGCCTCGACATTCTCTTAACCCCCGCCCCCGCCCCCGAGCCTAACTCTAATATTACCAATCCCCGACGAGACACTTATTTTGGAGTTTACCTACTGTCCATGGCGATGGGGTTTCGGTTTCCTCTCCACAATTTCTTAGTTGAGTTTTTGAACTACTACGAGATAGCTCCGGACCAGCTTGTCCCTAATGGTCACCAAACAATTGTTGGCTTCCTCTCCTTATGCCGTGAGAGGGAGGTTCAACCCCACCTAAGTCTTTTCCAAGCCTTATTTTTCGGTTGGTAGGTCCACTTCCCCCGAGAGTAAATGCTTTGTTGCCATATTCACCAGCTCTTGCTTTAGGATTTTTGAGTACCCCTTTATATCTCATGGTGCCCTACCTCCGTTTAACGTCAAGTGGGGATCCCAAGTGCGGTGCAATCCATCCTTAGACATGGGTTCTTCTGTGTGTAGGGATGTGGCTATACTAATGAGGGCTAGTCCTTCAAAGAATCCTGATTGCTGAAGTTGTTGACTTATAATTTTTGAACTTATAACTTGTAACTTTTATGTTGTAATTTGGATAATTGAACATTTGGTATTTTGGTCATATGGAGTTCAATTGCCAGTTTGAACATTTGGACATTTGTAAGTCACTAAGTTGTAACTTGTAAGGTGTAATTTGAACATTTGTCATTTTGTTGTAATTTCTGAACTTGTAAGTTTGTAAGAGCATCTCCAATATGGTAGTGTTCTTGATTTTTCAAATGGTAAAAACTAGGATGGGAAGTTTTTAACAAATGTGAGGGAAGGGTTTTTTAGTCTGGGTTGCTCATGCAAAATGGAGATTTTGTCAGATTAAAAAAAAATAAAAAAAAATAAAAATAAAAAACATAATAGTGAGATGTGTTTGTGTCTCATAGCCAACCATTGAGCGCTTGGTCCAGGTGGGGCGTTTTAGAGGGCTATGTTTTTTTTTTTTTTTTTTTAAATTAACATGATTTCTGCAACCGCCAGCTACGTTTTTTTTAAAATATATATATATATATATATATATATATATATATATATATATATATATATATATATATATATATATTTTAATTTGATTTATCAACATTCTTTAAAAAAAATTAATTTCATTTATTTGTTTAATTTAATATTATTATTAAATTTATAATTATTAATTAAATTAAAATTTCTTAATTATCAATAATATTATTATTACATTTATTATTATCAATAATATTGTTATCAAATTTATAATTATAATTACAATTATAATTTTTAGAATGATAATAGATAAAGAAATAATTAAAATATAGTGAGGTAAAATTGTGGATTCACAAAAAAATTGATCATTTTACATTGTTCTATACTTTCCTTAAGTATAGCAGCCGAAAGAGTCAATACCCAATCACCAGGGTTCGGTCTTTTGACCTTCCCTCAAGCGGAGCTACAAAAGTGTCATATGAACACAAGGTGCTTGGTGTCTATCATATGAATTTTAATTCTTCCCCAATATTAATTTTAATGACCTATTGGATTGCATTGCAATTGTTAACAATATAATGTATAAATATAGTCCATTTATTTCGCACTAAACTACTATTGTATGAGGATATTCATTTTAATGGGTTATAAATACTAAGATATATATATATATATATATATTTTTGCTTTAATAATTTAGTCCTTTAGCATTAATCAAATAAATAAACTAAATTTAGCTATTTTACAATAAAAAATTCGGTCATATTTAACCCACGGAAACCAACCAAGAATCTCCGGTTTCAGTTATATTGATTATTGTGATTGGTCAGTCGATTTTGGATCAGTTATGAAGGTCATTAACTGAAAATCGATCGATACTCACTCTTACTCTCATGTCCCTCTATTCTCCACCCAACTACCCTTCAAACCATTGACCAAATAATTACTATGGCCCTGTTTGGTAAAAATAGTTAGCCTATAGACCAATTTTAGCTTATTTGACCACTATTAGTTATTTGACTTGGTTTAAAAATCAATATAATTGTTTGGTTAATTAGTTTTTTTTGTACTCTAAAATACTAAAATTCAAAAATCTACTCAAAGCAACTTTTCCAATTAGCTTTTGAGAAAAGAAATTATACCAAACAGCTATCAACTAACAGCTAATTTACCAAACACCTTTTTACAATCAGCTAATGTTGTCAACTAGTTATACCTCTAATTAACCCAATCACCTAGCAACTAATAGCTATCAGCATGGTTGCAGTAGGTGCTAGGCGCTGGTCGGGCGCCCGGGCAGATCCTAGCGCCTAGGCGGGCGCCAAAAAAATAGTGGGAGACTTGCAGTTTGAAAATTTTAATGAGGCTATTTTCAACATTCAATCAAATAACAGGCTATTTATATCGTGCACCACGACGCACATATCAATGTGCGCCCAGGCAAAACGCGCGCGTTTCATGCTGACATCGCTCCGTCCATCCGAACAGACCAAACCTCATTATGTGTATTTAGTTAAAATTTTATGTTTATGGTGTTATGAGTTTATGTGTATTCAGTTAAGAGTTTATGTGTATTATGTTAACCAAACCCATTATGTGTATTCAGTTAAAAGTTTATATTTATTATGTTAAGAGTTTATGTGTATTATGTATTATGTTAGATTATGTGTATTCTGTTATGAGTTTATGTGTATTCTGCTATGAGTTTATGTGCATTCAAAACAGCGGATTTTTTTTAACAACTTAACAAAACCACGTCGTTTTGGGAAGCGCAGGACACAGAGTGCTATGTGCGCCCTGGTGCACGGTATAACGATTGCAAATAACACACCCAAATAAGTGAAATAATGATAATTCATAAGTCATAACATCAAAATAATATTGAAAAATAAAAATACTCAAATATAAAATACTCAAATACTTCAATCAGCCAAGCGAGCATGGGTTGTTGCATCATAATAAGTTACAACTGCTCAAAGATCTACTTGAATCAATGGGGGTTTGTGTAGATAGTGGCACTCAAGAGGATCAGCTAGCTGAACAACTATACCAAAATCTGATGCATCAAAGATACTTTGTTGTGATAGATGACATTTGGAGCATTGATGCGTGGAATTCTGTCAAAGCTTGCTTTCTTGATAATGCAAATGGCAGTCAAGTATTGTTGACTACTCGCTTTGCAGACGTGGCTACTAGTATCAGCTTTAATAATGACTTTTCTCACCAAACACAATTGTTAGATCAAACTGAGAGTTGGAATTTATTTTGTGAAAAGGCAAACAAATCTGGCTATGCTGAGTTTGAGGCGATTGGGAGACCCATTGTTGAGAAATGCAAAGGATTGCCTCTGGCAATTGTTGTGGCTGGAGGTTTATTTTCCCAACTTCATACGCTAGATGAGTGGAAGAATGTAGCAGAAGTTCTAAATTCATATGCAACAACAACAACAACAATTGATGAAGAATGCTCAAGGATATTGTCATCCAGTTACAATCACTTGCCTCACAACTTGAAGGCTTGTATTTTATATTTGAGCGTATTTCCAGAAGATGAAGAGATCCATGTTAAGGAAATTGTAAAGTTATGGGTTGCCGAAGGACTCGTAAAGGCATCTGAGGATATGAGCTTTGATGTGGTGGCTAGAAGGGGCATGCAAGAACTCAATGATAGGAACCTAATTATTTTAAGTCAGTCAAGCAGTTGTGGAAGAAAAGTAAAAGCATTTAGAATTCACGATTTATTGCATTCTTTTTGTGTGAGGGAGGCTAAAAAGGAGAACCTTCTGCATGTTGTCTACCAAAATGGGTCTAGTTCCCCTCTGAAAGATTTTCGATGGGTAAGCATCCAATCAGAAACAGTTAACGGACAAACATTATATTCTTCTTTTAAAAACTGTCGATCCATCTTCCATTTTGCAGGAGGGGAGAATATAGTTTTAAATTCGAAATTTGGCGGCCTATTAAGAGTACTCTATAATATTGGCTGTGATATGGCGTATCTTGTCCATTTGAGATGCCTATTATCGTCATGGCTGCGATTTTTAACCATTTCAGATCCATTTAGTTGGAATCTTCAAACACTTGGAGCTTTTAGTATTCATAAGATGAGCTTTTTAGAGTTCCCACAACTGCAACATTTGCGTAGTTCCAGAGGTCTGAGTGATTTTCCCATATTTTTTCATCAAAACTTGAAGAGCATTTGTGGGCTGATTCCTGATCAATGCACAAAAGAATTATTAACAAATATTCCATATCTAAAGAAGGTGAAGATTCGATGTGAAGATGGTTGGAGTGATTGCATTAATAACGTTGCCTATTCACACCAGCTCCAGACTCTGCATCTTTTTGGTAGATTATTAAGGCGTCGGTTGGTTATTCCAAATATTAACCACCTTGTTTGCTTGAAAAACCTTATGAGGTTGAGGTTTACGGAGTTAAGATTTGAGTGGGAGGTAATTAATATTCTTAGCAAGTTGCCTAAACTTGAGGTGCTAAGGATAAACAGTTGTATGTGCATCGGTAGAGTGTGGAAACTATTGGAGAAGGAGAATTTCGACCAGCTAATTTATTTGGAAATTAGTTTCGCTCGTTGCTATGGGAAGCAAGTGCTTGTCATTTTCCAAATCTTGAGCGCCTAGTCCTAATAAAGTGTACGCAACTGGTAGAGATTCCAGCTGAGTTTGCAGAAATTCCAAATTTGAAGTCAATCGAATTGAATCGTTGTCTTCCTTCTGCGGTGGATTCTGCCAAGGAAATTCAAAAAGAGCAACGAGCAAAGAAACTATAATATGGTTGTCATTGAGGAAGACACAATACAGGTTGGTCTATCTCCCTCCCTTACTCTTTTTTTTTTTTTTTTCTTTTTTCCAAACTTGATTTAGTTTCATCATATCCTAATAATTTGTTTTCAATGATTCATGGTAGCCTCGCGGGCTCTCGCAATGATAAACATATTTGAGTTGATCCATATTTCAATATATGAATAATAAAAGTAAGGTATATATGTTTACAGTTTACCTATATGTATCCTCCTTAGCTTCTTCATTTATTTCACTCATGTTTAATGTTTAGTGCTTGAAACCTTCAAAATCTGCTCCCTAGCCAGCTACTTGTAAAACAGTATTTGTTTGTGAATTTTTCTTAAATAACTTTCCCCGTCCCGCGCGTGAGTGATGAATTACAAAACATCTATATATTATCTTCAAATTAAAGTGATAAGAGATTTTTATCAAATTATATGATATAGAGAATTAATTAGATATGTTCCTGTTGTAATGTTTGGAAATGATTTGAAGAGGAGTTAATCACAAGCTAAGGTATAACAATGTACATGAAAGGTATGGTAGGTCAAACTAAACATGTTTTGGTTGCGTTGATGATATGATATAGTCATGTTTGGTAAACGACTGTTAGCTGATTGTGTGAATTAGAGGGTATAACTAGTTGATATATAACTTTAGCTGTTGTAGAAAAGTGTTTGGTAAATTAGCTATTAGCTGATAGCTATTTGGTATAATTTCTTTTCTAAAAAAGCTAATTGAAAAAGTTGTTTAGAATAACTTTTTGAATTTTAGCATTTTGGAGTTGCAAAAAATTAATTAATCAAATACTTATATTGATATTTTAATTAAATCAAATAATTAATAGTGGTCAAATAAGCCAAAATTGACCTATAAGCCAAGTTTTTACCAAACAAGCCGATATAGGTTATATATGAGCGTGTCTGGAATGCAAAAGAATGGTTAAATTTTTTGCTAACATCCAATTGAGGATGCTCTAAACCTCATGTTGTTCCTCTTTTGGATCAAAATTCAAGATAAACCTTGGACCACTTGTCTAACTATCCAATAACTTTTTTTTTCTTTTATTCTTCCCAAAAAGAGTGTATGCATGTTTGATCAAAACAAATCCACACTAAAATCTTCCTAATAAGGCTCGAACTTATAACTAAGAGTTTTGATCTTAGTGGTATATATTTTTGAGTAAATACCCAAAATGGTCCCTCGACTATAGCTAAATTCACAAATTGGTCCTCAACTTTCAATTTCACCCAATTAAGTCCTTAACTTTGTAATTTTAACACAATTTGGTCCTCTGTATATTTGACCGTTTGTTGACTGTGATTTTTGAGGATATATATGTAATTTCATGGTCCATCGTCGGTTTTTTAAGGTTCCGGTTGCATTTTCAGACTACACTGTTACATTTGAATCCACTGTCGAAAGCAATCTACCAAACCCGGTCACCTTCTTCATCCTCCCTTTGGATTCAATGTAGTTGAATTCGTACAGAGCGAAGAAGACGACGTGTTTCCGAACCGGTGCAACGTCATCCTGGAGGCCTCCACGTGCTCCGACGAGAGCTGAAGGTTCTTCTGGAGATCGTCGATCACGGTCAACAAACAGTCAATTAGATGGAGGACCAAATCGTGTCAAAATTGCAAAGTTAAGGACTTAATTGGGTGAAATTAAAAGTTGAGGACCAATTTGTGAATTTAGTTATAGTCGAGGGACCATTTTGGGTATTTACTCTATATTTTTTGTATGATAAAAGAAATTCACAATCACTATCTGAGAATATGCATGCACTGGTAAATCCTGCCTTGTGACCCTAACCGACAAAGGATCACAAAGAGATAAACAAGCCTAAATTACCCATAGTTGATCAGCTCAAACAAAACAGATTGGGTTCGAACTCGTGACCTTATGGTTACAAGTTTGTATTTGGAACTCTCTTGACTGGGTTACTATCTTAGTGTTGTACTATTTCTATTGGAACTGTTCCTTAGAAAACATCCCAGGCCTACTTTCTTTTTGCTACATGGAAAACATGTATCCCTTAATAAATAGGCTAACCTCTTTTTCAAGGTTTCAACTATGTAAAATTTAATGAATATCACTAGGGAAAAAGAAAAAAAAATTGTACAGTAGCAGATATTAATTAGGAAAAGGAAAGCTAAGCTGATTACAATTAAGATGGGAGAGGATGGATGAACTATGAAGTTATGAACAAGGGGGGTTGTTTGTGTTCTGGGATTTCATTGAACTCTTGCACATCCAATATCTCCACCCTGCGGTTAGTCCTTTTCCTTATCTGGATTGCTACATCTTGTGGCACAAATCTTCCACACACACTCACTCTGCTATGCTTCTGCTCTATCAAATGCTTCTCCAACTCTTTTTGTTTTTCATCAACAAAAATACAGCTTCTTAGCAAAAGAACAAATCAAAAAGAGAGATGGGACATGATATAATATGAAGGAATATATATATATATATATATGTGTGTGTGTGTTCTATGTTTGAATGTTCTCACCTAAGGGAGTGTTCTTATTTGAACACAAGTCTATATACATATTTACCTGGAATACTGAGAAGTGCCTTTCTAACTTTCATCAGACAGCCATTGCAATCAATCTTGATCCTCATCACCATGCAACAAAATATCTGCTTTCATCACTGTTAAACATAGTGCTCCTTTCTTGGGATTGAAGATATATAATTTCTGTAATTTGATTGAAAAAAAAAATAAAAAAATAGAGAAAGTATTTTACCTTCTCTGTCATGGTGAGTCATGAAGGTGGAAGAGGCAATCCAAAATGAATGATTAGTTTCAAATAAGGGAGAGGATGAAGGTAGGGGGATGATCTTAAAGGGCATGGATGAAATGTTGAGAATAAGGAATTAAGGATGAAGAGATATTCTTTTTTTTTTTTTTTTGGAGTACTACTACTGACTCAATTACATTGTAATATCTGTCCATACATACTTTCTCAACCTACCGAAGCACAAAGAGTTAATGCCCCCCATAGCGGTTCAAACCTGTGACATTCCAATTGAGAGAGCTGAGCTACAGTTATGCCGCTCGACCACAAGTTCTTTGGCATGAAGAGAGATTCTTAAGCATTTGTTTTATTTATAAAATAAATATGCTATGCTGAAATTGGAATATTGCATCTGTAGTCTATGTTGATTGTGGTGGAATCTGATTCATTCTGAGCTAACTGGAGAAGGGAGATGAAAACTTATGCACACGTGGGCATCCTATTATTCTTGAATTCTTGTTTTTTTTTTTTTTTTTTTTTTTTTTTTTTTTATCCAATATTATTTATATATCATGAACATGTGCAGTGTAGGAAAGAAAGCATAAGTCTTTTAGTACCAGAAAGCATCAAGTTCCCAAAAGAAAAAGGGCATCACTTCTTTTTGGTGTCTGATACTTGTAGGCTATGCAGATTTGTCGTCTGGGAAATTTAAGCTTGTTTTCTAAGCAGTTTTCCCATCCTTTCTCACTTTTCCAATGTTATATTGGAACATCCTTCATTTATATCTCAAGTTCAACACTATCTAAATGGAAACACTCACCATTAATGCTTCCAAGCATACTACTTATTTCTTCTTTTGGCAATTGTTTTTTTTTTTTTTTTTTTTTTTTTGAAAGAATTGGAGTGAGAAATTTTATGTGTTTTCTAAAAATAAAAAATAAAAACATTCAAGATAAAATGAAGAGTAATATTACTCACCAATGTCCGTGCAATCTAATCCTCCACTTGACATTAAGGTGAATTTACTCATCTAGACTAAGTATAAAGAGATTTATTAGTTCGAGTAGTAGAACCTAGTCAAAGGCATAGTAAACCACATATCCCTAGTTCAAAGGCAAGTAGAACCAAATATGCACTTTACCACAACAGTCACAACCTATTGGAGATTTTCATCAGTTTTCAAAAACAAGCAATACAGATTTAGGGATTGTTTACTTCATTTCTCTGTTTTTCATTTCTCTAATTTTATGATTTTATTAAATACAATCATTCCATATAGCATTTTTACATTTCTATAATAATAATAATAATAATAATAACAATAATAATAATAATAATAATAATAATAATAATAATAGCAAGAAAAAACTGAAGCAAAGGCGCATCGCAGGCCATTCAAACCAACGACTTCTTGACCAAGTGTACTGTTCACCCGTGTTTTCTCCATCCCTCCATTTGGAGAAAAGTGTACATGAAGTGGGAAAATGAAGAAGAGTTAAGCAATTAGAGTATAGATTTTAGTAAACAAGTTTTCCATTTTCCATTTTTTCACTTCTTCAATTCTATGCTTTTCCAAAAAATTCTCCAGTTTGGTAAACAATCGCTTAATCTCCCTTAATATCTCTCTTCCAATGGTAGACCTTGCCCCAAAATGCATCACAATATCTTTACTTAACTTTCTCATCCACCTTTTGCATATCATCCTCACACAAAATAGTGGGAGACTTACCATCAGACCCCATTATAGCTGAATGAGGGTAATACCTACAGCCATTATCCTATGGACCGTTTATGGGCAATTTATATCATGGACCAGGGTCCAAATAGCGTTGTGGACTCTGGATTGAAACGATGAGATACAAAATTCCTACTTATAAAATACAGAATTTCATAACACAAGACACAAAAAATCACAACACAAGACATATACACATTGATGTAGTAAATACCCTCAACGTATATTGCGTGTATGGAATATGTATAGAAATTGTATGAAGAATGTATGAGGAAAAATGGCCTAGAGAAGCCCTCTCTTCTTGAATGTCTAGAGAGAAAGTAATATCAGTAGAGAGAGAGATAAAGAGAGAGAGAGAGAGAGAGAGTGTGGAGGGGAAGTGGAAGTGGAAGGGCCCCTTGCCTTGTTTGGAATCTCCTTTTTATAGGTCCAACTATTGACTTTAGCTATTTGACTTTGACCTAAACCGATTATTATCCAGGGGTTAGTTAGAATTGTTTGTTTAAATTCTTGTCCACAGCTATAACTTCCACCCACTGTTACTAACCTGAGCCTGTTATTGATTTTTATGAAAGGTAAAATTATCGAGTAACCAGTGTGTTTTTCATCTTTACACCGTCACCAACCATGACTGGAGGTAGTTCCGAACATACTCTCAAGCGCATGCGCTCTGATTTATACGATTCCCGAGCAATTATCCCACTATCCCGAGCCAACTCTACTGCTTCGAATGACAAACCTAATCATGATGGACGCTGAAGCCCACGCTACTCAGCTATTCCCTCATAACTTTGAATGGTTATCTTTATCTTTCAACCCACAGTTTACTGCTGGTCTTACCAGCATTACTATGCTTGGATCCACGCCCGACGTCACTCAGAGGCTGCCCACTGTCTGTTATTATGAGATTCATGTGGAGAACCTCCGCCAAGCCTTTACAATTGTGATGACTACATATCTGAAGTGAAAGCTTTACCATTCGCAGCGACTGATGCCGAAGTTGAAAGGACGATACATATCATTGTGAATGCCTGCACTGTGTGCTAAGTTGTGCACCATTCACACAGAACTTCAGGACCGTGCTGCCTGATATGCAACATGCCCCACCTACACCAAGGAATGCGAGCTACCCCCTTCCTTTCACTGATGCGATCGAAAATTTCGTTAAGTACACTCCCCATGATGTAGTTGAGAACATTATTCATGTGGCTACATATCCAGAGAACACTATGAACAAAGACAAATTAACTCAAAACTGGTCAAGCTATATCTACAAAAGCTACATCCCATCTTGAAGTCACTTGGAATTCCTATAAAATCAATCAACCCCTCCTCTTGCGAAGGAAGTCTCTGGTGGACTTATAAGGTAATTTATGCTGATGAACATTTTGATTTTGAGTGTATTTTTCCACCGAGCAACTACTCGCGCCAAACCGCCATGTTGGTCGGCATCTTTGCCCATACCAACCAAGCCGATGATGCTGCCCTGCCCATCATTGCACACCCTGAGAATCATGAGTAATACTCATACACTACGCGTTCCGCAAGATGCATGTTGGATTCCAGAGCAACCTCTTCGCCGCACTGTGTTACGCGAACCACGAAGAATGGTGCTCTCTTCTTTGGCGGTTAGGAGAGGAAAACTCCATTCTTCGTGGTTCGCATGACAAAGTGCAACAAAGAAGTTGCTCTGGAATCCAACAGGTATCTCGCGAAAGCGTGTAGCATACAACTCCTAATTCTCTGAGTGTGCAATGATGGGCAGGGCAACAAACATCACTGGCTTGGTTGGTCTTGGCAAAGATGCCGACCAACATGGTGATATGGCACGAGTAATTGCTCGGTGAAAAAATACACTCAAAATCAAAATGTTCATCGGCATAACTTACCTTACAAGTCCACCAGGGACTTCCTCCTTTACAAGAGGAGGGGTTGACTGATTTCACAGCAATTCTGAGTGACTTCAAGATGGGATGTAGCTATTGTAGATATAACTTGACCAGTTTTGAGTTGATCTGCCTTTGTTCATAGTGTTCTCTGGATATGTAGGCATATGAATATTCCCCGGGCTTAACCTCCATGTACGTTCCATGCCTGCGGTTTGTAGTCGAGTTAGGGTTAAACAATTTGAGTCAAAGTCAATAGTTAAACCTATATAAAGGCCATTCCACACAAGGCAAGGGGACCCCTTCCATTTCCTCTCCACTCTCTCTCTCTCTCTAGTCTCTACTGATATGACTCTCTCTAGACATTCAAGAAGAGAGGGCTTCTCCGGGCCATTTTTCCTCATACAATTTCTATACATACTCCATACACGCAATATACATTGAGGGTATTTACTACATTACAAGTGTTATATATTTGTTTATTTTTTAAATCTGATTTAGGTACATAATTTGTGTTCATAGACAGAATTTAAAAACACAAGACATAAATTCATAACACAAGACACAATTACTAATTTGTTTCAAGTACAGGATTCATATTCTAAAGACAGAATTTCATAACACAAGATACAAAAACTCACAACATAAGACACATACATACACCAGAATCCATAGTGCACTGTGTACACCAACCCATGGCATAAGGATTAGCATTTATGCAGGGCACGAGGGCGGGGTGGGGGCATTAGACTCCAGTTTGCCAAGCTATCAATTATAGCTCAGCTTAGTTAATTTAGGCCCAAAATTGTTACCTAATGCTTCAGAATTCAACTGCCTATATGTCATTATCCCTCCAAGTATTTATATGAAAAGAATAGATGGTTAAAAAGCATTTTTCCAATAACCGATAAGAAGGTTTGCCCTTACCATTTTTCTACATTTCAGCACAGACTATATACTACAGCACACAATGGTACTTTGATTCCTTATTGAAAAGATGCTTTCAAGTTTCAATTTCCATGAGTTCTGGATATCATTTATGACTACCTGGAGATAAATAAGCACTAATCATACATAAATAAATGCCAATATGCTGCCATAAATCAAAGACATTATAAGTTGCTGCAACGGAATATAACATAACCTATGTTGGCACTTATAAAAAAAAACATACCGGAAACATTTATTGTAATGCAAAAACGAGAGTTCAGCTCATGGAAATCTTATATAATGTAAGGCACCTTTGCAACATTGAGAACAATAATACTAGCAGTAGCATGTGTTGATGAATACTAAAAAGAAAAACGGATTCTTTTGAGGCCAACCATTCAATTAAGGCACTTACAAATGTTTGTTTTCTATGGATCCAATATTTTTCTATACCAAATGTCAATTATAAAACCTCTAACTATCTAATAAACTAAAAATTAAGCTATGCTCTTTGCATACAACCACCATATTTCCAATGTGCAAGTACTCTGTAGTTTGCTAAGGAATTTGGATTTATGTCTGAAATAATGATTAAAGTAAACTTATCCTTTCCAGTTTTAATTAACTAATCCATGTTGAAACTTGAATGGAGAAAATACCATTCAAAAGGATTTAGCTAGTATTTGATGCTCACATGATGCAGACTGAGTCTCTGCACCATGAGTGTAGCCCCACCAAATTGCCTTCTAAAGCATGTAGTAATTATGAGTTGATTGCTCATTCCTTCTACTTGAAAGGAATTTGGCACTCTATCTGGAACACATAAATAGCATAATTTAAGTACTCTAGCAAAATTAAGAAAATGAATGAGTAGAATCAAGGTCCAAAACCATAAATCATATGCGTATCCTTTACCTCAACATGAAATATAATAACAGCCAATAAGCTGTTACATAATGATGATTATGTAGTGCTGCTGTGGAATCACCCCCTCATATCTGTCACTGGTAGACATTTTTCTGTCTCTTCTTCAAGGAATGCTGACTTCTACCCAAAAGAAACTGAAGAATCTTTTACAGCAATTTATCATAGAGACCTCCGATTTGAAATCATCGCTAATGACTATTACCACATATCTACTTTGTTCTAGCTGATCCCAAATGTAGCAGGTAGTGAACAGGCTAATGCTACCAGTTTTGCAATAGAATTTGATCATCAATTGATGACTGAATGAGCCACATCCTTCATTGAAACCAAGATATCCCCTGTCTGCAATGTGTATCAATTGTCACTATAGTTTCAGTCTTCAAAATGAGAAATTTGTTCCTTTTTGAGTTCTACCCAATCGACCTAATAAGCTTCTTCATTTAATGTTGATTCCTCATTAGCAACATAAGAAGCATCTTTTATTTGCCTAGTCAGTCCTCCCAACAAAGAATAAATTTCACACCTTTGACTGTTTGAGGTGTCTGCAACCATAAAGGAGGAAAATCCAGCTCCCATATCAATCCAAGCACATCCTGGATCTTTCCTCACACCTGAGTCCCTCATTAAGGTCCTCACTTTAGCTAGTTTGTTCCAACAACCAGCAGCAGCATACATGTTTGCTATCAAAACATAGTATCCTGAATTATCTGGCCTCATTTCCAGCAGTTTCTCAGCTGCCCATTCCCCTATCTCGGTATTTCCATGGATTCTACACGCCCCAATCAATGTTGCCCACATTGCAGCTGTTGGCTCAAACGGCATCTTCTTGAGAACATGTACAGCCTTTTTTAGTAAACCTGACCTCCCAAAGAGATCAGCCATACAGGAAAAATGCTCCAGTTGAGGACTTATACCATAAACACTTTGCATCTGTTCAAATAACTTCTCTCCCTGCATTACAAGACCTGAATGACTACAGGCTGACAAAACAGCAACCATGGTGACATGATCTGGTTTTAACTGGGACCTAATCATGTCCTCAAAAAGTTTAATTGCAGCTTTTCCTTTTCCTTGTATACCATATCCAGCTATTAATGAAGTGTACGTCACTGTATCTTTCTTCCTCATGGAGTCAAATAGTTTCTTGGCTACAGAAACTTTTCCTGATCTTGCATACATATCCAGAAGAGCATTCCACAATAACAATTGTTCCTCAAAACCTTCATGCCTTGTAATGTAGCAGTGAAACTCTCTGCCATGTTGCAGATTTGCAACCCGAGCACACAGGGGAAGTATGCTTGCAATTGTCACAAAATTTGGTTCAAAGCCAGAAAACAACATTTCTCTGAAAAGGAATGATGTTTCTTCATATTTATCCCAATGTGAAAAACCAGATATGATTGAGTTCCAGGAAACTATAGTTTTTGTCTCTTTCAACTGAAAGAGAATATATGCCTGTTTTAGACCTTTGCATCTGGCATACATAGTGATTAAAGCATTTGTTACATTATCAAAATTCTCAAAATAATTTCGAATTGCCAAACAGTGAATTTCTTTCCCCAACCTTAACAAACCAGTCTGAGAACATGCTCCTAAACCTATAAGAACAGCCACAGGATCCAACTGAAATCCACAATTTCTCATCCGAGAGAGCAATTCAAAAGTCCCAGTAAAGTTGCCCGTTTTTGAGCAACCACCAGCTACAGTATTCCAAGTGATAATATTTAACTCAATACCATTAGCCATCATGTTTTCAAAAAGATCTATGGCTTTAATCCATATACCATTAGAGGCATATCCAGAAATGATTGAGTTCCAAGAAACTTCATCCTTAACTGGCATTTGTTCAAAAATATCATGGGCAACATCGAGTTCCCCACACTTAGCATACATTGACACTAAAGCATTCTGAACAAATAAGTTTTTCTCTGGTGAACTAGCATCTATAGACTTGTGAACCTCCCTTCCAAAAGCAAGATTTACCTGTTCACCACAAGCCTTGAGAACAGATGGATAAGTGAAATTATCAGGCCAGATTCCCTTACTTACCATTTGCTTATAGGCGGATAGAGCTTCCTCATAGTGCCTATTTTTCACATAAGAAGAAATAAGGAGATTCCAGGGCAAAGGATGCAAAATGTTTGAAGTTTCAGTCACTTTGTGAGCATCAAAAAGTAAATCAAATGTTGTGTAGAAGGTGACTATTTTAGGAACCAACATTCGATGGCGTGCAAGGCCAGAAGTAATGATGTAGGCATGGAGTTGTTTACCCTCACTAAATGACTTGAGGTTAGTACAACATAACAAGAGAGATGATAAGGACTGTAGCACTGTGTCACATGGGGATTGTAAGGGTACATGCAACTGAATAAGACCAAAAGTTCTAACAGCTTTTGCTAAATGGCCTTGACTGACAAAATTTTTCAAGGTCAAAAGAAGGCAATCCACCATAGATTCATCATAGGGCATATGAGTCCCTACGATAAGTTCATGAGAACTAGAAACAAAGGACTCAATATTGTTTTGAATGTCTGATACTTTAACACTTTGTTTCCATTTCTTGGGTATGAATTTTTCAACTTGGAACAGAGAAAAGTTTTTGGGTAGCAAGTTAACTGCAAAGGGCATAAAATGTAGATGATGAGGCTACCAGAACAATTAAAGGGTGCTGACTGCATGACTGCACCCACATTCGCAACATCCTGAACAAATAACACTTGCAACAGTTCAATCCCTTTGCCAACTGCACCCTGCAGCACATTGACAATGCCACCAGAAAAGGAAAAGGTAAGACCCAACAAATTATATATTAAATCAAACACAAAAAATAATTCATTAAAATTCAGCCTGATTTGGATTTGTTTCCCAGGTTGGTTTATTCCTTTCTTGGCAACATGTTAGAAAAAAAGATTTGCATTGAAGAAGAAGAAGAAGAAGAAATACAGGAATATACTTATATTCAGTTGTGTCCTCCAATAAAATCAAGGCATACTCATCAATCTCACGGCTCCCACACATCGATCCTTATAAGTATAATTGAACTACTATTTAGTTTCTAAAGGAATTCCATAAAAAATCTTTAAAACTTCTGCTAGAACTTAAACTTTAATTGATATAATTTTTTTGGAAAAAAAAAAAAAAAAAAATCTATTGAGCAGAACCGAGCATAGCTATGGAGGATTATGACTGTAGAATGTTATTTCAAAATTTAAACTTGATTCAGGAATCAAATACGAATTATTGAGGCTCTCCATAATCATTATGTTCATACCAAAGTCCATTTTGAGAAATAAATTAAAGAGCTAGACTTTCAACATCAAAATAAAAATCCAAAATTTACCTTCGCGGTTGGGCATTTCCATGGAAGTCGTAGAGAACAGTCTGGCCCCACCCCGCTGGTGTAATAGGCGCCGCCGGTGGGGAGCAAAATAAGGAAAGAGGAAAACCGAAAACAAAAGGGAGGTGGGAGTTGTTTTGAGACCATGGAGGGTTTTAGGGGTTTTGACTATAAAATCATTTGGTTGACTTGCAAGGGAGGAAAATGAACAGATGGGAATTTTAAGGTTACTCAATCGGTTAACCGTTAACCGAACCGTACTCAATTAATCGAATCAAAATTTTTTTAGTTAATCGGTCAATTAACCGATTAACCACCTATTAATTGAACTTTTTAAAAATTAAAATTTAAAATCTTAAAAATCACCTAAAATAATAAATAAAAAATATACACAGGACATCTACAAGTAGCATTCCATTGACGCACTGGAAACAGAGTAACAGTCTAGAAAATACACAGTAACATACACTGGAAATAGAGTAACAGAACATACAAACTCAAACATACACTGGAAAGTGGAAACTTAAAAAATAAAATTTTATTATTAGCAACAAAAAAAATAAAAATAGTTCACACAACAAAACTTGTTAACAATGAAGTATTAATAGTTTAGAAAATATTAAAAAAAAACAGACCTTGTACTCTGGTGGACGGCTGCCGTGAAGTCGTGGTGGCCAGGAGCAGAAAAGAAGACGGACACAGACTGGGCGACTGCCTACCGGTGGACGAGCAAACGGAGCAGCGAGCCAGCAATTGGCGAAGACAGAGAAGACTCAGAAGAGCGCTGCCGCAATGCCGCTGACTACTCCTGAACAGAACTGGACCTGGTGGTGGTTGGCCGCCGGACGCCGGTGGAGAGCAACCAGACGGCGGGAGAGTGGCCAATGGCCAGTGGGAGACGAGAGGGAGTGACGAAGTGGGGAGTGTGGGACACAAATTAGGGATTGGTTACTTGATTTACTTCCTTACAGATACAGAGTGTCTGAGTTACTTAGAAACCGTTTGGTTCACGGAATCTTATATTATTCCAATAATAAGATTATTTGATGTGTTTAGTTGAAGTTGTGAGAATGTAATATTAACTTTTTTGATTGAAAATTATATTTTAAATTATATATTTATATTACATCAATTACTTAAATGTTCTCATAAAAATTGAAAGGTATAAACTGCAAGTCTTTTTTTTTTTTCTTTCATAATTCAAAATTTAACAAGATGCTTCTTCTACTACTATTACTAATAATAATAATAATATAATAATAATAATAAGTATTATTATTATTATTATTATTATTATTCACAAACCATAGAACACTAGGCCATCCCTGTAATAACAAACATGCAGCACAGTCCATCCAAAACCAACTGTACAACACCGTCTGATCTCTGTCTGATGAGGTATAAATGAGAGCAATTTTGGAATATTGAAAAGTAATTTCACATTACTTAAATAAAATTTGGTAATCAGATTACTTCAAATATATCCCCATTTTTTACGTGACAGTAATCTTATATTACATTCTATCTCAGATTACCTAAATTAAACATGGTAATCCAACATTACTGATGTGGATAAAATCGCTGTGTATTGATACGTGTAGGTTACAATAGAGTTACAGACAGACCGATCGTATATGATGACCGGGATCCTCTCTAATCTAGTAAGTCACCTCATCCAAAAGTCCCTCTCTCTAGCATTTAATGCAGTATTTATAAGGGTCCTAGGGAGCTGCGCCCGGTCCCCCGGCATGTCGGACACGTGGCGCGCATGCACCGGGTGGAGGGGAGGCAGGCATGCGACCGTCCACGTGGTGCGAGGCTTCTGCTGCTGTCAGGCTCATATCCCAGGCGGCTATACATCCCGGTTCCCGGTCGAGAGCTCGGGGGCCTTCCGGAGGCGCCCCTGCTAAGGGACTGATCGGGCAAACGGGCAAGTGCCCGTTTGCGTACACGACCGGGCAGGACGGCCGGGTCAGAAGGTCGACCCGTATGGCCGGTGTATATTCCCCATCAATTACCTTTCTAAGATTACCTTTATATATTAAAAACTTCGGTCAACTGTTCAGTTAATTCGGTTAACCGATTCTTTTGAACCGAATTAACCGTTAACCGAAGTTTTAAATCTCCAGGTCCCCTACACCCCTAGGTATACCCAAAAAAATTTACACAGAATAACGTATTGAAGCACAAAGAGTCAATATCACTCGAATAGTCGAACTCTAACCTCTCATTTAGAAGAATCACTTCATGCTACTAGACCACACGGTTATTAGCATTTGATTCACTTTCCAATAATTAATAATTTCAACTTTATAATTATAATTTTAAATAAAAAATTTAAATAACACAATATAATAATTTTTAAATTAAAAAGGAATAAAAATTAAAAACTAAAAAATATACCCCGTAGAAAAAATAATTTGAACTCATTGAGCAAATAACCATTGAGGTCAAACAAAACAGAATCTTAGTGAGACTTTTTTTTTTTTTTTTTTTTTTTTTTTTTTTGGAAACAACTATCCCACATTCTCTACTCATCAAAATGGCGTGTGACTAGCATGTTTATGTATAGGTTTTTTCGAAGAGAACAATCTCTCCACAAAAATCAATCTCCCTTCCCTTCTCTTCCTCTTTTCGTCTCATTCTTTGGTATTGGAGGATGCCCTTGGTCAAAATTTTTTGATTATTCTAATTTTTTACTTTACTAGATTGATAAATTGATTTTCCCACATAATATTAACACAAAAATTATTAAAATAATATAAGGTATGAAACTACACAATAATCCCCTTAAACAACTCTAAATCGTGTGGTTATACCGATGAGAACTTATTGAACTGTATTAGATTAACACTGATTACAACTGTACGGACCGAGGGAATATATACAAGAGAGAATCATAGGGAAACTAGGATAGGAGTCATAATGTGACTCAAATACATAGAGTCTTAATACTAGTCCTAATACTTCTCCTAAGCACATGGTATACTAGTAAGTAGTAACATGTAGTTTGTCTCTAAGAAAAGAAAATCTAGGACTAGGTAAAGTTTTAGTAAATATGTCTGCAAGTTGATCTTTTGTGGAGATAAAATTAACTTTAATGTCTCCAGAAGCAACTTTATCTCGAACGAAGTGATAGTCAATTTCCACGTGCTTGGTATGAGCATGGAAGATAACACACATATAAGTAGCACCAAGATTATCACACCATAATTTTGGAACAGATATACCTGACACTTTAATCTCACACTTCCTCAAAAAGTCATCATCGAAGTATTCAATTGGAAGAGATGGAAACCTTACCCAGACTAGCAGTTTTTCTGTTTTATTCGTCAATGGGTCGAAGTTCGGCTCTCATCCAGGGTCCTTCGAATCTTGCGAAGTCGTAATCCTGTTGGCTCTCAAATTTAACCAAGAAATAATCGTGCTCCATGCTATTAATTCCATCTGCGCTTTGGGCTTCTAGAAGTGTTGAAGTCTTCATAAATGATACGCATATCCTATTGAACGTCCAAGAACATGAACGATCAGAGAGCAGCGCCAAGGCTTCCTCAATCTTATTTTCTCTTCTCTTTAAACTGTTATCAGGGGACACATAATGTCATTGCTGGTTTCACGCATTTCCTCATCTTCAGAGACTTCATCATCTTGTGTCGTTTTTTCATGCGAGCGAGTAGTGCGTAATCCTCTTAAAGCTTGCCTGTACATAGCCGTTGGTGGAGTAAGGAACTCCTATTGCTGGTCACCCCTCTCAGACTGGGGGGTTTTTGATTTTCTACTGCCATCGGAGTGTTGGATCCGCCTTCTGGTGCATCTTCAACTCTCTTAGTTCTCTTCGTGCTGCGCTCTAGTAAGTCATATTCATCTGTTGCTCTCCCTTAATTCCCTCATTGTAATTAATTGCCCCGTAATGATCTAGTTATTTGATTTTTTTTCCACATATTATATATATTAAAAAATTAATTAATCAAATTTGTCTCATACATATATTTAATATTAAAATTTTTTACTCTTTCCTTTATATTTAAAACAAAACACATGAAATAATTTTATCAAACATATAACACATTATACAAATTCTTCATTTTTAGTTTAATTCCCAATGTAATCTTAACTTATAAAGGCTAGTGGTCATTATAGTCTGTAATTTGTATGGGCATGAACAATTGAAATATTTAAAAATTTCATGGCATACATGCATGCATGTATACCTTAAGTGTTAAGGAAAAGAAATCACGTATTCATTCTAGCAAAAATTTTCTACCTTCATTTAGTCTTGTATTCTTGGTTGATTATTATTCTCATTGATTTTGTTTCCTTTTCTTTATCTTATAGTTTGTATATATAGGAGTACATCCTCTGTAATGAAGAAGAGAGAAAATATACAGTTCATATATCTCTTAACATGGTATCAGAGCCAGGTACTTAAATCTAGTCTCAGCTAGTACTCTGATCGACGCCCTCCCCTTGCAAAGTTCCTGCCGTGCGCTGCTGCCGCCATGACAGACAAGGAGGTCGCCGACGCCGACGTCGACAAGAGGGATGCTCACCACGAAGACGGCAATGTCACGATGGTACGACGTCATCGTATCTCTCCATACGATCTTTCTCCCGGTGATAACTCGGGTATGCTTCTAACCCAAGGTGTTCTGAAAGGAGATAATTACGATGAGTGGTCTAAATCTATGAGACTTGCTCTTCGTGCCCGGAAGAAGTTTGGATTCATTGACGGATCTATACCCTTGCCTGTACCGGATTCTGATGATGTGGATGATTGGTGGACGAATCATTCATTGTTGGTATCATGGATACGTAACACGATTGAACCAACGTTGCGTTCCACGATATCTCATGTTGAACTTGCTTATACTCTTTGGGATGATTTGAAGGCTCGTTTTTCTGTCATTAATGGGCCAAGGGTTCAACAACTTAAGCGCGAGTTGACGGAGGTCAAACGAAGGGGTCTCACCATAATGGCTTATTATGGTAAAATGAAGAAATTGCGGACGATCTTGTTGATGTGGATCGTTATCCTACTTGTGTGTGTAAAAATTACACATGCAAAATTGATGCTGCTTTAGCCGAAAAACGTGAAGAAGAGCGTGTTCATCAATTTTTGATGGGCCTTGACGAAGGGGAGTATGGTTCTATTCGCTCACAGCTCCTGTCTCTTGAACCCCTACCTACTGTGAGTCAGGTTTATAATATTTTGGTCCCGGAAGAGACGGCTCATGTCACGGTCCGTGGTATTAAAGGAGGCACCGATGATGCTGCAGTATTTGCCACTATCAAGGAGATTACATGCACCAACCGCAAGAAGCCCGGACATACTATTGACACATGCTTTAAGCTAATTAGCTATCCGGAATGATGGTCAGGTGGTCGGAACGGAGGACGTGGTGGCCGTGGAGGAGGCCGTGGCAGCAGCCGCGACGATGGGAAAGCCGGCAGGAACGACGGTCGCGGCATAACCGGGCAGCATGCCGGCGGACAGGTGACAACACATGCCACAGCCACCGGCGCGTCTTTCACCGCTCTTCCGGACTTCGAAAACCTTACTCCCGAGCAATGGAATATAGTTCGTCATGCCTTGTCTTTATCTCCAACAGGGTCAACTTTGAACGAATCGTTGTCAGGTATTTCTTTACCTCGCTGGATTATTGACACAGGGGCATCAAATCACATGACAGGGAACATTAATTTGTTGAGTAATATTAAGCAAACAGACCCTTGTAACATTGGTTTTCCAGATGGAAGCCGGGTAATATCAGTGAAATCAGGAACGGTCTGTTTGACGGACAATTTAATTTTGATGAATGTTTTATTTGTTCCTGTTTTAAGTTGCAATTTGATATCTGTTTCCCAACTGACGAAGGACTCGAAATGTGAAGCACGGATTACAGACAAATCTTGTGTATTACAGGACCTAAAGACAACGATTGATGTGGGTGAACATAGAGAGGGACTTTACTACTTCAAACAAGATGGAAAACAAAAAGCGTTTAATGCGGTTAAGGAGCATATTTTTGATTTATGGCATAAACGTCTTGGACACCCCTCATCTTGTGTTTTGTCTTTTGTTCTTTTAGCAGGCTCTGTTAAGAACAGTTGTTTAGATAATAAATGTTGTGAGATTTGTGTACGCGCTAAACAATTACGTGCTAGCTTTCATATTAGCATTCATAATTCTAGTGGAATTTTTGACATAGTGCATTGTGATTTATGGGGTCCGTATAAAACACAAAGTCTCAATAGATCTACATTATTTTTGACAATCGTCGATGATCATTCTCGCGGAGTTTGCATTAGGCCTGGGCACTTCGGTTCAGATTACCGAACTGGTTCGGTTCGATTCAGTTTCAATCCGAAGTACCGATCGGTACTCGGTAAGGAGAAACCGATCGGTTCGGTTCGGTTAAAAACCAACCAAACCGATCGATTTTTTTGAAATATATATATATATATATATATATATATATATATATATATATATATATATATATATATATATATATATATATATATATATATATATATATATATATATATATGCAACTATTCATGCACCTAGGTGCAACTACTTATAACTATATGTGCAACTACTTAGAACTATACGTGCAACTATTTATAACTATAGGTGCACTTAGTATTGATGCTCAGTGTAAATTTTTACTTGCACCTATAATACATTTTACATGCACTTGTAATACATTTTACTTGCACTTCGATGTTCAATTATTTACGAAAATGCCACCGCGCTTTTTAAAAAAAATCAGTGTTTCTCATCCATTAGATCTGGACACGTGGACGGACAGAATTCATTCCTATTTCGCTCCTGGGCAAAGCATTCGCACCTGAGTGCGATTATATATATATATATATATATATATATATATATATATATATATATATATATATATATATATATATATATATATATATATAATAACTAATATTCTAATAATAAACTATTAAATTTTTTCAGATCTAAAGTTTCTAACCAGTTTTCTTTCACCCTTTCATAGTTTCATCTTTCGACAGTCACGAGTCACAACCTCACATCTCACCCCTCGCCGTCTCGCCCTCCGCCATCAGCCATCCGCCATGCCTCCGCCAACCGCCACGCCACCGCCATCCGCCACGCCTCCTCGGCTCCTCCCTTGGCTCAGAGCCTCAGACCATAGCTAAAGTGAAGGATACCCGCGACCAAGGTAATGTTTGCCTTTTCTACTTTATATTTTTTAGTTTTATAGTTTATAGTTTATACATTTTCTTATCTCAATTTGAATAGTCTTGAATTTTGAATTAGGACTTTTATTTAGACTTAGTGTTCTAGAATTTCAATTTCAATTTCATTATATTCTATACTTGTAAGTTCTAATGTTGTATATGACTTTATTGACTTGCATAGTTATGTACTTGACTACTTGTATTCAAGAATTTCATTCCAGTTCACTACTGGAATTTAATTCAATAATTCCATTAGTGAACTGGAATGGCATTCCAGTTCTTCCAGTTCACTTAAATTCCAATTCACTGGAATACTCCAGTGAACTGGAATTCCAGTTCACTGGAATTAATTCATTCCAGTGTGACGGGGAATTTAGAATGACTCCAGTCACTTACCTTTCAAGTGGATGACCCATTTACATTCTAATTTGATAATGCAGATGGATGATTCTTCATCTTGGCATCAAGGGAACATTCCAAGTGACACTCCAAGTAGCACTCCAACTTTGCCAATTGAATAATCAGTGGAACAAAAAAGAAAACGTTCGGGTTTTCCACCGAAACCAATTGCTCCAAGGTCTGAGGTATGGAATCACTTTACTAGATTGGATGACAACATGGATAAATATAAATGTAATTATTGCCATAAAGAATTTAAGTGTGCAACAATGGGTGACACTAGTAGCTTGAAATTACATAATCAAAGATGTGTTGCATTTAAGGACCATCTTGATAGTGCAACTCAAAAGAATCTAACAATACATGAAAGTGCAAGTGTTGTTAAAGGTGGTAGTAGTAATATTGTGGCGGTTGGGTTTAATCAAGTGCTTGTAGGAGGGCAACTATTAAGATGATTATTTTGGATGAATTGCCATTTTGTTTTGTGGACGGGATGAGTTTAAACAATTCTGTAGTGTTGCTTGTCCAAAATTTATTATCCCTTCACGAAGAACAATCACAAGAGATGTAGTTGAATTGTTCATGAAAGAAAAAGCTTTATTGAAGAGCATGATTAGTGAGTCAAGGGTTTCTTTAACTAATGATATATGGACTGCAAGTACTACTACTGTCAGTTATATGGTTATCACTGCTCATTATATTGATGTGAACTGGCAGTTGCACAGAAAAATTATCAGTTTTAAACCAATTTCAGATCATAAAGTGAAACAATTGCAAAAGAACTTGAGAATTGTTTGATTGATTGGGGTATCACCAAAGTTTTTACTATCACAGTTGACAATGCATCTGCTAATGATAGTGCACTTAGGATTTTCAAAAGTAAAGTGAAGTGTTGGAGAGAGGATCCTTTGATACTGGGTGGAGAGTTTTTGCATGTGCGTTGTTGTGCACATATTTTAAATTTGATTGTGTATGATGGTTTGGTAGCGATGAGTAATAGTGTGGTTAGTGTTCGTAATGCAGTGAAGTACGTGAGATCATCCAATTCTAGATTTCAAGCATTTCACATACGTGCAGAGCAAGATAACCTAAGCAGAGGGAGTTTGATTTTAGATTGCAATACTAGATGGAATTCTACTTACCTCATGTTGACTACAGCTTTCAAGTATAAGGCAACATTTGATCGAATGGTTAATGAAGATAAATTGTATGATGCTTACTTTAAAGAGGATGAAAATGGAAAGAGAAGGGTTGGGCCGCCATCATCAATTGATTGGGAGTTTGAAGATTAAGTTTGATAAGTATTGGGAGGGGTCTGAGATAAATAAATTGTTGATTGTTAGTAGTGTATTGGATCCAAGGAGCAAGATGAATTTTGTGACAATTTGTTTTGAAAAATTGTATGGCAAAGATACACCAAAATGTTGTGAAATGAAAGAAGCAGTAATGGATATCATGCGTAAGTTGTATGAGGTATACAGTGCATTCTATGCTAAACCAAGTGCAACTACAAGCCAAAGTGGTGGTGGAAGTGAAAGTGGATGTGAGACTGTAATTCAATCTTTTGTAACTAGTGAATTGGTTTTAGATGTTGGTGATGTCGCACCTGTTGGGAGTATTTTTAACACGTATGCCACCAATATGATATGTGAAAAAGGAGATGTGCAACAAACATCAAATGAGTTGGATATATACTTGATGGAAAAGATTGAAAGGCCAACTCCTAATAGATTGGGTATGCAATTTGATATTTTGTCATGGTGGAGGAAAGAAAGTATGAAATTCCCAATCTTGTCACAAATGGCACGTGATGTTCTTGCAATTCCAGTTTTTAGTGTTGCATCAGAGTCTGCTTTTAGCACTTCAAGCCATATTTTAGACCAATATCGGAGTTATTTGACACCGTATATGTTAGAGGCATTGATTTTGACACAAGATTGGTTGCGGTTTTCACTCCAATATGATGCAACAGTAAGCCTGTCTCAGATATTAGAAGAAACTCAGTTTATGGATATGCTTGCAGAAGGTAAGTGACAATTCTATATTTTATTATGAATTTATATATAATATATATTATATTAGTTTATGCTTCAATATTTTATTACTTTAATTTGTTTTTGCACCTTTTGTTTTGTTGTACAGAGAAGGGCAACTTCATATTGATCCGTGATGATGGATGAACAACTTAACAACATAAGAGTTTGGAATTTGGATTGCTATGTTGATTGTGTTTGAATTGTTATGTTGGTATCTAATATTTAGATATTAGACTTTGGATTTGGGTTATTTGATGTTTTATGTTTGTAATCTTTAAACATTGGATTTGAAGTTTGAACTATGTGATGCTTCATGTTTGTAATGTTTGAACTTTGAACTTTGAACTTTGGATTCTAAGTATGTGATGTTTTGGTAATTAGATTGTTATTAGTATGTGATGTTAGTATTTAGTAGTATGTTTAAACTTTGAATTTCTATTTTGTTATATAACGTTTAGATTTTAGATGTGGATTATGTGAATAGGTATTGTTTGGTAGTATGTTTGGAAAATTAGGAAATGTTGAAATTTGGGGATCGTAAAGTCTTAAATCCGAACCGAAGACCGAATAGAATTAAATTCGAACTGAAACCGAACAGAAGCCGAACCGAACTATAATGTTAAACCGAATGGTTTAACTTTTCTAAAACCGAAAAACCGAAATCGAAAAAACCGAACCGAAGACCGAAGTGCCCAGCCTAGTTTGGATATATTTGTTGCACTCAAAAAGTGATGTGGTCCTATTTTCCAACAATTTTGTGCTATGGTGACCCGTCAATTTGAAAAATATGTCAAGTGTGTTTGGAGTGATAATGGGACAGAGTTTGAAGGGTTGAAAGAATACTTCCATGAACACGGAACAATATATGAAACATCTTGTGTTTCCACGCCTCAACAAAATGGAAGGGTTGAACGAAAACATCGTCATATTCTCAATGTGGCACAGGCGCTCCGATTTCAGGCTTCTCTACCAATAAAGTTTTGGGGCGAGTGTGTTCAAACATCGGCATATCTCTCATCAATTGGACACCCTCTTCATTGCTAGGGGGTTGCTCCGTTTGAGAAAATTTATGGACGTGCTCCACCATTATCTTACATTTGTGTATTTGGTTGTAGATGTTTTGTGCATAATCAGAAGCAACATGGAGATAAATTTGCTGAACGGACTTTTCCTGGAACATTTCTTGGCTATCCTCCTAGCCAGAAAGGGTGGCGTGTTTATTGTCCACACATAGGAAAAATTATTGTTTCACGAGATGTTATTTTCTCGGAAAATGTGTTCCCCTTTCTCGCAAGAAACAGAAGAAGACTCGGAGTCGCCACTTCCTAGCCTGGACAACCTCATCCCCAAAGAAGGAGAGGAATGCGTGGAGCTTGTCTGGCCTGCAGCCGGTGCCAGGCCAACCGCCGAACCAGCAAACCAGACTGGCGACTTGCACGTGGGCGGTACTGCTGCCGGCAGAGACGAGGTGGCAGTCGCGGAGGTGGGCAGTACTGCTGCCGGCAGAGACGGGATGGCAGCCCCGGAGGCTCCAGTCCCTGTTCTAGTTTATCCGAGTCTTGATCAAGTTGCTGACCCCGATGCACAGGGCAGAGGATGGTGAACACGTATTCCTAGTGTTCGCCTTGCAGATTATGTAACATACATAGTTATTGGAGCGCCTGACACGTTATGCAAGTATCCCATCACCATACGGCTCCTATGAAGATTCGTTGTGACAGTACCGCTGCTCTTCACATTGCAGCGAATCCAGTTTTCCATGAACGAACAAAGCACATCGAGGTTGATTGTTACTTTGTTCGTGATGAGCTTTTACAGGGTGTAATACAAACGGTGCATGTGTCTACGACACAACAGTTAGCTAATATTCATACAAAGGCGTTGATGGGCAAGACACGCATGGAGTCTCTTATTCCCAAGTTGGACATTTCTCTGTTACATGCTCCAACTTGAGGGGGGATCTTAAGAAAAAGAAATCACGTATTCATTCTAGCAAATATTTTCTACCTTCATATAGTCTTGTATTCTTGGAGGGGGAGAATTATGTGGGAAAGGAATTGTAATTCCATGGGAGTTGAATTACTGGGAATAAAGTGGGAATTTAAATTCCAGTGTTTGGTTGATAGGAATAGAATTACTGGGAATTTCAATTCCATTGTTTGGTATACATGGGAATTGAAAGGGAATAAGTAGTATAAAGTCAAAAATGTCCATTATTGTTGTTAGACATTATTTTTAGGTTAAAAAAGGAAGGGGTAATTTTGACTCATCACTATCTTTTTTTCCCAGGAATTAAAATACCAGGGGGGACATGGGATTTTAATTCCATGAAAATGGGGGAATTGCAATTCCCTCCAACCAAACTACGAAATTTAATGGCCTTTGGAATTAGGTGGGAATTAAGTGGGAAGGGAATTTAAAATCCCTCCAACCAAACGCCCTGTTACAAGGCGTTTGGTTGGAGGGAGGGAATTATGTGGGAAAGAAATTGTAATTCCATGGGAGTTGAATTACTGGGAATAAAGTGGGAATTTAAATTCCAATGTTTGGTTGACAGGAATAAAATTACTGGGAATTTCAATTCCAATGTTTGGTATACATGGGAATTGAAAGGGAATAAGTAGTATAAAGTCAAAAATGTCCATTATTGTTGTTAGACATTAATTTTAGGTTAAAAAAGGAAGGGGTAATTTTGACTCATCACTATCTTTTTTTCCCAGGAATTAAAATACCAGGGGGGGACATGAGATTTTAATTCCATGAAAATGGGGGAATTGCAATTCCATGGAATTGCAATTCCCTCCAACCAAACTACGGAATTTAATGGTCTTTGGAATTAGGTGGGAATTAAGTGGGAAGGAAATTTAAAATCCCTCCAACCAAATGCCCTGTTACAAGGCGTTTGGTTGGAGGGAGAGAATTATGTGGGAAAGGAATTGTAATTCCATGGGAGTTGAATTACTGGGAATAAAGTGGGAATTTAAATTTCTGTGTTTGGTTGACAGGAATAGAATTACTGGGAATTTCAATTCCAATGTTTGGTATACATGGAAATTGAAAGGAAATAAGCAGTATAAAGTCAAAAATGTCCATTATTGTTGTTAGACATTAATTTTAGGTTAAAAAAAGAAGGGGTAATTTTGACTCATCACTATCTTTTTTTCCCATGAATTAAAATACCAAGGGGGACAAGGGATTTTAATTCCATGAAAATGGGGGAATTGCAATTCCCTCCAACCAAACTACGGAATTTAATGGCCTTTGGAATTAGGTAGGAATTAAGTGGGAAGGGAATTTTAAATCCCTCCAACCAAACGCCCTGTTATAGTTTGTATATACAGGAGTACATCCTCTGTAATGAAGAAGAGAGAAAACATACAATTCATATATCTCTTAACAGTAAGATTATTCCACCAATATAATAAACTTCATCCCTTCCAAGATCAGCAAATTACAATTAAAAGACTAGTTGGAAAATGAAGCATTTCTTAGTAACAATATGAGAAAAATGCACTCAACTTGGGAACGTAACATTGACTGCAGATTCAATTAATGACTTTGTGTCAGCCTTAAATCTCAAACTCAGTGTCTCACTTTTGAGGTGCTTACAATTTAGCGAGAAAATTAATCACAGAAAATTTTAAGTTACACCAAAAAACTAATGACCTTGTGCTCTTACTAAGAGCATCCCTAGTAGTTGTAATTTTGATAGATGAAGTTTTTGTAGGTGTGATTAAAAAATAGAAGAAAAAAAGAAAGGAAAAGAAAAGCAAGTCTCACAAAAAAATTAAAACAAAGCTTTTACGTGCAAGGTGCGCTAAATGCATGAACAAACGCTGCCATTTCTCCACGTGGTCCCGCATGTTCGGTTCAAAAACCTCTTCTTCTGCAAAAATCCAAAAGCTTCTCTCTCCTCCACACCGGTCTTCCTTTCTTAAAAACCACACCAAGAATTTATAATGTGGAAGCCCTAACTTGGGATGCCCTAAGAGTCGACTTGCATACTTTTACAATATATTATTATTATTATTATTATTATTATATCAAAATATATGTGATGATCTATGCAACTTTGACGGTTGTTCCGGTGACAGATTGTAGCCCGGATGTGATACTTGCGTGCCATTGTCTTGGCGACATTATTACAAGTTGAGTGGACGAAGATTGATGGGCGCCGGCGACGGAAGTAGTCTTTTCAACCGGCGAAGCCGCCGCCGGCGACCATTTCATAAGCATAAAGCTGGTCTTCCTCCAAGGCCCTATGTGAATCCTTTGCTCCGACGCTGATTTCTTGGCAGCATCACACACTGCACGCACAATCGCATTCAAGTACTCACCTTTGCCTATGTACATTTGTGGCAATTGCTCTACCATTCTGCAATACTCTTCACATGATTTTCCCATCTTGAACTCATCTCTCAAGTTCAACTCTATCACCAATGGAACTTGCTTCTTCCTCCCTTGTGTGCTCACAATCACTTCTATGTATTCATGTCTTCCTACAAAACACAAAAAAACACATACATTATTGTACGATCATTCCTAGTCAAAATGTTGAGCATCATATATATAAATAAATAAATTATAATTAACCCGGACTGTAGTTGTTCGAATACTATTCGTTTAAATTTTTAGTTGAGATGTGTTAGGCTGAGGTTGGTCAGGGACCAAGCTAAGTCTAACAATTGGTGGCTAGAAGGAATGTTGGGCGGATGCCGGTGAAGGGAAGTTCAACACTTCTATCTAGAAAATGTGGTGGCGATATATAAGGAAATAAAGTTGTGTTTTCGCGGTGAGCTATAGTTTTTTGCCTAGTAGTAAGCGCATATGATTCTAACAAGTGGTATCCGTGCAGTTAAGATTTGTTGGACGAAGGGCTAAATCCAGCATCTTGCCGGCCTCTCGAAAATGTGATTGTGCCTTTGTTGTGATCAGCTATAGCTTTCGGCGTAGTAACAAGTAGTATATGTGCAGTTAAGACTAGAGGGTGTTGTGAGGTGAAATTGTTGGGCGGAGGCCGGTGAAGGGCCAAGCCCAAAACCCTTCATCTCGAAAATGTGGTGGCGGTATATAAGGAAGTAAAGTTACACATTCGCTATGTGGGCTATAGTTTTTGGTGTAGTAGTAAACACTTAATCCTAAATAGAATACATAATTCAATTTGGTATTAAAGCACTCGCGTCAACCATGATGTACACTTTTAGTTGAGATGAAACGCTATATATCTTTACATTCAATTTTGACTTCATGTTAATTAGATGAAAGAAATGAAATTACCTCCGAGCTTTTTGTCTGTTTGATTCCACTTGGATGTACAAAGGGTTGCAGTGAATCCCTTGTTGCGGAGCTCATTCACAGCTCTAAGCCTCAAGCACTTGGCACAACTCTCCAATCTTGGAAGAGGGCATTCACAATAATTATTTGTAGTTGTGGTAACCCTTTCTATGATTTTGTATATACCTTCTCGTACTTTTGTGCCACTCAACTTGTAATTCTCCAGAATTTCCTGAAACATTATTCATGTATGCATGTGTTTTTATAATTAGTGTACGTACGTGTATATGTATGTATCTAACATGTAAGCTGTATGCATGCATCATGCATGCATGTTACAAATGTTACATAGAACAGTGTAAATTAAACACCAATACTTGTTAAAAGTGAAATGCATTTTTCATTGCTTTAATTTATTACACAGCTTATTTTAATCTCTATCTTTAATTGTTGCAAAATACACCCTTTAATTAACTTTACATAAAAGTTATGATTTTCATCCCTTTAACAACTGAATCATGAACATCCATTGTGATTTGCCTCATATTTCATGTTTAATGAGTAAGTACTTTTTTTTTTTTTTTTTTTTTTTTTTTTTTATAGTAGAAATTACATATGAATATATATAATGCTTTTTTTTTTTTTTTTTCCTATTGAAAGTTCATGATTTTATTGTTCGAGAGATCAGACAAATTAAAAATTGCAACATTTTTTTTTTATAAGATTAAGATGGGCAACAACTAAAAGATTAGAACTGAAATGACTATATAAATCTATGGTTTAGGGATTGTTTTTATTTAATATATAAACCCTAAAAATAGATATATTTTTAACTTTAAAAGTGGAATTGACACTTTTTAAAGCAAATTTTCAATCGATGCTAGCTAATGCCTGTGTCTCTTTTACCTCCCTTACGTTGATACTAGTCTAGTAAATTATCTTCCTTATAAACATTCTTTTTATAGTTTCAAGAATTTGTATCCTTAGTTCATTCCTTCATTAAATTAACTAGAATGGAAAAAGCTAATTAATTAAGTTTGGAACATCCTAAACCTCAAGCTAGCTACCAACGTAACTGTCCGCACGCTGGTTCACTAGGCAGCATTTAGGAGAAGAAATCAAAGTTCGAACCTCGGTAGCAAGAGTGTACAGACCCTTTGTGCTCACCGACATTTGACTATGTCTGTTGAGCTATTAAGTCACCCTAATCTAGTACTTCCAAAATGCTCTGTTGGGTGTCGGGTGGGGATTCAAACTTTTTGGGAGAAGCTAGCAACGCCCAAGTATCTCCCCAGCCAGCAGCCAAAAATTTCTTGGAGGATTGGAGACTCACAATCACACTTACAAGTGGTGATTAAGTATTGTGATGGGACTTGGGAGGAGAAGAGAAAATATGGCCAAAGGTTAAGACACAAATATTGTGTTAGGCCAATTTTGAGAATGACAGGTGAGGTCTAGATGTATCGTAGCAGCCAGAAGAGGACCAAACGTTTTTTTCGGGCTGAAATAATATAATTAAAGACAACATCTCAATCAAAGGAAAAGGAGATTATATTATATTATTAAATTATTAAATGTCACCGGCAGTATGTGGTACTGGTGAAGGATTAGACCCTGATTTTATTTTCCAAAAAGTTAAAATTATTGGTTTAGACTTAATGGAGAGGTCACTGCTATGCCCACCCAAATTGGACAATACTATTCTTGATATTTTAGAATGGCCGGGGTGGGGGCTATGTTTATTATGGAAAATATATGTTAAACTTTTCTAATCATAACAAATTATACTATATATGGACCATATACATTGTTCATATGACAATACTGACCACGGATAAATGTTCATTTTAGTATATTGAATATTCATTTTTAATATAATAAAAATTTATATTTTTTATAGTATATCTAAAAATAAATCTCTAGTATACAAAAAATAAACCTTCAGACAATGAATATTCAATATAATAAAAATGAACTTTCAATATACTAATAATGAACTTACAATAAAAATTGCAAAATCATTTTTATGTCCGGCTGCAGCTCTTAAAATTAACTAAGTAGGAGTAAAACTTATAGGCTCTGTTTGGTAACATAGGTAGCTTATTAATTAGTCAATTTTAGCTTGTTTGACTACTATTAGCTGTTTAACTTGATTAAATAATTAACATGAGTGTTTGGTTAATCAACTTTTTGTAACAATTTATTTTGCTCCAAAATGCTAAAATTAAAAAAAAAAAAAAAGTTCAAGGGGTAGTTTTTTTAATTAGCTTTTTGAGAAAATAAATTATGCCTTTGATCGTTTTGCATGTAATTAGCTATAACTAACATCTAATTTATCAAATATCTTTCTACAATCATTTAATTATATAAGCTAGCTAATCAGACCCGCTAACCCAATCTACTAACAGCTATTTGCCAAACACCGGCTTAGTCTATTTTTTTAAAACACATATATAAATTTAACTTATTTACAATAAACTAAGTAATATAAACAATTATTGTTACTAATTCTAGTTAATCAAATAATTAATATAAGAGTACCTGAAGCAAGGCCTCTTGTGATTCCCAATACAAGCTCCTGACCATGGAGCTTTGTGCTTCACTCCCAGCAGCTTCTGCTTCTGCTTCTGCTTCATCATCATCATCATCTACGACACAGTTATCATCACAGTCGTCTTCTAATGAAAACTTACAGGAGGAATTTCCATTATTACCAGCAAATTGCTCTTCACCATTTGGAAGCCTGTATTCATCGTCATGTGCTCCAGGATTCTCAGCAGCTGCAGGCAGGATACCTTTGATGGCCATTGTGCATTATATTGCTTTAGGGGTTAATTAGGTGAGGAGTGGGGCAGGAAGAGTTAAAATAGATTTTGATGAAGGGATAGATGGGGTGTCCATGGGGGTGGGAATATATATATTATATATAGGCAAGTTATAGTGGTAACACGCGATACATGGGTATGTAAAGCTTGAGAGTATAATTGATGATAAACAATTGTGAATTTAAATTTAAAAAGATTGCACTTAAGTTTGTTGTATTGTAACATATAGGTGCAACAAATTTGGTGCACTCATTTTGTTTTTGGAATCTTGAATACAATCCTAGATATTATTGGTATATTCTCAAGTTTTGAATAATTAAAAAAAGAGTTAATTTCATTTTTAGTCCTAAACTTATAGGTGTCATTTCACTTTTAATCATTGTTTTTATTTTTTTAATAATCGTGTTGGTTCTAGTATTATTAATTATGACTTGATTAATTTTGGTCATCCGTTAACAAAAATGTTTAAGTGACATTAAATACAATGATATTTTGATTTTTTGATATAAAGTGAGTTGATTCACTATATTTATATACCCGCGCGATGCACGGAAAAAAATTATGTTATTATAAATATAAATAAAAAATAGAAAAACTAAAATATTTTAAATTATTTAATATAATAATATTTTTGAGCTTCCATTGGTCAAGTATTTATTATTTTTATAGAATACAAAATTACAATTAAAATTAAAATTAAAATTAAAATTTTGTATGGTTAATATAATCTCTAATTATGTGCATATTCAAATAAACTTATAGAGATAATTTACATAATTACATTGATTTATTCTTAATTGTATTTCATCTATATTATAATTTTCACAATACAAATAATAACTAAGATAATTACATTTGGAAAGCAAATTTCAAATTTTGTATGTGTAAATTTAAACTCTAATTGAACACATTTTTTATATGATTATATAATATATAGCTATTTTATTTTTCAAAAGTATATTTTTTATATGATTATATAATATATAGCTATTTTATTTTTTAAATGTTGTGCTTTTTTTATTTTATTTTATAATAAAGGATGTTGTGGCATTAATTGTAACATTAATTATTTCCCAAACCATATAGCTTTATTATATAAAGGATTTATTTTTAAGAAAAAAATCTCTAATTCACGTGTCAGAATGCTTCTGTCTTCTTCAAGTGCAATTCACTTCTCCACAGAACAATGGTAGACAGAACACTCTGATCTATGAGTTAGAGATTTATTCATAAAAATAAATATATAAATATAGCAGGTCAACCTACTTTGTATTAAAAAAAATCAAAATGTCATTGTATTTAATGCATGCCATTTAAATATATTTGTTGACAGGTGTAGGAAATAAGGTTGGAAAATCCAATAATAATCCTACGAAAAAAGATTATTATTTTATGGAAATTATGGGAAAGACGAATGGATGATTCGGGTTGGTGGTTAGCACGAGTCGAGCGAAATACTGTTTCCTTAAAACCTTATTTGCTACATGTAATACCCCCGATTTTACCAACATTTTTAAAACTTAATATTCAACGATAAAAACTAATCATCAAAGCAAACAAAAGCGGAAGCTATTTAAAATCGGAAAGCGTTATGCCACACCCATAAACCATGGGTGCACAGGCTAGGTCTACAACAATCCATCAAAACAGTATATTGTCTAAGGCACACAGGCCACGTCTAACTAAGGCTCACAGGCCCAAAACAAAGCAACTAGAGGAAGGGAACTACACTAGCTACCAACAACGACTAGCGCGCTCCAACTAAGCAAAACCTGTAAAAGATAAGGGATAACACCCGGTCAGCGAATGATGCTGGTAACCCATCAATACGCGTTAAATAGCATAGTATAGATATATATATAATCAAAAGCGTTTGAGACCGAGGAATACAGTATATACCATTTAAAACCAAGAGAGGGAATTAACATAAAGAACTCATCACACTCTCAACAATAACGAGGATCATCAACATCAACAAGACCACAAACCACAACAACAAGAGACAACACAACTCAAGATGCACCCTACCATTCACAAGGTAGAATACATCAAACACATGTTCATAAGCAAGGGGATCACACAATCACATAATGACAATTTCATGTTTCAAGTTCCATAGTTCCAACCTTATGTCCGGCTCCAACCTTATGGCTACCCCGACTTTATAACTAGTTCCAACCTTTACCGGCCTCCTAGTGTCACCCTGTACTTTTGAGTCCAACCTTATTCCTCCTGGGACCGTCGTCCCCCACCAATCTTTACCACCAATCTCAAAGTACACGAGGGTACTACAAAGTCACAATATTACCACCGATCTCGAGAGCAAAGCTCAATAATATTACCACCAATCTCAATCATAATCACACACAGTCATCATCATCATCAAGAAGATTGAGGCTCATCAATAGCCCAATCGAGTATCACAAAGGGTACAACGACTTGCACAAGATCACATCATAAGGATCAATCAAGAGACTTCAATGAAAATATGAAGCAATACTCAACATCAAACACTAGTACAGAAACAATTATTCGCGTCCAAAGTAAAGCATAATTCGCGTCCAAAGTAGCTGGGACGCAGATGTCGGGGACGCTGATTGTATATACAATCAGCGTCCAAAGCTACTTTGGACGCGCAAAATGATAAATCGCGTCCAAAGTTGAAGAACTTTGGACGCGACTTATCTGATCCAAAGTTGGTCAACTTTGGACGGGCAAAGTCAGTATCTCGCGTCCAAAGTTCTTCGACTTTGGATGCGATTTATCATTTTCTTTTAATAAAATGATAATTCGCGTCCAAAGTTGAAGAACTTTGGATGCGAATTATAGTTTTTTATTTTTATTTTTATTTTAATTTGTTAATAAATCCAGTTTTTTTCTTGTAAAAAAAAATTATTCTCATCCTGTACATGCAGTCACAGCCACTACCACTTCAAAGCTTTCAACTAAAGTTCAATACATCATTACCAACACTTTAGCACTAAATTGAACTTCAATACATTCAATTCACAACACTTCAAAGTTTTCAACACATGTAAACTACACTTCAATACATTCATCAATACATCATTACCAACACTTTAGCACTAAATTAAACTTCAATACATTCAATTCACAACACTTCAAAGTTTTCAACACATTTAAACTACACTTCACCACATATGTAATAAGCTAGATAAGTACCAACAATACATATCAAACAATTAACTAATATAATTAAATCATAATTCAAAAATTTATATACATTCTTGAGTAAAATATTTAGACCAAACCTCACGAATCTCATCAATTTGCTCTTCTGAATAATGCTTTCTATTAAATAATAATGCCTACAAAAATTTAAAATAATCAAACAATTAGTTTTAACATTAATAAATTGTAATTTAAAACTATTTACTTTTAATAAATTTTACATAGCATATCTAAATCATCAGAATCCCAACATTGAGTACATATTTCATACATGAATCCCATCACATAATACCCGCACTCCACACCACCCGGTTGTTGAGGACACTACAAAATATGAGTTTTTATGTATATATATTATTATGTTAAACAATAAAAATATTAATATGAAATATGAAAGATATATATACCTCAATGTGAGTCCAATCAACGTTGTTTTTAGGTCTTCTCCCTCCTAAAGTTTCAACCGATCGAAATGCCCTATAATATACAATTATAAATAATTTATAAACAATAATGGTTAATAATTCTCAAAATAATATATATATATATATATATATATATATATATATATATATATATATATATATATATATATATATATATATATATATAATGTACTTACACATTCAACGTGGCCTTAATCTCCAATTCGCGATTACATGGACGGGAGTCTAATATATAGACTTTTCTTAATGGAACAGAAATAACTAGAAGCATCCAATGATATCTACGACATTTAAATAAATATGTTAAATGTTATTCACAAATAATGCAATTAAGTTAAATAAATAATTAAAAATATAAATTTAGTTTTCTTACTTTTCATGGTATGGAGCTAAACTGAAGTTTCGATCCTTCTGGTCAACCATGGCATTAACAAGATATTTTGTGACCTTATCAATATCCGCAAGTACAGAGTCACAACAAATAGTCCTTGGGCAGAGGAATCCAATTGTATTAACTCCAATTTTGTCGCACATCCGATTAAGACATCTACAACATATGTAGATAATTAATAAAAATGAAAGACTAAAGAAAAGTTTTTAAATATAAAAACATTATAAAAAATACTTACATTATAAATATTTGTAATATGGTCACATCAAGCCATTGCATCGCCAACATGTCTTTAATATCTTGAAACATCACGTGAATGAAATCCACATCTTGATGATGGAAGATTGCCTCCTCTAGGTCCATGTTAATGTAATCTAAATCGAAAGGCAAGTTTCTAACATGTCTGACCAATTTTTTAGATTTATCTCCCAATTGCTGCAGTGTATCATCATCAACAAGAAGTGGTCGTAATTGTACAGCAGATTGATCACCACTTTTAAAATTCATCATTCGGGTTTGTTTTAGATTTTCCTATGAATCAAAAGTAAAAGACTTAATAACAAGTAGATCGAATATCAGATATTCAAAATATTAAAGATATTGAATATTATCTTAAGTTTGTTGACTTGATCAATAGAATGACAACTGCTCCGAGTTGGTGTGCCAACTTTTGGACTTGCTTGTACATTCTTCATCAAATATTCAAGTTGGGATTGCATCAAATCAAACTTGGGTTGCATATCTTCCATTGTTTCTTTTCTAATCTTTTCAGCCACTTTGTCATATATTTTCTTCTCTATGATCTTCTCCATATCACTAACTGAAACAACCCCAGCTGAATTTCCATGACTTATGCTCTCCGGTTTACCAAACACATCCCGAATATTGGAGTGCACTCCAACACCTCTCACATAGCCACCGTACTCATTGGTGCCAAGAGCTGCTGTCAATATATCATTTTGCCTTTTTGGTTGGAATGAGCCTTGACTTATCTCTTCACACTTCTCGACCTATATTTCAACACAAACAAGATTTAAAATTTACATGTTAGCTAGTAATCTCGTCAATAATATATATATTTAAAGTATTTATATTACTTACAATTTTATCCAACACTCCCTTCGTTTTTTCGTTGGGAATGTAATAACTTTCATCTTCAGATTTTTTAGATCGCGCTCGAACCCAATCCAAACTACGATCAGTAGATGATATGGTCTAGATAATAGCAGCACAAGAAGATTGTGAAGACAATGGGTCGCATATCAACCACTGCTTTCCAACATAGCCCATATACCCTAAATAGTGAGGATGCACATTTCGCTAAGGATGGTCAATATGTAAAAAGGTTCGATGACTCATGAACACATTTTTCCTACTGTTTTTCAACTAAAGATCAACTATTTCATCTTTACAAATAGGGCATGCCTTAGCCCCTTTAGTAGTATACCCTGACAAGTTACCATATGCTGGGAAGTCATTGATTGTGCAGAACAGCATGGCTCGTAAAGTGAAGTTGGTTTGACTATGAGCATCAAATACTGTCACACCTTCATTCCACATCTTTAAATCTTCAATAAGTGGTGTCAAGTACACATCTATGTCGTTTCCTGGTTGTTTATGACCAGATATTAGCAATGATAACATGATGTACTTGCGCTTCATACACAACCACGGAGGAAGATTGTAAACTGTTAAAAGAACTGGCCAAGTGCTATGGCGACTGTTCATGTTACCATGAGGATTCATTCCATCTGTGCATAGTCCAAGCCTAAGATTTTGATTTTCAGCACCAAAATCAGGAAACTTCTTATTAATGTTCTTCCACTGAGGAGAATCGGCAGGATGTCTCAACTTTCCATCTTCTTTTCTCTCACTAGCATGCCATTGCAAATTCTTCGCATCCTTTGCATTTGCAAACAAACGGTTGAATCTTGGAATCACCGGTAGATACCACAACAACTTCGCTGGAGGACCTTTCTTCTGCTCACATGCATCATCGAGCCCTTTTCGTTTATAACGCGATGCTCCACACTTCGGACACACATGCAAGTCTTTGTTTTGATTCCAATACAAAATACAGTCGTTTGGACATGCATGGATCCTTTCAATCTCCATACTCAACGGACATAACATTTTCTTTGCCTCATAAGTTGAACAAGGAAGTTCATTCTCATTAGGAAGCATGCCCTTTAAAAGCTCTAATAACTCCGTGAAACTCTTATCACTCCACCTATTTTTTGCTTTTACGGTATACAATTTAAGGACTGTTGTTAACTTTGTAAATTTACTACATCCAGAAAACAAAGGTTTTCCAGAACTCTCAAAAACACTTTCAAACTCTTGAGGCACTTCATTCAAATCTCCTTGCATATCACGCATCAATTCATCTAGCGATCATTGTCTCCATTTCCAACATTATCTTCATTACTTTGATCTTTCTCTACATTTTTTCTACATTCTCTTTGATTTGTACTGTTACTAGTAAGGACAGTTTCACCATGCCATATCTACCGGTCATATCCTAGCTTAAAACCACGACGTATCAAATGTTCCTTAATTTGTTCAGAACAACGAAACTTTTTTAGATTTCTACAATCATAACAAAGACACACTATATAATTTTCACCAATTTTACTTGCATATTCCTCGGCAATTTTAACAAACTCTTGAACCCCATGAACATATTCAAGTGTATTGCGTTTTTTATACATCTAACTCCGATCCATATCTCCTATATATTGTCACACAACAGTTAAGAAATGATAAATGAGTTAGTTTCTTAAGTTATAACTTAAAGGTTCAAATTAAAGCTTTAACTAAATAATTTTAAATTAACTAATTCATAAGATAATGGTTGGTCAAATATGATTCCAATACAAAATAAGAGAAGTACTTTAGTAATTACAAGTTCATATCATATTTTAGTTTACAAACTATGCTTAGATGCATTAATTTTCTATTGTAATATATGGTACTACGAAGTTCACGTACCATAGTTCGTACCATAGTTTTATCTTAAATTTGGAAGCAAATGAAGTTGATAATCTACGAAACCTCAAGAAGTATGAATAAAATATGAAACTAAACAATACTCTATAGCCCTATCTACCAAACATGTACCACCAATCACAGTTTATTTTGCACAAATTTGTCAATAATGCCTAACATATACAACAATACACAACAAATTTGTCAACAATGCCTAACATATACAATAATACACAACAAATTTGTCAACAATGCCTAACATATACAATAATACACAACAAATTTTAAAATAAATGAACAACAATAACAAATAACAAAAAAATAATTAAAATAATTACTGATTTTCAAAAAAATAAAAAATAAAAACTACGTACGACGCACCTGCGGTCAGCCGGCGGCCAGCGTTCATAGCAGCGGCGGTGCTTGGCGTGCGAGGGAGCAGCGGCGAGCGGCGATGAACGGAGGCGTCAGCGGCAGCGAGCTCGGGCGGCAGCGCCGACGAGCTTGGAGATGGAGAGCGCCGATGAAGCAACGACTTGAACGGGAGTGGGAGATGGAGAGCAGCGAACGGCTAATGGACGGCAGCGAAGGCTGGAGAGCGGCGGACGGCGATTCGCCACTGCTACAGACGGCTGGAGGCTTCTGAACTCAATTTCGATTGTTAGGGTTGAAGGGGGATTAGAAAGCTAATTCGCGTCCAAAGTTCGCTACTTTGGACGCGAATTATGTACGCATTTAATTTTCGCGTCCAAAGTTTGCAACTTTGGACGCTAATTATTTTTTAAAATAAAAAATAAATTATATAGTGGAATTTTAATTATAAAATTGCCTCCGCACTACACACTTTAGGCGTCCAAAGTTCAAACTTTGGACGCGAATTATTAGATTTTATTGATATTTTATTGTACTAGTGAAAGGACTACAATCCATCATCAAAATGACTGACAACGCAAGTTGCCAACCCCAACAAGAAGGAACAAATACACACATACTAGCAAAACAACATCAAACTAACATGCTCATCAAACGGATAAACCAAAAGGGTTCCACGAACTTAAAAACTCATATTAGTCCAACGAATGACAAAGTTGAACCCTTAGCACGATTCAAGACACCAAATTCTAATATGGATTCCTAACACATCGTTCTAGATATACGAAACATCAAGAAGACTCACAAATAGCTCAATAATTGAACAACGGGAGGTCAAAACATCAATACCAAGAAGAAAAGAGTCATGGGGAACAAATCCCTGCCTCAACCACATGTGTTCCTCGCGGGTGGGGCCACGGGTAGGCCCCCACCCGTGGGCCTGCTCGCTGGGTACATACCCTGAATCACCACGTTCCCCGCGGGTGGGGCGGCGAGTAGGCAACTGCCCGCCGTTCCGCCCGCCGGGGTACAATGTCTGTACACAATTTCCCTTCAAGGATTTTCATCAACAAAGTCAAGTTCAAGTCCAAAACACCCAAAATCTCACACACAACAAAGATATGACTTGAACCCAAGAAATAGCCAAGCAATGGCATTCAAGAAACCTAAATACAAGCTCTAAACATGCATCATCACAAGATCATGCATCAAATCTCACAAATCACATCAAGAACATCAAATAGAAGCCAATAATCATCATTTAGGTAAGAAAATAAGTTTTGTATAGCATGGGTTACCTTTGTAGCCTAACAACTTCTCCTTTCCACCCTTTTAAGCCTTTCTTAGAGCTCTTCTTCCTCACCAACTTCTTACACAAACCAAAGCACAAGAAAGATTCTAACTTTAGATAAAGACACCCAAAAGATGGCTAAAAACACTAAAAAGCTAAAACCAAACAAGAACGAAGAGATAAACACACAAACGATGAACAAACTCACACCTCACCGCACGTCCTAATAAACTTAAGTCCTAACACTAAGGCACATAAAGGTCAACTTAGAGTCTTAAATCACACTTAGCTTCTTAAAGTTCAACTCTTAACATCCTAGGCTCAAACCTAGGCTCTGATACCAACTGTAACACCCCCGATTTTACCAACATTTTTAAAACTTCATATTCAATGATAAAAACTAATCATCAAAGCAAACAAAAGTGAAAGCTATTTAAAATCAGAAAGCGTTATGCCATACCCATAAAATATGGGCGCACAGGCTAGGTCTACAACAATCCATCAAAACAGTATATTGTCTAAGGCACACATGTCACGTCTAACTAAGGCTCACAGGCCCAAAACAAAGCAACTAGAGGAAGGGAACTACACTAGCTACCAATAACGACTAGCGCGCTCCAACTAAGCAAAACCTGTAAAAGATAAGGGATAACACCCGGTCAGCGAATGATGCTGGTAACCCATCAATACGCGTTAAATAGCATAGCATAGATATATATAATCAAAAGTGTTTGAGACCGAGGAATACAGTATATACCATTTAAAACCAAGAGAGGGAATTAACATCAAAGACTCATCACACTCTCAACAAGAACGAGGATCATCAACATCAACAAGACCACAAACCACAACAACAAGAGACAACACAACTCAAGATGCACCCTACCATTCACAAGGTAGAATACATCAAACACATGCTCATAAGCAAGGGGATCACACAATCACATAATGACAATTTCATGTTTCAAGTTCCATAGTTCCAACCTTATGCCTGGCTCCAACCTTATGACTACCCCGACCTTATAACTAGTTCCAACCTTTACCTCCTAGTGCCACCATGTACTTCTGAGTCCAACCTTATTCCTCCTGGGACCGTCATCCCCCACCAATCTTTACCACCAATCAGAACCGTATTACCACCGATCTCAAAGTACACGAGGGTACTGCAAAGTCACAATATTACCACCGATCTCGTGAGCAAAGCTCAATAATATTACCACCAATCTCAATCATAATCATACACAGTCATCATCATCATCAAGAAGATTGAGGCTCATCAATAGCCCAATCGAGTATCAACAAAGGTACAACGACCTGCACAAGATCACATCATAAAGATCAATCAAGAGACTTCAATGAAGACATGAAGCAATACTCAACAACAAAGGACTACAATCCATCATCAAAATGATTGACAACGCAAGTTGCCAACCCCAACAAGAAGGAACAAACACACACATACTAGTAAAACAACATCAAACTAGCATGCTCATCAAACGGATAAACCAAAAGGGTTCCACGAACCTTCAAAACTCGTATTAGCCCAACGAATCACAAAGTTGGACCCTTAGCACGATTCAAGACATCAAATTCTAATATGGATTCCTAACACATCGTTCTAGACATACGAAACATCAAGAAGACTCACAAATAGCTCAATAATTGAACAACGGGAGGTCAAAATATCAATACCAAGAAGAAAAGAGTCACGGGAAACAAATCCCCGCCTCAACCACATGTGTTCCCCGCGGGTGGGGCCACGGGTAGGCCCCCACCCGTGGGCCTGCCCGTGGGGTACATACCCTAAATCACCTCGTTCCCGCGGGTGGGTGGCGGGTAGGCCACTGCCCGCCGTTCTGCCCGCCGGGGTACAATGCCTGTACACAATTTCCCTTCGTAGATTTTCATCAACAAAGCCAAGTTCAAGTCCAAAACACCCAAAACCTCACACACAACAAAGATATGACTTGAACCCAAGAAATAGCCGAGCAATGGCATTCAAGAAACCTAAATACAAGCTCTAAACATGCATCATCACAAGATCATGCATCAAATCTCACAAATCACATCAAGAACATCAAATAGAAGCCAATAATCATCATTTAGGTAAGAAAATAGGTTTTGTATAGCATGGGTTACCTTTGTAGCCTAACAACTTCTCCTTTCCACCATCTTAAGCCTTTCTTAGAGCTCTTCTTCCTCACCAACTTCTTACACAAATCAAAGCACAAGAAAGATTCTAACTTTAGATAAAGACACCCAAAAGATGGCTAAAAACACTAAAATGCTAAGAACCTTACCCTTTCCTATGCTTGGGAAGAAGAAAGTAGGAATCTTAAAGGAGGATCTTGTATGACTAGAGGTTCACCTTCTTGCTTGAAGACAAAGCTTGGTTTTTCTTAGAGAGATGCTAGAGTGTTTGAGGCTTAGGCTTGGATGATGAATGAATGAAATGTCTTGCTAGGGATGGCTTGAACAACAATTCATTGGTGAAAAGCCACTTTTACCCTAACTAAGGTTGGAAAGACAAGGGGGCAAGGGTACAAACCATAAGGTACAAGGTACACTCAATAAACTTAAGTGACTAGTCCAATTCTAGTCCCTCGACTATTAAATTTCAGGATTTTTAGAAATGGATTAACAAAGAAAGCTTGGATTAATTCCTCAATTAATCCCTAATTAGTACTTAGATTTACGGGGTGTCACACTACCTCTCAAAAGTGTTAGGAGCGTTGTAGCCTAGGTTTCACCGGATAAAACGTACTACGGTTCAATGTTTGAGCACCCAAACAAGGAACCAACGAACAACAGCAAAAGAATGAACACAATAAGCAAGAAAGGAGTAGAAGCAGAGTTTCGAGAGAGAAAAACAATATTTTCTGGTTATGAAAATGTTCTGCTCTACCACTACTTATATAGGGGTTGAGGAGTTCAATAGTTTTCAATATGGCATTTAAAACCAGCCTTGTAACTCCTGTAACAGCAGGCCATTACCTGATCTTTAATTCAAAAATTTAAAAGGATAGAATTAATTCCGTCACAGTTGAATTAAGGCTCAATGGGAGGACGAATTGTACTAACAACGATTCTGGTTGCTTTGGCTGAACCAAGCAAATGCCTCTGGTTGTCTCGTGCTGTTGATAGGCCGAACCCATCAACTCGTGCTAACTACTGACCATGGTTGCAGCAGGCGCTAGGCGCTAGTCAGGCGATCAAAATATTATGAATGCACGACGAGTATCATATGAATTGAATGTGCATGGGTGCTACTCTTACTACAATGATTGTATAGGCTATTTGTTCGCTAGCAATGAGGATGTTGATGTAGTTGGTAACATAGAACACTAGGAAGGTTAAAGAACCGAGTGCGTTCAAAAGGATAGTGGGCGAAGATTTTGCTATTTTATCGGGTTTTCACGTTCAAATCTGGACTAATTTGCTATTGGTTGCATTTTTCCTTTTAAAACATTGATTCAGTCAGCGTAAATTAGATGGTTAGTGAGATTAGACTACAGTTCCCACTTGGGGCATGATTTTCATTGGAGCCAAACCATATATAAATATATTGGAAAAATTGTAATTTATGCCTCTCATAAATATGTCAATTATTAATGTCACCCCTGAATTATTAGTGGTGTAAATGTTGCCCCTCAATTTTCAAAATGTGACATATATTGCCCCTCCACTGAATTATTAGTAGTGTAAATATGGTTACCCGTCGTTTTTCCTGTTCGAATACCACATTTTTTTCCTCCATTTTTATTTTTTCATTTGTTCTCTTTCCGTCAACAACAATGTTTCTCCTTCTTCCTATTAGGGAAGGGACAATAGGATTATTTTAAATTTATAATATTTTTAAAATAAACCTACTCACCTTTTTTTTTCCCTTCTATTTTTCAACAATTTTCAAGCGTTGATTAGGTTGATATACTCAATTCTCACTTTATTTATATCGAACCTCCCTATTTTGAGTAGAAATTATTCATCATGCACTCGGAGTTGATGAGAGTAACACGTGTTAACCGCCCTTCCCTTCATGCACAGCTATTGTAGGTGTTGATCGTCTAGCAATACATGTCAACCCAACTGACAATACAATACCAAAACCGTTCTTTCTGCCTCTTTCTTTCAATTATCTCAATATCTCATCATCATCTACATCTTTTCTACTCTCTCTCTTGAAAGAAGAAAACTCAAAAGGCCGGCCGGCAAGAGAAAAAAAGCAAATTAATTAAAATGATGGATTTGGTGAACTCAGTGCTGAACTTGGTGGTGCCGCCGGCGAGCTTGGTGATGCTGGCGTTGGCATGGCCGACTTTGTGTTTCATCAGCGCCTGTGAGTGGCTTTACAACCTTTACTACGGGGAGGAGATCATGGAGGACAAGGTGGTCGTCATCACCGGAGCTTCTTCTGGTATTGGAGAGGTACAAACTTTAGTAATTAGTGAATGTTGGGCGGAGCTTAGTAAAGGCCAAGTCTACCACCCAGTGGTTGGAAATCCTCAGGCTCTGCCTGATGAAGGGCTTAAATGGGATGGTCAAGTCCAACCTTTAACGTTTCAAAAATATGATGAGGATCTAGAATGAAATAAAGATACACATTCCCTACGAGCTATATATAATTTTTGATGTAGTAGTGGTAAACACTTGATTTAACTATTTAAGTGAAAGATTAATGGTTGATTATATATATAATGGCAGCAAATTGCATATGAGTATGCAAAAAGGAGAGCGAACCTGGTGTTAGTAGCACGAAGAGAGAACAGATTGCGGGCGATCAGTGAGAACGCTAGGCTGCTGGGTGCAAAGAATGTGTTGATCACAGCCGCAGATGTTGTCAAGGAAGAAGAGTGTAGGAGATTCATCCTTGAGACTATCAACTTCTACGGCCGTGGTAAGCTCCATCGCTAACAACTACATACTTCCTTCTACTTTTATAGCTGTTATCGGATTGAGTTAGGGGATTTGACTAATTCATAGTATTAATTGATTATAGAAAGATGTTAGCTAAATCATGTTAGTTAGTTGATTACATGCAAAATGACATTTTAAGGGTATAAAAAAGCTGCTTTGAGTTATTTTTTGATTTTTAAGGTTTTAGATTAATAAGCTGATTAATCAAACACAGGTGGTCCGGTGTTTAATCAACTCAAACCACTAGTAGATAGTGAAACAAGCTAAAATTGATTGATAAGCTACTATGTTAGTTTCGTGTTTTGAATTAATTATTTCTGGCTTTTTGGTCTGGTTTCCCTTTTGCAGTGGATCATCTTGTGAATACAGCAAGCTTGGGACATACATTTTACTTTGAGGAAGCATCGGACACAACCGTGTTTCCCATTTTAATGGTACGGTTGAGCTGACATTAATTATATTACATACACTCATAGAACTGAACAATATAATAAGTTTTGTCCATTATATTTGAATAATTCCAGGATATAAACTTCTGGGGAAATGTTTATCCTACCTATGTAGCCCTTCCATATCTGCGCCAAAGCAGAGGTCGAGTCATAGTGAATGCATCAGTGGAGAGTTGGTTGCCTTTGCCAAGAATGAGCCTATATTCGGTACGTGATTAATGTTTCTGTAGCTGTAACTGATGGATTAATATAATAATAATGTTTGTGATTGAAAGGTAGAGTGATTTTGATGATTTATGCTTGTTTTCTGAAATAATGAAATAGGCAGCAAAAGCAGGGCTAGTAAATTTGTATGAGACACTGAGGTTCGAGGTGGGAAACAGCATCGGAATCACAGTAGCAACTCATGGGTGGATCGGGACTGAAATGGCGAGGGGGAAAATCATGGTGGAGGAAGGTGCAGAGATGCAATGGAAAGAAGAAAGAGAAGTAATTAAGTCTACCTTCAATTCATTGCTTACATATACATACATACCTAGGGAAAGATCGAGCAGAGACGTTACATTTTTTTTAGTACTACACTCTATTATAATTTAGTATCTGTCCGTATATACTTTTTCAAACTTATTAAAGCACAAAGACTATGACTTCCTATTTGGGAGAATTACTGAGATGCCCACTACTGAAAATTATGAAATTTCCGACCACCTAAAAGTGATCTTAAATCAAGTCAAAAGCCTTGTTCCGACCACTTTTGGTATCTGGAAAAACTTTTGTTGCTATTTCCAACCACTTTTTGGTATTAACTTAATTTAAGATAACTTTCAGGTGGTCGAAAATTTCAGAATTTCCAGTAGTGGCCATTGAGCTACAAGTTACTTGGCAAACTCACTTAATTCCATCATTTTAATTAATTCCCATTGTGATACATGCATGCATATATAGGTACACGCAACTGGACCGGTGGAGGAGTTTGCGAAGCTGATAGTGTCGGGGGCATGCCGTGGGGATGAATACGTGAAGTACCCGAGCTGGTACGACACGTTCCTTCTCTACAGGGTCTTCTCTCCCAACGTCCTAAACTGGACGTTTCGTCTCCTCTTTGACAACCTTAGTGCAAGAACAACTTCTTTCATCGGCACTGGGAGGCCTATAACAATGGAATCATCATCATCTTCCTCACCATTGAGATTGGAAGCACCTTCTCCGGCCGGAAGACCTGTTACTGTCCTTCAACAGCACAAGATGGAATGAATGAATTGATCGAAGCCTCAGCATGCATGCAATGCATCCCACAGTACGATTAGTTTCGTTTTATGTCAGTTCAGTTTAGTTTGATGCAGTTTAGGTTTAATTTGTGGGTGTTTTGTTTTTTGTGTCTTTGCATGTTGTGAGAATGGTTGTACGTAGAAGTTAAGTTCATTTTCATTACATTACTCCCAGTCTCTGCACAGGGGCACAATAATAAATGGTACGTTTAATTTTTTTCCTCTATATCTCTTCTAGTTTTAGCAGCATGCAGTTTCTATATATACTGGTATTTTTTATGCACGATACTTCAAAAATAGGTGTCTAATATTAGTACTTTATATTAAAATTTTTAATTTATTTAAATTTTAGATATTTAAATTATTGTAAATAATAATAATATATGTAAAACATTTTTATAAAATTGATATATATATTTTAGCAAATAACTAATGTGTATATATTATTATTATTGAAGAAAATAAGAAAATATATGGTGGACGTATGTGTATGATAACAATAGTGGAAAAGATAACGGAAATTATAACGATAAGGATATGCTTATCTAAAATATTGTAAAGTACAATTTTTATAACATAATGTATAAAAAAATTTAATATTGTAAAGTACAACTTAACAATAGTGGAAAAGATAACGGAAATTATAACGATAAGGGTATGCTTATTCAAAATATTGTAAAGTACAACTTTAATAATATAACATATAAAAAAAATTTAATATTGTAAAGTACAACTTTTATAACATAATGTAAAAAAAAAAATTTAACAAAAAAAAAAAGGATATAAATGGAGGGTTCATTCATTCTTGTTAGGGAAAATGGCACTTTTTCTCCCTGAGTTATATACTTATAGCACTTTTTCCCCCTGAATTATTTAAGTGACTCTTTTCCCCCCTAAAATGTTAAATGGACATATTTACCCTTAAAATAAATATTTAAAATAAATATTTCATTTATTTTTCTTCTCCAACAAATTATTACTATAATTTGGTTCAAACCAAACAGATATTATAGCAACCAAACCAAAATATTCCAATTACAATTTAGAATCAAAACGCGATATTTAGAGTTTATTAAAATCGCAAATCGAAATGGCCGGTTCATGTTCCAAACTGAAAAATAAAATACATTTATTGTTGAATTTAGACTATTTTAAAATAAAAGATAAAATAAAATTTAAAATAAAGACGGTTCAAAATCACGAACCGGATCCGGAACTGCCGGTTCACGGTTCATGATCCAGTTTTTTTGGTTCATAAATTTAATAAATTGAAATCTAAATATTGGATTCTAGATCTGAATCATAACCGGAAACTTTTAATTCGATTGCTATAGTGTCCGGTTCAGTTCGAACTGAACCGTGGTCATTGCTACATATACACAATAATTTGTTGGAGAAATAAAATAAATAAAATGTTTACTTTAAGGGTAGAAATGTCAATTTAATATAAAATCAGGGAGGAAAAACCACCACTTTTAAAATAATTGAGGGGGCTAATGTGCTTACATAAATAATTGAGGGGGAAAAAGTGCTATAAGTATATAACATAGGGGGAAAAAGTGCCATTTTCCCTTCTTGTTATGTTTAGATGTGGCACTTTATTGGCTTTGATCATGGAGATGAATCATACTCCCTGTCTTCCTATACTAGCTTCTTTTATTACACGTGTAACGCCACCCAAATGCCATGTTTCAGTACAGTTTAGTTGTCATTTCCAAAACCAATAAAATTGTCTTTTTGTAAGGTTAACCATACATTCTACTACTGTGAGACAAAACCTAAAAACTATCTTTATATATATATATATATATATATAGATATATGTCAATGCTGACAGCAACAAATATCCGAAGACAGAGGCCAAAAGCTATAAGTCTACCTTTTCGAGAGGTAAGGTGTTAAACTTGATATTCTACTAATTCATTTTCGAGAGGCATAGTGTTGAACTTAATCTTTCATCTCCTCAACAATTTCATTAGCTACCAATTACTAGACTTGTCAAAAGTTAGTAGCGAAGACGTAACTTTATTTTTTTTATAAACTACTATTATATTTTTGAGAGGCAGGTCTTAAATTTGACCGTCTCAATCCAACCTAAACACCAAGTAATACACTTGGCCTTTTAACAGTCTCCGCCCAACACAAAGAGACTTTGAAATGATTCCAAATGGAATTTTAAAACAAGAATTACCTGTGTTTTTAGGACCAGATCATAGGATTCACTTTCAGGATGTCTTGGTGAATTGAAGACCAGATGATAGAATTCAAGAATATAAATCTGCTATAATACAAGAATAACAAAAACATTGGTGCCAAAATACTGGGACATAAACCTTAATTTTGCTCAATTTAATCCATGTACTTCAACCCACAAAACTAAAGTACAAAGACCAAATTAAACAAAATTATATACTACAATAACACCCACAAACATTTCTACCCTGTTCAATTGGAAACTGCAAGTGGCTGTTTTTCCTCTGGGCTAGAAGAATTTCACAATCAGTAGAATTTACCTACATATACAAAATCATTGTTTTCTATTTTTTTTTTAATTATTTTTCCAGCTATTATAGGAAGTTAAACTACTCCCAACAAATATACTGCCTATATGTTGATCAAAGAAGTGTTCATAAATTACATTGGAATTCATTTGAAAGCATTGGAAACAGAGTAAATGAAGTCCAAGAATCCTGTTCCTTTGAGGAGACCTTTACCAGTCAGAAGTTCGAAATCTAACAGCAATAGGAACCCAATCACAGCAGCTTTTCCATTTATCAACTCATTCTTTCCCGTGAAACCAAAGGCCTCTTGGCTCTCATCAACCACCATCCTCACCTAAAGCATGCACAAGGGGGTCTAGTTTTGAGTCCCGAGAATAGATTTGGTCAAGTGAGAAGAACAAAAACAAGAACTCGGTGTTAATTTTAAGTTTTGTGGTTACCTCATCCACGTTGACATTGGTTGCTGTTACACCAGGTTGAGCCTTCCCGCTGAATACAATCTCAGCAGATGCATCCTTCAGTCCCCCGCTCATGCTGATGTAAATGTTTTCGCTGTCCGTCTTAACGGGGTAAGTAAATAGGGATCTCAATGCAGGAGTCAGAACTCTCAGGACTGGATTCTTTGGGTACCATTCTTTTATTTCTCCGGTTCGCAAGTCAAATGTGCTATCAGTTGTTGGGCAAACGATACAACCATCCTGCACAAAACCGAATCATATCAAATGGAACATTGTAGAAAGAGCAAATACGATACACCAGAGTATGCTGCATGAACAATATTACGAGCTTACGTGCAGAACTTGATACGTTAAACGGTCAAGCATGATTGGAATAACATCTCATGTACAAAAACAACTATGTTTAGTAATATGAACAATGCTTTTAGTTTAGAGGAATCCGACAACATTTCTAGCCACATTAGTTATGATCCCCCAAGGGCATCAAACAACATATACCGCCTTGGCGATCTTGCTGGGACTCGAACCGCTTACCATTCTACTAAAAGCGCAGCGAAGGCACAACTTTATTTTTCCTTATATACGTCACATTTTCGAGAGGCAGGACACTGAACTCGACCCTTCGCCAGCCTCTGCCCAACAATCCATAGTCACCAATTGCTGGACTTGGACATTTATCGGCCTCTGCCCAACAGATTGGGCGAGTGAAATCCTAAGCTCACAACATCTCTGACAACTATAAGACAATTGCTAAACAAATAAACCCCCACAAGTCCACAATTACTATATATATTATATACTTGTTTGTTCCAACACATGCTCAAGAATGAAGAGTTAATATCAGCCGGGGTCCTCCTCCTAAACTTTCAATTTACCCACCTCTGGTCTTTCAACTTTCAATTTAACCACTCATGCTTTTTCAACTTTCAAATTTAACGGCCCATGTTCCTTCAACTTTCAAGTTAACCACTCACGGTCCTTCAACTTTCAAGTTAACCACTCATGGTCCTTCAATTTTCAATTTTTTAATCAACCATGGTCCTAACTTTGCTGCTCTAACGTAAACTAGGGGAAGGACCACAACCACGATTGATTAAATTTGAAACTTGAAGGACCAAGTGTAGTTAAATTGAAAATTTAAGACTACACGTGGCAGTGTCACTATACTCGAAGGACCCTGGTATTAACTCTAGGAATGAATATCCTCATATGTTCAGTGCCTATGCTCTAAATTGCAATTCCGTGCATATTAGTGTTGCTACATTAGGATAAACTATGGGGGGACAAACTCTTTTACATTCTATAAATCCCTTCAAACCTAAGAAGTACATATTTTCTTGGATTGAATAAATATGAGAACAATTGGTATCAGATAAAAAACAAATAGGAAATGGGTGACCTGGGTGAGCTTGGCATTGAGGAGGCCTTCACTGTACGCGCCTTCAGCAGGGGATCGGTTCTCGATGGCAAAGATGTCATCTTTATACCAAAGCAGCAGTATGGTCTCCCCGTTTTGGATGATCACGCGCCGCTCTCCTTTCGGCAGCGCCCCCAGGGGCACAACCGGCACCCAGTTCCCACCTCCCGACGCCGACGGCCCCTCCGCCACCGACACCTCTGCGGCCTGGCAAGTGAACCCTCTCCGGCGACGTGAAACCCCAGTAACAGTGCTGACGGAGATTTTGAAGGCTGAGGGTTGTACACTAGTAGCGGTGCCGGCGAGGGGATGTAGGGGGGCTAATGGTTTACGGCGGTGGGGCTGGGCAGGGATGGGTAGAATGCCGGTGGCGAGTTTGGGCGCGGCGGTGGCCATTTATTTGGTGATGGGCTATTTTTCAGGGATAGAGGTTTTAAGATTGTGTGACTATGAGAGAGAGAAAGAGAAATGTTCCATGCCACAAATAAACTAGTAGATAATGACAATTGAAGAAGGAATGGCTGCAACTACACAAGCTCATAAAACGCAATAACGTACAAAAACAAAGTCACATTTCACAGTTAAGCTGAGCATATAGTTGATTGTTTACAAGTGATTGAGTTACTTTGATTAGATTAATAATATTACCCCTCTGTCTTATTTTATGTGTGGTTCGATTAATGAGGGTTAATTGAAATTATTTTTAATTTAATTTTTATAATATTAACTTTAGAATTAGTATACAAAATTTATATATTTAGAAATTACACCAAAAATACTATTAAACACAAAAAATCAAATCTAAAATTTAAAAATGAGTAAAAATATTAAAGAAAATAAACAAAAAAGAAAGAGTTGATTTGAACAATGAATAATAAGTAGTATATATAAAATGGGACAGAGACAGTAGTTAATTGTAAAATTATATTTGATAAATAAATTATTTACTCTTTGTTAATCACATGTAATTATTATTATTATTATTATTATTATTATTATTATTATTATCATTACTAGTATTTTTATCCCTGCGATGTACGGAATGAAATTGTTGTAATATATTAAGAATATTTAAATTGATATATAATTATTTAAGAGTTCATTTCACTTTAAGATCGCTTATCTTTCCTGACAATTTCAAATTTTATCCTAGACTATAGTTATTAATTATTACAATTTATTCTATGTTATAATTCTTACGTTAATATTCTTACTATTTTATTTAACACTTAATTACTTTTAGATATTATTATTACCACTTATTATTATTATTATTATTATTATTATTATTATTATTATTAGTTTCTTTTCAAGTTCTGTTAGTATATAATGGCCGTGAGGCACAATAATAATATAATCATAATTAAATATTCTTGTTATATAAAGGCCGTGAGGCACAATTTATTCTATGTTATAATTCTTACGTTAATATTCTTACTATTATTATTAACACTTAATTACTTTTAGATATTATTATTACCACTTATATTATTATTATTATATTATATTATTATTAGTTTCTTTTCAAGTTCTGTTAGTATATAATGACCGTGAGACATAATAATAGGATTTCTATTACAATCATTAATTATTCCCTAATTGACCATAATTAAATAATTTGACCAATTATAAAGAGAGATTAATAAATAATGCACGGGACAGTTTTTTAATTAAAAATTTTAAAAATTCATTAATAAAACATAAGGTTCTCATAGTTTTTTTAGAAACTATTTAATAAAGCATTTTTTTAAAAAATTGGTGGGCCAAACCGCCTACGGCTATTTGCGATGGATAGATCTGGAAAAAATACGCGATTTCAAAAAAACATTTGTCCAAAATGGAAAACCGATTCAAAAGTTATGCCTTGCCGAACTTTTGATACTTTATAACTAAAAAAAATAAAAATAAAAATAAAAAAATAAAATAAAATTAATCGCCGGTTCAGCCGGCAAGGCGACTGCGGAGGAGGCTGATTCCGGCCTTCCTCGCCGCGGCCAGCGGCGTGATTTTTGCAACACTGATATATAGGATAGATATAGATTAGAATAGAAATAGTATTACACAATTTTATAATATTAGAATAGAATTTTAACTCAGAATTACGGTAGAAATCAATATATTTTATTAGGAAGAGAGATTATTTAGGAATTGGGCCGGAAGTTAATTTCAGAATTTTGTTTTTATATATAGTATAGAAGTATATATAGTATAGATAGATGACAATAGGAATTGTATTACACTATTTTATAATATTAGAATAGAATTTTAACCCAGAATTATTGTACGAATGAGAAAGTAGGTAGAAATCAATATATTTTATTAGGAAGAGAGATTTTTTAAGAATTCGGCGAAAAGTTAAAATTTCAGAATTTTGTTTTTTTTGTTTTTGTTTTTTTTGTTTTTGTTTTTGTTTTTTTTTGTTTTTGTTTTTTTTTTGTTTTTTGTTTTTGTTTGTTTTTGTTTTTGTTTTTTTTTTTTTTTGAGAAAATCAAAACTTAATGCATTAAATTTCAGGATTTTGTTTTTATATATAGTAAGTATAGATTACAACAGGAATTGTATTACACTATTTTATAATATTATAATAAAATTTTAACCCATAATTATTGTACGAATGGGAAAGTAGAAATCAATATATTTTATTAGGAAGAGAGATATTTTAGGAATTGGGCGGGAGTTAAAAGTTCCGGATTTTGTTTTATATATAGTATATATTACAATAGGAATTGTATTACACTATTTTATAATATTATAATATAATTTTAACCCAGAATTATTGTACAAATGAGAAAGTAGAAATCAATATATTTTATTAGGATGAGAGATTTTTTAGGAATTGGGCGGGAAGTTAAAAGTTCAGGATTTTATTTTTATATATAGTATAGATCATCATCATCATCATCATCATCTACTCCAATAAAGCTAAACCTTTTTGGAATAAAATTGTTTTTATTTTTCCGATCCACCCACTGAAAATGATGTAATTTTTGATATGAGTTAATTCCAGCAATGGTCCTCTGACTATTACGATTTTTCAAAATCAGTCCTTGACTTTTAACTTGGACGAAAAAGACACTTGACTTTCTAAAGTGTTCCACCAAAGGCCCTTCAGTTAAAACACCGTTTCTTGGCTGTTAGTGTAGGGACAATTGTGTCTTTTCATTCTATTGCTTTCTTCTTCCTCTTAGCCTAGCAGCCATGGCTCCTTTCCTCCCGTACGAAGAAAGCAGCGAAGAACTCCAGAACGACTCAAGCAAATGTTCCTCATTTTCCTCTTAGCCTAGCTTTGGATCTGGTATTGTGGATATATACATGCTTTACATCTCATTTGCCCTGTGAAATCCACCCAGGCCAGCTCGAGGTTACTACCTTCTATAGGTTGAACCATCTCCACATGCTTAACTTCTTCTTTTTTTTTTTTCATTGAATTCATAGCTTAATATAGAATTTTAAGTAATGTGTAGCTTAAGCTTGGAAATATATATGTACTTCATATACTCTCTGCTCTGCGATGCTCCACAGCTTACTCACTTTTCCCGTCTCTCTCTAACCTCCCGACAATGGCGTTTCTTGAATGGTTTCTTCTTCTCTGTATTTTCTTCACCTCCGCCTCTGCTAATACTCAAAGTAAGATCCATTTCCTCAGTTTCCTTTGAAAATGCTGTTATTTTTCTGGTATGATTGTGTTTTGTGTTTGGATGCCTTTTCTCATTGCAATGTTGCGATAGTATAGCATACAGTACTCTATAGTTGATCTGGTTTTACGTATGGGTTTTAAATGTTGGACTGGTTCTTGACCTTGTCAAAACACACTGGATTTTGCGTCTCTTTTTGGGTGCATTTGCAATGAAAGAGAAGAATGGAGAGTTTCATTGATGCAAAGTGGTGATGGGATTTCTATTATTTTAGTGTTAGATCTCACCATGGATTGAGAGATATATGAGTCATATATCTCCAGATGGCCAGATCCTTGTGTTTACATTGGTGTTCAACAGTGTATGTTTTTTCAATTAAGCTGCATTTAATGTCTGGATGACAACTAGACATACCTCTGCATGAATAATCTATTTCGATCACTATTTATTGTTTTATAAATACTTCGTTTCAGACTGATGAAGTAGAAGATCAAGCGATTTACCCTTGTACCCTCCACTTAATAGACACAATATAATGAAAAGACATAATTACACATTACACACGGTCAACAAACCATAACTTAACAGAAGGACCTTTGGTGGAACAGTTTAGAAAGTTAAGTGTCTTTTTCGTCCAAATTAAAAATCGAGGACTAATTTTAAAAAATTTCAATAGTCGAAGGACCATTGCTGAAATTAACTCTTTAATAAATAATAATAATAATTATTTAGTAATTAATAGTCATTAATTAAATAAACAAATGGCATATTACTGTGTTATTTAGGCTTCTCATGAAAATTCCTTAAAAAGTTTAAGAGAAAATCATAATCTAAATGAGGTTTTTTTTTTTTTTTTTTTTTTTTTTTGTATAGTTTTTCAAATTTCCACAAAATTTTATCGCCATTTATATTTTCATCATCCCAAGAAAGCACCTTAATTATTGTCGTTTGTTGCTCGCCGCCCCGTAATACTGGTTTTTCATTCGGAGCGCGACTATAACGGAATACTGATCCGGAGCGTGACTACAACATAACACTCATCCAGAGTCTTGATAAATGAAGCCAGATATGATAACGAGCCATCAACGTATCCATCCACTATGACATTGACCGCGAAGAAAGGAACAAATTAAGTATTCCAGAACAAATAGTTTGAGAAAGTATGTTTAACGGAGATAAAGTGATGATGAGCTATTTAATTGTATGGTATTTACCGGTAGCAGTGTTCAATCGGTTTACCGCTCGGTTAACCGAACCATTTTAACCGAAATTTTTAAAAATTTAACCGTTAACCAAACCGAACTTTGTATTACCGAATTAACCGAACCGAAGTTTTTTCGGTTAATCGGTCGGTTAACCCATTAACCGAGCTTTTTTAAACTAAAATTTTAAATCCTAAAAATAATACCTATAACTATAATAATAAATCCAATTAAAAAAATGCATATAATAATAAATCCATAAGAAAATATACAAAAATAATAGGGAAAATGACACTTTTTCCCCTGTATTGTTTACTAATAGCACTTTTTCTCCATGTGTTGTTTATGTAACCACTTTATCCCTCTCAATTGTTTTTGAAGTGGCTGTTTTCTCCCCTCTCCGTTAAATAAGTGTTAGGGATGTTAAATATGAGGGTAAAAATGACATTTCACTTATTATTATTATTATTATTATTATTATTATTATTATTATTATTATTATTATTATTATTATTATTATTATTATTATTATTAATGAGTTTGGTTTGCAATATAACTGTGCATTTTAGACGTGGAGTACTGCAGTATATTAGGGAGTTGGGTGGGACTTATTATTATTACTAGTATTTGTCCCGTGTGATGCACGGAAAATATGTTATAAAAATATACACTATATGAGATTTATTCATATATAAAATTTTTGTTATTTAATAATTATTATGTTTGAATTCCTATGATAAAATTATGAACATAAATATATTTACAATTAAAATAATATTTAAGGTGGATGATTACTACAAATCTTAAACTATATTAAAAATTTAGTACATAGTATTTAATATTACAAATTTTTATGAACTTAGTAAACTACAATAGTAATTGAATTACAATTTTAGAGTCACCCCGGATCAAAATTTTTAGACCTTTGAGATTTCTAACTCTAGATGTAGCAACATACAATTGACCTTTAAAGACCAAAATCACAATCTTAGTTAGAACATTGATTTTTTTCTTCCAAATACTATTGAATTAAGTGTGTAATCAATAAAAGATGAGAACTAATAATTCGAGAATATAATCTTAATGTTACTAAGCCTACTTCACGTCAATTAAGTTGGAGAGTGTTGTTGGATAGTATCCGATGAATCCATGAATAACACATCTTTGTCTCCGTAGTCCTCAATATGCAGATCAACAATCTTAAATATTAAGCCATATAGCTATGCTATATATTAATTTCAAACTTATGGACTTTGGGGTTACATGCATGCTTCTTAAAGCTATATGGCTTTAAGATGTGAAAATTAAATGTTGCATTTAATTTTCACATCTTAAAGTAATTTTCACATCTTAAAACCTATTTAATTTTCACAACACTTTCCCATCTTAAAGTCATATGGTCTTGTGAAAATTAAATGCAACATTCAATTTTCACAAGACCATATAGCTTTATTATATATAGGATTATTATTATTATTATTAGCAATGAATTTGGTTTGCAAACTGCAATATATTAGAGCGTTGGGTGAGGTCGTTCATTAATAATAATAATAATAATAATAATAATAATAATAATAATAATAATAATAATAATAAGAAGTGAAATGTCATTTTTACCCTCATATTTAACCGCCCTAACACTTACTTAACGGAGAGGGAGAAAAATAGCCACTTCAAAAACAATTGAGGGGATAAAGTGGTTACATAAATAACACAGGGTGAAAATGTGCTATTAGTAAACAACACAGGAGAAAAAGTGCCATTTTTCCAAAATAATATCATAACAACATTACAAATTTATAGGGATTTTACATATTATATATATATATATATATATATATATATATATATATATATATATATATATATATATATATAATTTCGGTTAACCAAAAATGTGAACCGAATTAACCATTAACCGAAATTTTAAAAATCTTTAACCATTAACCAAATCGAAAAAGTTCGTTCAAAAAATGGTTAATCAAACTTTATCGGTTCGATCGGTTAATCGAAAATTTACTAAAATTTGCACACCCCTATTTACCGGTGCTATGATTGGATAGGCAATATCAAAGATGATGCGATAATAGGGGGTGGTGTCACCTGTAGAAGACGGTAGCCATGAATCGTTTAGTGTACTAATAATAGAGAACAATAATTTTAGAAATAATCTAATTATTGATCATGATGATAATTCAAAGTAATATATATTTAAGGATATTAAGATTTTCACTCAAGATAAAGAATGATAAATGATGTGCCCTCAAATATAGAGCCCTAATAATATATAAACATCGTAAGATTGATCTATCTATGCACAACCGTGCTAGCTAGGGTTCGAGATCCAATTAAGTCCATTGCCGCTGCGTCTCCGCCGTAGCCCACATCGACAATTGCAGCACCGTCAAGCTTCCATGTATCCTGCCACTTGCATAGCTTCTCTTCCCCAAGAGATAATTCTCAAAATTCTCACCAGTCTTCCTCCCAAATCTGCAGTCTCTTTCAGGTGCACTTCTAAATTCTTCCATTCTTCAATCCCTGAGCCGCACTTCGCGTTTAGAATCCTCTTCTCGTTCCCATCCTCAAGCCATCCCACAAATCTGTACACTGTGGGCTACACTACTGAAGAGAGCCATGGAAGGCTCCAACCCAGCCGTCTCCCATGCTCAGCGGATGAATTGCAGCGTTTTAAACGACTGATTATTTCAAGCTTTGTCTGTTCAACAGGAGTGGAGAGACCACTATCTTGGACGTTAGTACAAGACAATATATTTTTCTTCCCCAAACATTTGTCCAGCCAAAAAGGTTTTCCGCTGTAGCCATGGGTTTTGATCCGGTGTCGAAAAGGTACAAGGTTTTGAGGTCAGAATTATGCCATAATAGTAATCACCTCTATTATTACCAGGGTATGTTGAAGGTTTTAACTCTTGGGGTGGATGAATCATGGAGGGTGGTGACTACAGAAAACTCCTTCTTCCCTCGCCAGCCCATTGGTAGTGTTCAAATTGATGGTAATATCTATTTGATAAGTTTTAAGATAAATTGCAGGGATGAACAAGAAATAGCTGTATTTGGTACGGAGAATTTAATTAGGGTAATACCTTTTCCTTATATATTCCAACACTCACGTTTTTTGTCAACGAAGTATCATTTATGGGTGAAATTAAATGGTCGACTAGCTTATATTTATGTTGATGTAAAAGAAAGGACCCAAATATTTGTTTGTACTTTGGAGAAATCAATGGGACCGGTGTGGGACAAACATGAGTTCCTCTTACGTTGGAAGTGGCTAAAATCTTTAGCCAATCTAAATTCGTGAGCCTTACCGCCAATAGTATTGGGGAAATTGTGTTCTTGATTCGATCTGCGAGTATGCCTCCTTCAATTTTAATTTATGCATGTGGAACACAAGTATGGAGAAAGTTTGAGATATGTGGACTTCCTGGTTATGGACCTTTTGAATTTTTTAAAAAGATTATTATGCATGTTATCCAAGAGAAAGTATATTTTTCTAAATAAATTAGAAGAGGGACCTTTAAGCAAAAGTATATTTATTGCCCATCTTGTACTACTTTTATCAAAATGGATATAATTTATCTTAAATTTATATTATTGTTTTGTTGTGTTATTTAATTTCTTTGCCAAATGAAAAGTTGTGAATCTTACCACTACCATGAATCATTGAGCACATAATTTTTTTTTAAAAAAAATTGTTTCATGTTCTTGTAACTATGGAAATTAATTATCACCATAAGCTAAGGTAAGGGTATTAAATGAAATATATATAGGTGACCTCATTGGATCCAATATATATATATATATATATATATATATATATATATATATATATATAAAATAAAGCCACAATTTTTGATAATTAAAAAAAAAATCAGTTTTCCACCCCATCAAAACGTGCTTCGTTTCACAATGCTAATAAAGGATAATAATGATTATTACATCATACTGGAACAATTAAGGATAATAATGATTATTTTCAATTATAAATACATCATACTGGAACAATTCTACTACATATCAAATATGCAATTTCCAGAGCTGCATTTTGCATATCCAGTAAAGCCATGATTCAGAGATATTAGTCCTATGAAAACTGCAGTACCAATGAAGTTGCGATTGGTTCGTACTGACGATATTTTAGAAAGCAGAGGTAGTGAAATTATAAAATGCAGGGAGCCCGTCTTTCACGGTGAAGAGGTAAATTTCTTTCTTCCAAGTTGTATTTATTCATTTGTTTTCTTGCATGAGGCCTAGAGGTAATATTACGAATGAGACCTAGGGTCAAACACGAGATAATATTATTCGTATATTACTGCATCTCTTGGTCTCATTATTCGTTTATTGATATGAATTTAATATACTTGTACTGTGTTTTAAATTCCCCGGGAGCATGTGTATAGTCCTAATACTTTTGTTAAAGGCAACGCGTGCATCACTCATTTCTACACCTATAAAACTAGCACCCTTACATGTTTAAATTCTACCATAAGACTTTAGTGAAAGACTACAAAGGTAAAAGCTTCCATATACACGTGTATAGGTTAAAATCTTTTACATTTTTGAAGTCTCTTAAAGGAATAGATCCAAAGCACTTGGTTGGTATGTTCTATATATTATTCATTATGATATTTAACATTTTATTATTTATTTGATTTTTAAAAGGTAGATTAAATAATATGTGTTTTATTTTTATATGTGATTGGTCGAGTCGTTGAAATTTACTCACCGTTGGATAAGGTGGGCTTCTTGATGATAAGGACAAAGATTTGACTTCAAGGCTGGAACTTATGGATGATGATTTCCAGGATGATAACTTATTATTTAAGATATGTAGGTAATTTTAGTATTGCTGATTCTAGGGGTACTAACTCATTTTATTTTATTTCTTTAGGGGTTCTTCTCATACCATGAGGCTGAAAGTCCAGTTGTGAATGCTGAACACAAAAGGACTGTTACTGGAGCAGAAATGATTTAGTTAAGAGATGCCTACTGAATGAATTTTTCACAAAAATATTTTTCCTAACTTCTCGTCCTTCTCATTCAGCAATCTCCACCCAAGCTTAGCAATAAAAGCTTTGTTCATTTTCTTGGCAGTTTTAATCCCCATGTTACCCAGCTCTTTTGGTTTTGTAACATATTCCCAATTCACAAGGTGGCACCTCCGGTTCTCAGTCGTGTTACCCCACAAGAAGCCTCTCACTTTCCTATCGATCGCTTCCAGAACCCTTGCAGGTAACATCATCGATTGCATGGCGTAGTAGGGAATTGTGCTCAAAGTAGACTGGGTTAAAACATGGCGACCAACCATGGTGAGTAGCTTGGATTTCCAGCCTTCAAGTTTAGTGTCCAATCTTTCAAGAATGGCCCCGAACATGTTGTTTGTGATTCTCTCATGAATAGAAGGGACGCCTAGGTATCTTCCAAGGTCATGGGACCTAGGAATTTTAGCTAGGTATCTCCCAAGGTTATGAGACCTAGGAATTTCAGCTAGGTCTGTAATTCCCTTAGATTCTTCAGACATTACCTCCTTAAAAAAATAAATTTGGGACTTGTGTGGAGGCTAACCTCCTGCCTAGAGGCCCAACTGAAGTTATCCAGGCACTCTTTAATCGTCTAGATTTGATCTTACGTAGCTTCAACAAAAAACACCAAATCGTCAGCGAAAAAATGTGATAAAGTATAGGGCCATACCTAGGGGTGACCAAGGTTCCGGTTTTGGTTCCTCGAACCGTCGGTTCTAACCGTGATTTTTTTTTTTTTTTTTTTTTTTGTAAGTTTGTAACTTGTAAGTTGTAACAAGCGTGAGGCCGTAAGTTGAGTAATATTTTTGTTTCTTTAAAAGATGACGAGTAGTAGTTGTAAGTTTAAGCAATCTATCTCACTTAAACTTATAACATGTATATAAAGTTAAGTATACAAATATGAACTTTAATGTTAAACTAAAAATACTAATAATAATTTTAGGCTTGCATTGAATTTTACAAAGATTAAGTTGCCTACGTATCTTACTGAAACTTCAATAAGTATCAAAGTCCACGTAGTTCAGTAGTAGTTGTAAGTTAATGACAAAGACCTTGTGAGAATGGTGATTAGAGATCATTAGGGTTGGTTAAGGCAATTCTTAGGACATTAATGCTTAGGAGAACAAAGAAAACAAAGGACAAAGAATTGCCTATTAATGGCGTAAGAATTGACTAAGAATTAATGACATAAGAATTGCCTTGACCAGTCCCAATGCTCTCTGATCACCATTCTCACAAGTATACAAATATAAACTCTAATGTTAAACTAAAAAAAATAAAATTTGGTCTTGCACTTAATTTTACCAAGATTAAATTGCTTACGTATCGTATTATTGAAACTTCAATAAGAATCAAAGCTCACATTGTTCTCTTACCTTTTTTAAGAGTCTGTTTGCTCCCCTTCAGTTGCAGTATTGGTTGCATCATCGGAAAAGAAATCGTTGATGATGGTTGATTTGTCGCTTTCTTGTTGTTGAAGCTTTGCCAATCCCCAATCTGATGTGCAAACTTGAACTTCAATTTATTGGGGCGTCATCCTTGAACGAGTATCATCCAACATGTTTCCACCTGAACTAAATTCCTGTTCTACTATCACAGTAGAAGCATGAGTTTCAAAAATTTGTTTTATGATAATAGAAATTTGAAAAAAAAATTCATAGTCTTTCCACCACGGCAAAACATCAAAGTTATCATTATCATTATCCATAAATACAAAATCAGTATTTAAATATACTTCTGCCTCGGATAATGCTGGAGATGATAATGAACTTGTCCCACTTGTCCGACGATTTTTACCCGCTCTAGATAACAGGTTAAAGCCTCTACTTCGTTGAATTGATTGCGAGCTTTGCAAACTACTTCGGGAAGATGTACTAATGTTCAAAAAAGGACCAGCGTGTAAATATTCTTCACACATACTATGAAACAAATTTTTTATTTTATTATGGACAGTATTAATATTAACATATTGTGGGTCCGCAGGATCATTGTAAACATTCATAATAATTTTGTAAAAATGCATTTAAACCTACTAATTTACAACAAGGATCAAAACACATTGCAATTAAATAAATCACAGGAATATGTCTATAATATTCTAAAATTTTTGATTGCATGCATAAAATAGCAGCATGCAATATAGGATCATCACGATATTCAAAGAGCTTGCCAACAATATTTACAGCATAAATTAAAAATAAATGTTTTGTCGGATAATACACGCCAGACAAAGCATTGGTAACATCATTAAATTCTTTTAATAAATCACAAACTTTAGTGCATGTATCCCAATATTATGGAAATAAATGAATATCACTATTATTTGCAAAAAAAAAAAAAAAAAAAACCATAACAAATCTTTGTAATAAATAGTACTACTGAGCAAAGTAAACATACAATTCCAATAAGATGGTACATATCGAGGAAATTTTTTTACAGGCATTTTATTTATTTTACAATATCTATTTTGTTTTTTGTTTCTTGTTTTGTTTTTTTTTTTTTTTTTTTTGTTTTGTTTTTTTTTTTGTTTTTTTGCATTTAGATGTTTCCACAAATAAACAACAACATCTCTAATGGGTTTAATACTATTACTAAGTGAATTTAAACCATCTTGAACACATAAATTTAAAACATGACAAACACATATTTGATGGAAAAACTTACCTCCAAAATATGGAACACATAACTCTCTAAGTTTAGGGATTGCAGTAGTATTATTAGAAGCATTATCAAAACCAACTACACAAATTTTGTTAGTAATTTTTTTTGTTCATCAAAAATACTTTGCAACTTACTCTAAATATTGTGTGCAGTGTGTAATTCATCAAAACAACGAAAAATAAGAATTCTTTTATGTAACACACATTCATGATCTACCCAATGACATGTAACACCCAAATATGAATATTCTCTCCAATGATCACTCCAAATATCAGCACAAATAGTCACCTGCCCAGAATGTGATTCCAAAAGAGAAATCAATTTTTTTTTCATCTTTATATAATGGAATAAGGTTCAAATTGGCCACTGAACGTAACCTGAAAATGTAATTAGGCCACTGAACGAACAAAAAGTGCAATTAGACCACTGAACACTTCAAAAACGTGCAATTAGGCCATTGAACTCTCCAAACGTATGCAATTTCACCGGATAGCAGGTTACCATTAATTTTAGTAGGTTACCTGCTTACGTGGCAGCTGAGTTGGCATTTTTAATAATTTTTAAATAATTTTTAATAATTAATTTTAATAATAAATTTTATAAAAAATTGAAAAAAATTAAATAAAAAATAAAATAAAGTCGTTTTTATTTTTTTAAAATTTTTTTAAATAAAAATTTATTATTAAAATTTATTAAAAATAATTTAAAATTTATTAAAAATGCCAACTCAGCTGCCACGTAAGCAGATAACCTGCTAAAATTGAGGGTAACCTGCTATCAGGTGAAATTGCACATTTTTGGAGTGTTCAGTGGCTTAATTGCACTTTTTTTTTTTTCGTTCAGTGGCCTAATTGCATTTTCAGGTTACGTTCAGTGGCCAATTTGAACCTTATTCCTTATATAATTTATAAAGATGACGAGTAGTAGTTGTACGAGGTAAATCACACATTTGGGGATTTAATGCACCCGATAAAATTCTTTAAAACCCAACTTTTGACCAAAACTAAAAGGTAGACCATCTATTGCAATCATTTCAGCAAACTTGCGTCTAGTTTGCTAATCTAAGTAACAAAATAAAGAACTTTGTTTAGTTGCGTACCTGCCAATTTGTTGTTGAGTTTGTGTATTTACCTCTATGTCCGGATGCTTTGTGCTTATATACTTCCGGAATGTCCCGTAGCCACCGGATTTTGACCATTGGTACTCTCTATCGTAATAATTACATTTTATTATAATTCTTTCATCAAGATGTTCAACTATCTTCATTTGTACCATGAAAAGATAAGATTTTTGTTTGGAAGGTTGAACTTCTTCGCCTTCATCGTCCTGGCCTTGCGAAAATTCTAAAAAAGTAGCATTGTTTGGAAGGGATGATGATGTTCATTTATAGCTAGTTGAGGATTTGGATTTAAGTTTTAGTAGTATGTCTGTTGTTGTAAAAATTCGTGGTATTGATATTCGGTTTGAAATCCCTGAAATGAATGCCGTGGAGGTTCAAAAGAAGGAGATTCTTTTGAAAATCCATGAACCGAATGTCGTGGAGGTTCAAAAGAAGAAGGAGATTTGCCACGATTTTCACGACTCCCACTAGCCTGACCCTCATGAGAAAAAGATGCTCTGCTTGAATTATCGATTTGAAAATGTAAAAAAGAGAAAATTACACTTTTGGTCCTGTAACTATTGAGGTCTTGTTAATTTCAGTACTCGACTTCAAAAATCAATAGTTTAGTCCCATAACTATGCATTTTTTAACACATTTGGTCCACCCGGCCAAATCACCGGCCAAATGTCTCTGGAAAAATGTAAATGTTTTTAAATTTTTTATTCATAGGGGCAAAACGGCCATTTTATATTTATTTTTTTTTAAAAAAGTGAACGTTATTGGGCTATTTGCTTCCTTTTCCTTCGCGTACACAGTTCATCTCGTTGCCTGAAGGGAAAAGCAGAAAATGTTTCTCCGGGAAAATTAAAAAAATTGCTTCACCGGGAAGACGAGGTCGATGGTGGCGAAAGGCAGGGTGAAAGGGTACAAGAAAATACTGGTACTGTACATAAACTACGGGAAGCAAAGGAAACTGGAGAAAACCAACTGGGTGATGCACCAGTACCACCTCGGAGACGACGAGGACGAGAAAGAAGGCGATGACATGGTGTCAAAGGTTTTATAGCGAACACAACCTAGACAATGCGGTTCATCCTCAGGGATTCTCCTCCTCTACCTCAGGCGGGGCCGCCTACCTCTCATCTTTGGGAAGCTGGCAAGCTGCTACAACAATGGTGGAATCCTTCAACCCAACCCTCCCTCGATCAATACGACCATAATCGTTCCACTTCTCAACTCCTCCCAAGTTTCAACATGCACGACACTTCTTTCATTTCTTAGCTAGCTTCATCACGTACAATACACCTACTCTTCTTTAATTTTAACTGTCTCTGATCTTTTCTTAAGGTCTTAAAATATATGCAGATGGGATGATCGATGATGCATGAAGTTAACTTGAAGCACTTATGGCGCAGGTGAAAATATATGTATATGGGACCTCTTCTGATCTCTCTCTCTCTGCTTCTTTATTGCCATTGAAAAAACTGTATTATCTACTCTCTGTTCCATTCTATAAATACCCCTTACATCTTCTCCCCATTTTCCCCTCTCCCTTCAACCTTTTTTCTTTTCTCTCAACATTTCACCTTCTCTCAATCACTCTTCTTTCATTCTGCTCCCGTTTAAAATCTCAGCAACAAATCAACAACGCACATATAATGACGCAAAACAGTTTTCAATAGCGTGATTATGCGAAAATAACTAACTAAAATTAAACAAATTCATCATCATCCAAAAATCTTCCTGCTGGTTGGAATAATAACACAATTAAACACTTAATCAAAAGCGCATACATTCATAAGGTCCAGAGCATAGAGATGCAGAAATCGAGATTCCAGAGTGCAGAAGTCAAATTTTTATTCGTAAAACAAATAAAGGATGCTGGATTGCAGCACGCCCAGAATAATGAAAACTCAAAAAGAAGAAAAAGAAGAAATAACGACGAGTGTTCGACAATCAGGGAAGAAGAAGGAGAAGAAAAAGGAGATTCAAAGAGAGTTCAAACCGTTCAAGCACTGCGCAGACGGGCTTGGTTTCCGAGAGAAACCATTGCTGCTTCCCCCCCCCCCCCCCTCCCTCCCCCCTTCAGGCAGCGAGATGAAGCAATTTTTTTCCCTGGCGAAACACTCACTGCTTTCCCCTTCCGGCAGCGAGATGAATTGTGAAGAAGGAAGCAAATAACTTTCTCTTTTTTTTTTTTTTTTTTTTTTTAATTTAACGTAAAATGACAGTTTTGACCCCATTAATAAAAAATTTGAAAACATTTACGTTTTTCCTATCACATTTGGCCGGGTGGACCAAATCTGTTAAAAAAATGCATAGTTACGGGACTAAATTGTTTATTTTTAAAGTTGAGTATTAAAATTAACAAGACCTCAATAGTTATAGAACCAAAAGTGTAATTTTCTCATGTAAAAAATTAAAACGGGTAGAAGTAGAAATTTAGAGATAAAAAATGTAGAGATAAATAATGAGAGTTCAGAGAAAGAAAGTATTGAGAATTGTAGGGAATGTAGGCAAGTATTCAAATTTCAGAGAATGATAAAATAAGAGAATGGGAATTCAGAATTTAGAGTATTGGGACTTTGAGAGACTTTAGTGAGAGAGAGATACTAAGATTGTGAGAGTTGGGTAAAAAAATATTTGTTGAAATCATGCATTTATAGATTGAAAAATAAAAGAATGGGAGGTGAAGTCTGAAGAGTGAACCGTGAAGACTTCAATTTTTTTTTTTTAAATGACTGTTTTCCAATGATTATTTTAAAAAAAAATCCAAAATTTTTGGCGTAAACACAAAAGAATGTTATAGTGTTATACGCTTCAAACCAGGAAATCTCTGACAAAGTGAAAAATTGACATGAATAAGTCAATATAATTGAGTCAACTTAGACTCAAAGTCCTCATGGAGTGACAAAGACTCAGCTTTGAGTCTTGTCAACACTGTTGACAAGATTCAAAGCCGAGTCTTGGCGCAAAGGCCAAAGGCCAAGCTGGCCAAAGTTTGGCCTTTGCGCCAGTCACCTGTCCCACTGCCCACTGCGACAGTATGCTGCAGGCTGCAGCCTACAACTATGCTTTATATATATATATATATATATATATATATATATATATATATATATATATATATATATATATATATATATATATATATATATATATATATTTGGTTTCGAACCAGAACCGGAACGACGGTTCCTGCATTTCGACGTGACTTTAATGAACCGTGTCAAATTTGTAAAGGTTTCGGTCACACAGGAGCTAATTGTTTATGGTTCTATGATGAACCATGTCAAATTTGTAAATGTTTCGGTCACACGGGAGCCTATTGTTTTTGGCGTTATTTAGGGGCTCCGGGTTCTCAACGTTTTTCACCCTCCCCGGCTCCTTAGGCGAATGTAGCTGTTTCTGGTGATGACTCGGGTGGTCCACATGAGTGGTTTCCTGATACTGGTGCTACCAACCATGCTACGCCCGATCCTTCTTTGTTGACCTCTGCAACGGGTTATGATGGCCCTGAGACTCTTCGTGTTGGTAGTGGTACAGGTTTGCCTATTGTTAATGTTGGTTTAGCTTCGTTAGCCTAGGTTTTTTAAGTTAAATGATGTTTTGCATGTTCCTGATCTTTCTAGTTCATTATTATCTGTCCATCATTTTGCCAAAGATAATAATGTTTACTTCGAGTTTCACCCACTTTGTTTCTTTGTGAAAGATATTTTGACCAAGAAAGTCCTATTTAAAGGGCATGCATCTGATGGCCTGTACTCCTGGCCTGCGTCCTCTCCTGCTCTAGCTGCGTTCGTTGCTGCGCATTCCTCTTTTGTCTGGCATATGCGGTTGGGGCATCCGCATTCTAGAGTCTTACGTAAAATTTTGGAGTCTTCGTCTATTAGTCATTTTAATTCTAAAGATCTTCCCAATGTTTGTTCTTCTTGTCAATTGGGAAAATCATCTCGTTTTCCATTATCTCGTGTTGAAACTACTAGTACGCATCCTTTAGAATTAATATATTCTGATATTTGGGGCCCTGCGCTGTTACTTTCTGCAAATGGCTTCAAATATTTTGTATTGTTTGTGGATGATTATACTCGTTACATGTGGTATTATCCAATACGTGCTAAATCTGAATTATATGGCACATTTGACAAGTTTCAGTCACAAGTTGAACGTTCCTTTTCTCGCAAGATTATTTCTTTTCAGTCTGATTTAGGGGGAGAATATATAAAAAGCTTGGTTTCACTCTTGCTTCTCTAGGTATTCGTCACAAGCAATCGTGTGCGCATACCCACGAGCAAAATGGTCGGGTAGAGCATAGGCACCGTCATGTTGTTGAGTCGGGTCTATCTTTAATAGCTCAAGCATCTGTTCTGTCTCGTTTTCGGGACTACGCGTTTGAGACTGCTGTCTACCTTATCAACAAAATGCCTACTCGTGTCTTATCTGATGAAACACCACACTTTCGCCTACACCGATCTCCTCCGTCCTACTCTTACTTGCGCGTTTTTGGTTGCCTGTGCTTTCCTGTGTTGCGTCCATATAATCGCAATAAACTTTAGTTTCGCTCATTTCCGCTCGACAGGATTCTATATTATTCGTGTTAGACTAGGATTCTATCTAGTATCTATATATATGCTCCCGACATCATCATTGAATACAACACAATCTATATTCTCATCGTTTCCTTGTGCAACCACATGTTCGTCACTTTTTGTCGCCTTTGTCTTTATGTTTCCTCGTCTATGTCTAGTTTGCTCTGTGTTTTCCATGCAAATTGCTCCCTTCAATATGCTTCTCGTTGATTTGGACTGCCGGACGTTTCCCTCTCCATCAATAGCTTTGATTTCTTCCAGAATAATTTTCAATGTGTCCACTGTTCGCCTGCTAATCAATGGTGATTAGATGACCTACCTTCTCAGCCACCCTCATTAGAAAGTCATATGTAAAGGGATCGAAATTTGGCACCCACTCTTTCATAATGAGATAGTGATCCATCATCATCATCCAGGGGCCACCAAATTTGGAAAACTCATAATCATCAATGGAATAGAACTTAAGTAATAGTCATTTTCGAGAGTTACCAGTTCCATTCTAGCCTTCGAGTGCCAAATCGCCTCCAATCTTTTCTAAAGATACGTATACCAAACCGTATGATCGAGAACTTTAACTATCAACGTTTGCCTCCATGGTGACCTGAGCCTTGCCTTTTCCTTTTTTGTAAACCTAATGACTGGACACTCCTTATCGACCTCTTCTTCCATTTCAACGTCTTCATCATTGGATGCCATTTCGATTTCAACTTTTTTCTTACCTTTTATTTCCTGTTTCCCCGGCCAGTGCATGCATGTATGAAGCCTCGGCGAACTCTTCTTGAGTCATACTTCTGGCCTCTCTCCCCCGTAGAAGGAGGGTTTGGGCAAAAGGTGGCATACCTTCCGAAGTCTTCATCTTCTTCGTGCTCCATTCGAGTAAATCTTGCTCCTCCTGGTTCCTTCGCGAAGAGAGCGTTTCCTCATACATGGTTTTTTTAATTTTACTTGTAGGTCTATTTAATATGTAAACAAACCTATTTAAATTTATAACTATTTAAATTTTATGAAATCTTTTTACATTTATCAGCTTATCAAAAAACTAATTTTACCAAATGTTGGCCCCGATACGATAACATGACGAATCTAGAAGGGGGGGGGGGGGGGGGGGGGGTTGAATAGATTCGTCTACGATTTTTGAAAAACTCACACTGTAACACCCCCCCAAAACACATGCTATAAAAAGCCTTAACACATGCAGATAACACAACTAAACAACTAGCACAGCGGAAGATTAAAAGATAACTGGATAAACATAAATCCAAGTCATGGGGTGTTATGCCACGTTCACCAACAAAGATGAACGCTACGGCAAAATCTGCATGGTTCACAACTATCCCAAATCTCACAAGTCTACAACTAGATCGGCACACAGGCCATAAAACAAATGGAAGGAGCTATGCTATCGGGCACTAGACAGCGCACTTGTCTAGACATCACCTGAAAGAACACAACAAAACATGGGGTGACGCCCGGTCAGCGAATAATGCTGGTAACCCACCAATACATGTGAAATATCATACATAGATAGATATAAGTTATAAAGCCATTTTCGAAACGGAATACATAAATATACAAGTACAAAACCAGGAGCAATAGTCAACACAAGACTCAACACTCTCAACAAGGATACGGGAACACATCCCAAAACTGCAACGGACAACCACAACACAAAGGATAAAGACACGACAACCGGCAACACATGCCTAGGCAACACATGCCTTTGTGACTACACACGTCACAAGAAGAGAACACACAACCACGGCTACACAAGCCCTCGTGCCATCACTCATCACGAGTTGATATGCCTTCCTTATGCCCTGTTCCAACCTTATGGCTACCCCAACCTTATATCTAGTTCCAACCTTTACCTCCAGGACCCCTGTACACCAAGTCCAACCTTATTCCCCCGGGAACCGTCGTTCCCCCTCCAACAGTCCCTCCAACAAAGCCACTGATTTCATAGTACATGATGGGCATATTTTACGCTCATATTTTAGGTACATCTTTATAATAATTTTGCATTAATTATTTAATATTATCTAATAATTAGTTATTTTTATATATAATATATAATATATATAATAAATAATATATAGAATACTAATATATATATTTATTACGTACTATAATATATATATATATATATATATATATATATATATATATATATATATATATATATATATATATTTTACTTTAGTATGATTAGCTAATCCATTTCCTATCCTAATCCTATAACACTAACGCCCAACCCACCTAAATTGTTAGAAAAGACATAATAAATTAAACATTTAAAATTGCTTTTGTTTCTTTTCTTAGGTACAAAACGTGCAGCAAAGCTTCATCAAAAGGCTACGCAATTGTCGACGAAGAACGAAGATCGTGGAAGAATTCATAGCTTGACGAAATAATAGGAATTGCATGGTCGAAATTAGTCTGAAAATAATTTAGGAAGTGTATAAATAGTAGAACATTTTATTCATTCTTCGTTCATTCTTCCCCTCTCGAATATTCTTTAAGGTTGTTATCAATGCCCATTCGCGGCTAATTTCTTGTTTGGTTTAGTGAATTGAAGCCCCGGAGTTCATTACGCTGTAAGGTTATTTATTTATTTTTATTATATATTTTTTATGCATTTGAGTATTAAATATTCTTCTAAGTTATTTGAAATAATTGTGTCAATTAATTGCTAGGGAGGCCTACTAGTTATTTATTTGATATAATTATTTGCTATATTAGATAATGTTGTGCTACAAATTATTCTAATATTCAGTAGCAACTGGGTTAATTATTGACGGCTTAGTGATAATTGGACTCGGGAAGAATATTTTCCTAAATTAAATGCAACCGCTTGTGCTTGTGTTATTTAGTTTGTCGGTTTTCCTAGTTCCTATTGCTGCTATTAAATTAAATCTATAGCGCTTGTCTTAGGTTATTTAGTAGTTAGGGGTAATTAAACCGCTTGTGCTTTATTTACCTACAACTAAGGGAAAACAGAAATGAAATAATTTCACGACAAATATTCAATTGCATATTAATTACTTTATTAATCAATGATCAGTGTTGAATTCCGGTGGTGGATCTTTACTAACCAAGGTTCCTTATTATAAGTATTTTCGATATATCATTTTCATTGCTTTATTCGTTCAATTAAATTTCTTGTTTATTTAAATTCTCTTTTATTTTATCTTTATTCTCGATATATTCCAAACCCCCCTACCTTTAATTTGAGCACAAAAGTTAAACTAGTTACTCCTCGTGGGATCGATCCTTACTCCCGCTACTACGTTTGTAAGGTTTTAATTTGGGAGCCTACGACAGCTCACCAAATTTTGGCGCCGTTGCCGGGGAGATTTTCTAGCTTATTTTGTGTTTGTTTATTTATTTAATTATTTATTTTGTTATTTGTTTATTTGTTTTTAATTTGTCCCAAAAAAATCATCAAAAATATAATTTTCTTTTCTTTCGTTACTTTTACATAATTGCTACACTATCTTTAACGGGTTATGCCTATAACTCGATCTGCTAACAAAGAAGTCTTGCCATACAATCCAGAAATTGAAAGAACTGTACGCAGGTGGAGGAAACAAGCTTTGAGGAAATTAGAGTTTAGTGATCTGGTTACCGATTCTGCCAACTCTGATTTAGAAGGGGAACCCATGGCTCAAAATCGGACCTTAAAAGAGCTTGGAGCTCCAAATTTAGATCAACAACCATTATGCATCACTTTCCCTGCTCTGGATGCTAATGTCCAATTTGAATTAAAATCTGGATTAATTCATCTTCTGCCTTCTTTTCATGGACTTGCAGGTGAAGACCCTCACAAACACTTGAAGGAATTCCATGTGGTGTGTTCAAGTATGAAACCCACAGGGGTTACTGAAGAACAAATCAAGTTGAGAGCCTTCCCATTTTCTTTGAAAGATTCAGCGAAGGATTGGCTATACTATCTACCTTCTGGGAGCATCACCACATGGAACAACTTGAAGACAATGTTTCTTGAAAAATATTTCCCAGCTTCAAGGGCGGCCAACATTAGAAAGGAAATTTGTGGTATAAGGCAAAACAATGGAGAGTCATTGTATGAATATTGGGAACGTTTCAAGAAACTATGTGCAAGCTGCCCACACCATCAAATTAGTGATCAATTACTCATTCAGTACTTTTATGAAGGACTTTTTCCAATGGATAGAAGCATGATTGATGCCGCAAGCGGCGGTGCTTTAGTCGACAAGACACCGGACGCTACGAGAACTCTAATTGCAAACATGGCTGCAAATTCTCAACAGTTTGGCAATAGACTTGTCCAACCGTCTAAGCAAGTGAATGAGGTAAATATTTCTGCTCTTGAGCAACAAATTACTGGTTTAACTACTCTTGTTCGTCAATTAGCTGTAGGCAATATGCAAACTGTAAAAGCATGTGGAATTTGTTCGGTAGTTGGGCACCCAACTGATGCCTGCCCAACTCTTCAAGAAGTTGAACAAGTCAACATGGCTGGAGGTTTTCCTGGACAACCTCAAGGTAAGTATGATCCATTTTCTAATAAATATAATCCTGGATGGAGGGATCACCCGAACCTTAGCTATGGGAACTCACAAGGGAACCAGTTTGTTCAGAATCGTTCCAACTTTCAACAGTATAGACAACAATTTCCTTCCAGCCAACAACCAGCCCAAAGCTCTAGCTCAGGTATGAATCTAGAAGATATTGTTAAAACTCTTGCTACTAACACTTTGCAGTTTCAACAAAAAACACAACTATTCCAACAAGAGACAAGAGCTAGTATTCAAGAAACAAAGGTTAGTATTCAAAACTTAGAAAGGCAAGTGGGCCAACTAGCAACTACGGTAAGTCGGTTGGAAGCACAGAGCTCTGGCAAATTACCCTCTCAAACGATCGTTAATCCTAAAGAGAATGTAAGTGCAATTACTGTGGGAAGTATGTCGCTGGAAAAGAATGTTGATTTAGACAAGGAAATAAGTGCAGGTAACATTGCCAATAAAGAGAAGTCCCAAGGTAACCTTTCTTCTTTTTCTGATTATGAACCAGTACCCCCTTTTCCTCAAGCTCTTTTGGAACCAATAAGAGGAAACTCAAATAATGATTTATATGAGACATTTCGTGAATGTGAGGCTAATAAACCATTTTTAGATTCTATGAAAAAGGTACCTCGCTATGCAAATTTTCTAAAAGAGGTATGCACATTGAAAAAGAAACAAAATAAAGGAGTTGATGAAGTGAAAGTGCACGAGAATGCCCCTATGGCTAGTCAAGGCAATCTTCCTGAAAAGTGTAAAGATCCAGGTATGTTTACGATTCCGTGCATGATAAGTGGTGTGAAACTTGAAAATGCTATGTTAGATTTAGGAGCTTCTATTAATGTGGTGCCATATTCTGTTTATAAATCGTTAAATCTTGGACCCCTGAGTAAATCTACTATAGTAATTCAATTGGCTGATGGATCTACTACATATCCTAGGGGTGTGATTGAGGATTTGCTTGTTGAAGTTAATAACTTGGTTTTTCCTGCTGATTTTTATGTACTGGATATGGAAAATGATAATAAAATTTCTCATATTTTGTTAGGAAGACCATTCTTAAAAACTGCAAAAACTAAAATCGATATTCATAATGGTATGCTTACAATGGAGTCTAATGGTAAACTTGTGACTTTTAATATATATGATACCATGAAATCTCCTAGTAATGATAATTTTGTAATTTTTGTTGATTCTTTAAAACTTGTTAAATTTAATGAAATTGCTTCTAATGAAAATACGGAAGAAAAAAAATAATAAATCATCTTTGAGTCCTAATCTGCATGAAGGGACTATTTCTTTGAATAATCGTAATCGTCGAAGGTACTCAAAAAGACGATGGAAATTTAAAGAAATATCAGAAGTCGAGCTAACGACGATAAACAAAGGCGCTGCTTGGGAGGCAACCTAAGGTGTGTTTGTTCCATTTTTATTTTATTTTATTTTATTTCCTTTTTCTGTGCATTTTTTATTCAACATTGGGGACAATGTTGGTAATAAGTGTGGGGGAGCGATTTAGTTTTATTATTAGTTTGCTTATGTAAAAAAAAAAATTATTATTATTTGTTTTCTTATTTCAAAATTTTCAAAAATATTTTACTAGTATTTTATGCAAAATAAGTATTATTTTGAAAAATTGCTATATTTTCCTTTCCTGAAAAGCATAACATGATTGAATAAATAGTTTGGCAAATTGTGATTAGTTTGTTAGCATTTCCTGTTTGATATGTAGTAGTTATATTAAGTAAGCAATAAACCTGTGAGTGTTTTTGAGCCATTGACTGACACTTCGGTCTTATTTTTCTTTCTATTGTGCGATTTCTTCCATAATCTTGTTTCTCTAGAACTTGCCTTGATTCTCTTTTAAAGCTAATTAGACCATGCATGATTCAAGTGTGATTAAAGCCATTATTTGACTTTGAGCTTCACTAGCCAAATAACCGGTTTGTCCTATGATTTATTTTCCTTTGTTAACCACTTTGAGCTTTATGGCCATTCCTTTATTTTGAACCACATTACAAGCCTTTTATATCTAAAATAATGCCTTCACCCAGCTGAATAACTAGTGGAGCAAATTTTGGATTATTTTTAATCTACGTGAGGTTGGGAAGGATTAGTGTGGGGGAGATCACTTACTTTTGTTAGTATGATTGAGAGTGAGGTGAGTTGTATCTTCGTTGCCAATATGTCGTTGGTCTTCTATGAAAAAAAAAAAAAACATGAAAAATTGAAAAATTGAAAAAAATGAAAATAGAAAAATGGAGAATATATGTTTGAAAAAGAAAAATATTGCTGGAAATTTATGAGAAAATGAGAAAGAATCAGCAATTGATTTTGAGTTGAAGTTACTTCTAAATAAACGAAGTAAAGGAGAAATTCTGGTAATACTGAGGAAGCATTCTATACTTTTGAGAATGATAGTCATATTGGAGCCTCAATAGGAAATGCTTTAAGTGAAAAATTGAGGGTGTTGAGCAAGTATCTTGGATTATTTGCTTATATTTGTTCCTCTAGTTTGAAGCTTTTGTTTAAGCTAATTTCCTAAAAATTCCCTACCTTAACCGTAGCCCCATTACAACCTGTGAAAAGTCCTTATGATTTGTGTCATGCATGGCTCTTGTAGTGGTGATTGAGAAGATATGCAAGCCTATGGTAGATCAATTTTATAGGAATGAACTTGAGTGAAATTTATACCCATCAAACACTTGAGTGATGAGTGATATTCCTGTGAGGGCTTACTTATTTAGTTTTCTCCATTTTCAAACAGGGTGCTAACTTATTAATTGCAGGGTGCTTCAGATTGTTGTTCATGATATGTTATGAGTTTTGGGAATTTCATTTCTATTTACTTCGCAAATAATATTTTTGCTTGGGGACAAGCAAACGTTTTAGTGTGGGGGAATTTGATGGGCACATTTTACGCTCATATTTTAGGTACATCTTTATAATAATTTTGCATTAATTATTTAATATTATCTAATAATTAGTTATTTTTATATATAATATATAATATATATAATAAATAATATATAGAATACTAATATATATATTTATTACGTACTAATATATATATATATATATATATATATATATATATATATATATATATATTTTACTTTAGTATGATTAGCTAATCCATTTCCTATCCTAATCCTATAACACTAACGCCCAACCCACCTAAATTGTTAGAAAAGACATAATAAATTAAACATTTAAAATTGCTTTTGTTTCTTTTCTTAGGTACAAAACGTGCAGCAAAGCTTCATCAAAAGGCTACGCAATTGTCGACGGAGAACGAAGATCGTGGAAGAATTCATAGCTTGACGAAATAATAGGAATTGCATGGTCGAAATTAGTCTGAAAATAATTTAGGAAGTGTATAAATAGTAGAACATTTTATTCATTCTTCGTTCATTCTTCTCCTCTCGAATATTCTTTAAGGTTGTTATCAATGCCCATTCGCGGCTAATTTCTTGTTTGGTTTAGTGAATTGAAGCCCCGGAGTTCATTACGCTGTAAGGTTATTTATTTATTTTTATTATATATTTTTTTATGCATTTGAGTATTAAATATTCTTCTAAGTTATTTGAAATAATTGTGTCAATTAATTGCTAGGGAGGCCTACTAGTTATTTATTTGATATAATTATTTGCTATATTAGATAATGTTGTGCTACAAATTATTCTAATATTCAGTAGCAACTGGGTTAATTATTGACGGCTTAGTGATAATTGGACTCGGGAAGAATATTTTTCTAAATTAAATGCAACCGCTTGTGCTTGTGTTATTTAGTTTGTCGGTTTTCCTAGTTCCTATTGCTGCTATTAAATTAAATCTATAGCGCTTGTCTTAGGTTATTTAGTAGTTAGGGGTAATTAAACCGCTTGTGCTTTATTTACCTACAACTAAGGGAAAACAGAAATGAAATAATTTCACGACAAATATTCAATTGCATATTAATTACTTTATTAATCAATGATCAGTGTTGAATTCCGGTGGTGGATCTTTACTAACCAAGGTTCCTTATTATAAGTATTTTCGATATATCATTTTCATTGCTTTATTCGTTCAATTAAATTTCTTGTTTATTTAAATTCTCTTTTATTTTATCTTTATTCTCGATATATTCCAAACCCCCTACCTTTAATTTGAGCACAAAAGTTAAACTAGTTACTCCTCGTGGGATCGATCCTTACTCCCGCTACTACGTTTGTAAGGTTTTAATTTGGGAGCCTACGACAGCTCACCAGTACACGAGGTACCGTACACACACATGGCAACACATGCCCTGGATAACACATGTTATCCCAGTAATAAACACGTGAACCTTACACAAAGGCCACAGCTCCATAATCACGTCACGGCCACCACGAGGACCGCTGCAATACCTTGGTGACTAGTGTCCCATACCACTAATCGTGCAATCCAGGTAAAGCCACACACGCATCACACCTCAACAATAATCAATCAACGGATCACAACAAAGGTATGAAACATACTCAATCAAGGAATGGGTCACAGCCCAACAACAACAACGATGAATAACACAAGTTATCATCAACCAATCGGAAGGTACAAACAACACACACGCTAGCATTTAAACACGAAACTAGAATGCTTATCAAACGGGTAAACCAAAGGTAGTTCCGAGGAACACACAAGACTCACCACGGTTCAACGAAACACAATGTTGAACACATAGCACAATTCAAGACACCAAAGTCCTACATGGATACCTACCATATAGTTCTAGATATACGAAACATCAAGAAGACACTCAAATAGTTCCACAAGAACATCGGGAAGTCAAAAGACCAAATACCGAGTCAAAAGAATCACGGGGAACAAATCCCCACCATCACCATATCATGTACCCGCGGGTAGGCCACGGGTAGGCCCGCCCAAGAAGTGTACCCCGCGGGTGGGCGGCCGCCCGCGGGTACAACCTGTACCACATCAACACACTTCGCGAATTTTATCTCCAAACTCAAATTAAAGTCCAAAACATGTCAAATCTCACCCAATAAAACAAAATGACTTGAATCATAGGAAATGCCAAGCAATGACACAAATGAACCCTAAACACAAGCTCTAGATATGCATTTTCACAAGACAAATGCATAAACACTCACATTTCATAGCAAAACACATGTAGAATCCAAGAAATCACATATAGGTAAGCAAAATAGATATTGTAGAGCATGGGTTACCTCTTGTAGACTAAAGACTTCACTTTACACCTTAACAAGCTCTTTTCAAGGCTCACCTTCCAAACCCACTTCAAAAACAAACCAAGAGATCATAAAGATCCTACCTTTAAGAAAAAGACACCTAAGATGAAACCAAAAACACAAGATGAACTTAGATCTTACCCTCTTAGATGCCCAAATATAAGAAAGGTTGAATCTTGGAAGCAACTCTTGAAGTCTTGGCAAGGCCTCAACTTGGCTTGGAAGAAACGTTACTCACCTTTTTAGAGAGAAGGTAGAGCTAAATTTTTAGAAAGTGTAAGGGATAGAATGAAGATGTCTACTAGGTTAGGTTACAACACTAACACTAGGTGAAAGGTCAAGAATGCCCTTACTAACATTAGGAAATGTAAGGAACAAGGGAACTCCCTTCAAAGCTCAAGGTACAACTTTGACTTTGGGGTTGACTAGTCAAATACTAGTCCCCAAGTATTGAATTTCAGGATTTTAGGAATTAATTCACCAATTGAAATAGGATTAATTACTCAATTAATCCACTAATTGAATTTGGATTTTGGGGTGTCACACGGGGTGTCACATTCTCCCCCCCTTCAAAGAAGCTTCGTCCCCGAAGCTTGGGTACGACGAATTAGAACAAACGGTAAAAAGGAACATCAATGTGACAGGAGTGTCAAGAACAAATTCTTTTGGTCAAAACCCCCAAAAGATTCCTCAAAATTTCAAGGCAAGAAAGAATTCAAAACAAGGATTGACAAGAATTAAACAAACGGATATATTGAGCATAATGAGCTCTAGTCCCAACACAAACACCAACTTCTAGTCAACAACTAAGAACTAGACAACCAACTCAAAACACCAACTACAAAACTAACTATCCAACCAAAACAACAAGCATAAAAGCAAACAACAACTAAACGGTAACAGCGACTAAGAAGATAACAATAACTAAAGAAGAGCAAACAAGACGACCACAACTCCACTCTAGAAGGACTCGCTCTCCGACTCCTCGATGCTCTCCTCGGATCCTTCATCATCCTCTCCTCTGCGGCTTGAACTTGCCTCGATCTGATCTAGCCTTTGGTGCACGGCGACAAACTGCGTCTTCAAAAAGTGAAGCAACTAAACCAACTACTCAAACTACAAACTAACAACCACGACAAACAAGAGAGAACGACTAAACGCACAACTGAGCAAACAACTACCAACGAACCTACTAACAAAACAAGCAAAGGATGCAACAAGGTTCCACAACGAAAATGGTCGGCTTGCGAAACGGATGACAAAGCTTAAGAGATGGGTTGCAAACGAGGTTTTAAGCAACAAGGGTATTCGCCGCCAACTAAAGTTAGAGAAACCAAGGGTTTAAAGTAAGGTAGTAAGATGGATAGGCTTGGTCACAACGAAATTCAACACCAAAACCGTCGGTTAATAAAACGAGAGACAAGACTTAGAGATAGGTTGACGGTTCACAAAGGTAAGACAAGAAAGAAAGATAAGGTGATAAACAGAAGATTTACCGGGAAGGAAAGCTAACTTCATACCGAGCCAAACTCCTGCTCAAAACTAGCCAACGATCCACTCAAAACAGACGGCTCAGCTAAGGAACAAGCCACAAACATAAACTGACACCACAAGAACTCTAAACTAGATCACTCGGGATCACGGAACCAGGGTTGCATCTTCAACTGATCTCTGCTGACTTCTTCAACCAAAGAAAACAAGGTACCCCCACTACTTAACTTGAGCTCGGCATTTGCGTGAACTTGATCCGTCACTTCTGACAAAAGCTTCAACTGCTAGATCCAAAACACGAGTTGGATGTCCTTCTCTCCGGCTCTTGGGCTAACTTGATGAAGGCTACCGACTTGACATTTGCATTAGCACACCACTTCCAACTCTCTACAAAGCAACGCTTGAAACTTCAAAACTCCGGTTCGGATGCAAGGTTCAAAACAGGAACGGTAACAAAGAAGAAAAGTAACCTAGGGGAAAGAAGACTCACAAGAAGAGATGTGGTTCAACGGTAAGGATTAGAGTGAAGGGTTTTAAGGTTCAGAAACTCAAGGACCACGTTACATAGGAGTAGGATCAAAGTCATCAAAGTTGCAACTTAGGAAATAAGGTTGCCACCTTGCACAAAATCGTTAGAAGCGGGGTATACAAGAATGAGGTTCGATCCAAAGGGACGATCAAGGTAAGAGTTTAGGTTCAATAATTCGAGGACCATGTTGATTAAAAAGAAGAGGATTGTAAACAAGGTTACAACTTAGGGAGTAAGGAATCAAAACGGGGCTTAAAGGAGTTGAAAAGAATTTCCCTACGGAGGGTATCCGGTTTGAGCTCAAGGATAGCAATAATTAGGAAGGGAATCAAGATTTTCAAAGTCACAACTTAGGAAAGATGAGGTCGTAACCTTGAACAGAGTCAAATCAAGAGAGGAACAAGAACGAGGTTTGAAAGAATTGAAAGGATTTCCTAATGAAGGTTACTAGATTTAGGCTCAAGAATAATGTAGGTTAAGAAGGAAATCAAGATTTTCAAGATTACAACTTAGGAAAACGAGGTTGCCATCTTGTATAGAATCAAATTAAGAAGGAAACGAGAACGACGCTCGAAGAGATAGGGAAGATTTCTCGAAAAGAGACAATTGGTTTGACAAGAAGATGATAGAAAGATGGCTTAAAAAGGGTTAAGGATTCTCGACTTCAGCCTACTTCTTCGACTTGACGCTTCGATCGCTGCACTATTGACGAACTGAAGGCTCTCTACTTCGACTCGGACGTGGTTTAACTCTTAGACCTTGCCGGATTCCTTCATAAGTTGATGTCACCGCCGCCATGGTTTGGAAAAAACATAAGAACAAGGTTCGGAAGAAAGGATCACTTGGCAAAAAGGGTGATTGGGTTTGCCTAAAGGAAGGAAGAGGTCTACGAGGGTCAAGGCAACACTCAAACAAGCTAATGCCTGAAGCTAACACGCAGAAAAGGCACAAAGACGAAGGAAGGTGCAACTAAAAGGGTACAAGAGCTCACTTCAACGGTTCCCACTTGCATCTGCCTCACGACTGTTGGTCTTGCTTTGCCGAGGTCCCGACTTCGTACACAGTCCTGGTTGTTACTTCCACTTAGCCCATCGTTGCTTCCACTTCGATGCAAACTTCCCGACCGGGGTCTCACACTACCAGCTGGTTTTGAGTCCGCTGAAGTCTTCCTCTTAAACTTGCACTCGAAGGACCGGTGACCTTTCTTGCCACAAGCAAAGCACTCTATCGGCTTACCATGACAGTCGACGTCGGGGTGGTCACTTCCACACTTCTTGCAAACAGAGCGCCTTCTCTTAGCCTTGATCTTCCGGATTGGCTGGGGAGCCTTACCTCTCTTAGAGTCATCTCTTAGCAGGCTTCTCGTTGATCCAACACTAGTAGCCGTCAAACTCTTAACCACAGGTGAAACGAACTAATTGAATTTGGATTTTGGGGTGTCACACGGGGTGTCACACACACAATTCGTCAAGTTCAATGTTTTAGACGATGCATTAAGCTAACAAGGTTTAAGCATAACGGAAAATAACTTAAGGGATTTTAAACTTTTCTTTGCACGAATGGTTTCTTATGAAGGTTAGTTTTGCATGTAGTGAGATAATATGAATGAATGCAAAGCAATAAGTAAAGTATGTGTGTGAGAGAGAGAGAGAGAGAGAGAGAGAGAGAGAGAGAGAGAGAGGTTCGACTGTTAACTAAGCCTACTCCACTCTTCTTCACAACTCGTGAAGGTTTTCACTGTCCCCTTTAGTACAAATCCACTCCAAGATTGTTCCTTGAACACAAAGCTGGACACAATCCCGAGTTTTTAGGTTTTTTTACTACACTTAGTCTACTCTGCTTCTATCTACTCTTCACGTAGAGAAAAAGGTTGGTGATGAATTTCTCCAACTGTAAAGCTTGCCGAGAGTTGGATGATGATACTTCTTCTCAAGCTTTTCTGGATAGAGACTATAACTTTTTCTTTCGAACTGGATTTCTTATCACTTAGAACTTGATACTTTCAGACTTATATTGCTTGTAATCTCTCTGCTTTTCATCTCTGGAAGTGCTTCAATTTATAGGGATGAACTTTGTTTCTATTGCAGAAGAAAACAAAATTCGATTCACCCTATTGTTTAGTGGATAGTAATTGTGGGATAAAGAGTGCATGTGACTTGTCAGTCCAAAATAGTCGTTGGTCCATAGTGTGCTGATCTGTTTTGTCACTTATCACTGCATCATAGGACAAGGCATTAATTGATATGTTGACCTCGGGATTTGTTCTTAGGACATCGTTATCCTAGACAAACCATATCTTATACGAGATAAAGAACTATTCATCACAAAGGATGATAAGACTTAGTTCTTTATGCCGTGATGATTCGTGTGCACTCTTTGACTAGTTGACTTTACTAGTCACCCATTTATCGAATGAATCTTTCTTAATCATTCGACCTTGATTCAAAACGTGGACCCTTCCATGATTCGGTCTACTTGCAACCTTTGGATCGTCAATATCTTCTTGTCTTCAAGTCTTCAGATCTTCTTTTCTTCGAATCTTCAATTCATCAAATCCTTGATTCGTCTAGAATGTATGACTTTTTCATTCTTTTTCTTACCACGAGTCGATGGGTGTGACTCGTTTACAGAGGCCAAAAGGTGAACATACTTAAGACAAGTTCGGGGTCTAAAATTCTAATTTGGTATCATCAAAATCTAAATACAAATGTTCCTAACACCAAACATTTTTAAGCATAACCAACTAGCTTAACAGCTCTTCAGTTTTCAGCTTCTAGCGTATATCTTTTAAGCTTTCAGCTACCTTTTCAGCTACCTTTTCAGCTACATAGTCTAAAACTAAACCTTTTTGAGAAAAAAAATTATTTTTATTTTCACACTTAGTGAAAACGATGTAATTTTGATAGACTTATAGGACATCAAAATATTGTTGTGAACGAGATTAGCATACATGAATTCATTTATTGTGTTTACATTTACTACAACAAAGTATGCTTGCAAGTTTCAAAAAACACATGTTTTGAATTGCAAATGACTTTTACAATCTCCAAGGCTAACATTAATTGATTGGAGATTAATTTAAAATTCAAAATCAAAATTAGATAAACATCTACACCTACTTCAACACAATAAATAAGTCATCATACCACAACCATTACTACAATTATGTTTTCGTCGTGATTGGAATTGGGAGGATGGTTATGGCTGGAATAGGGAGAAGATTAACCATTCCTTTCCAAATAATCTTATATCTCTTATGGAGCTTTATGCCGTGCAATCTGGGGAATATGAATATTTTTGGGATCTAGAAAACTCAGGTAAGTTTTTGTTTCCTCGACCTTTACTTTCTTGCTACTTCTGACGATTGGGTGCAGGACGCAGGCTGGCTCAATATTTGGAAATTAAAAGCAAGTGTCGCATAAGAACCTTAGAAAGTGAGTGACACACACACACACATACACATATAGAGTCGCGTTCTGGTGTGAATGGCGTGCCCAGGAGCGAAATGCGAACCAACCAGCGCGCGCCACGTGTCCAGATCTAGGTACACATATAGTTATAACTAGATGCACCTAGGTGAAAGTAGGTGCACGTGTAGGTGAAAGTAGGTGCACTTATAGGTGATCAATGAATGTTAACAAGGCAAAATCACATACACTGGTAGATGAAAGTAGGTGCACTTGTAGGTGAAAGTAGATGCACCCGATCACTTTTTACTTGCATAGGTGCACCAACTACTTGTACATATAACACATCTACATGCACCAAATTACACGTGGCGCGCGTTGGTTGGTTCACATTTCGCACCTGGGTGGCCATTTGCACGAGATCGTGTGTGGGGGAGGGGGAGGGGGAGTGGTTCTGGTGCGAAGGATTTGTCAGGCGAAAGATGGGGTTAGATCTAAACCGTTGATCAAATCTAGATTAGTGGCTCAAATCAATGAAAATTAAAAATTTAAAAAAAAGGCGTTATCTCTTCTAGTTCCAGGGTCATCGGGAGCTTGATCGTTATCGCTTCTCTTCTGTGTTACTTTGGCAATGTCCATTAACTGATTGCTAAAACATGATTGGAAAAGGATAGTGGTTGTGTTTTGTGACTGCAAAAAAAAAATGGTGCACTTTAAGAAGGAAAACAACACACCTTAAGTAGGAAAACAAAACACCTTAAGAAGGAAAACAAAACACCTTAAGAAGGAAAACAACGCAACTAAAGGTTTAGGCCGACGCACCTTAAGTTTCAACAACTAACGCACCTTAAACACACAGCACACACACCTTAACAAAGAAAACCACACACCAAAACCTTTAGACCGATGCACCTTAAGTTTAAACAACTGACGCACCTTAATCACACAACACAGAAACCATGCACCTTAAGCACAAAAACCACGCACCTTAAGAAGAAAAACCACACACCTTAATTTTGACCTAACGAAAAAAAACAAAATTACCACTGCATTTCTTTAATCCTTGTTAATCTTGGACGTTGATATTGGCAAGATCAATAACTCTCATCTCACTCCACGTTCGCACATGAACACACCATCCACATTTGATTATGTAATTTTGCATTTCCTCTTTTTAAACAGATTAACTGGATTAATCAACTGACGAAATGGACTGACTGATTCAGCGGTGAAGTCAGTCAGTAAAACAAATCATAGCAAAGATTAAAGAGAAGATAACAGCACAAAACCAAAGACACAGAATGTTTACCCAGTTCGATACAGTGTGTATCTACGTCTAGGGGACGATCACATAAGCGTCCAATCCACTAAATCATAATCCAATGTACAAAGGTAGATATACAGTAATCTTACCCAAGTGCCCCACACAAGGTACATACCCAGTCTATATAGGTTTAGTGGATTGTTGAAGGTGGAGAGCCATGCATACAGAAGTCCAATGAAATCACTTCACTTGGAGAGCCCACTCTGATGCAGTCCACTTCAATGACGCTCTTTACAGTTGTTCCCACTACAGTGTGATCACAGTGTCCTTTCGTTTAAGCAGCAGTGATTCTTCTCAAGTTCATCATCTTAATCACCATGAACATGTTGTATTGAGAAGATGCATGATAATCAAAGAACTAATCTCATAAAGCATACGTGGAGTGTTTCTTCTTACTGAAGGCGTAACCCTAATTCTCTTAGAATGATGGTACTTATAGATCCGTCGGTAGAACACTCCTTCCATAGTTGTCTTTGATTGTAGATGGTAGGACAATATTTGAAGAATGTAATCTTAAAGATTCGGTCCATACCTTTCCAAAGCAGATACGCTGATCTTCCTTCCAAATCTGTCTTCTGAAAACCGCGTACAGTTTTTAAGTAAATATTTTCTTAAATCAGATCTTCAGTGTCAGTCCTTCTGTTGTTGCTTCTGATTGATCAGTCGTCTGTAGAGCTGGACGGACACAAGCTAAACCTATCTTAGTATGCCATAATAATATTGCCAATTATAAGATGGGGTTTTTTGAACAATTAAAAACACTAACAGATTCATATTATATATACATACATTACACACTCACTGACATTTAAGTACAAAACTCACGAACATTAACATTACACACTCACTGACATTAAGTACAAATCTCAGGCACAATAAGCATGCGACTCACGCACATTAATCTACCGCACGGGAAACCACAAATGCACCTGATCCTTTCCATATATATATATATATATATATATATATATATATATATATATATATATATATATATATATATGTGTGTGTGTGTGTGTGTGTGTGTGTGTGTGTGTGTGTGTGTGTGTAACACCCTGAAATTTTTAAACTTTTGAAACTTATATAACAAAGGTAAGTTCTCATTAAATCCCAAAGCATAATATAAATAGTACAGGGTGCTATGCCACACATGAGTTAGAGAACTCAGGTGCACACGCTAAGTAACTAATATCCTCAACAAAGTAAAAGCATGAGCATGGCACGCAGGCCGAAAGGGGAAACTGTCTACTTCTACGTTCCACAATTCTAGCGCGCTCCAGTGTCTACTCTTCTATGCCTGAAAGCCAAATATATCTGTTCAGCGAGAGATGCTGGTAACCCACTCCAACGCGTTGAAATACAATACATATAGATATATACATAGATATACGAAAAACCATTTCGAAGCATGAAGATATATCCTAAGAGACTCTAGCTTTCAAAACGGGGATTAGACTCGACAGATAGGGATAAGCACAACCAACAGTCATAATCAAGCATGCACAATTCACAGGCAGTTAGAGATAAGTACATCCAATAGTCATAAACAAGCATATACAGTTACTAGCATATATCCTAGGGTCACGCTTCCATAACAACCCAATCATCCATATCTCATCACATAGCACACTTTGTTGGCGCCACTGGACCAATCGCATGCCCATACATGAGGGTCAGCGCATATAGCTCTGACACGACCCCATAGCACCCTGCCCCGTATCGCAACACGGAGGGGTCGATCGCAACCGACCGATGAACCGCAGCTCATCATAGTGTTTGATCGCAACCAAACAGTGGACCGCAGCCCAAGAGTATGTCATCTGACCGCAGCCAGGAAATATGAACCGCAACTCATGTAGAAACGTTTGATCGCAACCAAACGGTGGACCGCAGCCCAAGAGTGTAAATCTGACCGCAGCCAGCTTCTGAACCGCAGCTCAGGAATAACCAATCCGATCGCAACCGGATTGGTGTATCATGCACACATAACACATAGCAAGCACATGCAACCCACATTAATCACACTGGGAATGGGGAGAAAACGTATAACAAAACTTATGCGTGATCCTTCACATACTAAGAATAATCCTAAGGGGTACATACTTCTTTTACCTAGGTCAACGGGATACCCATTCAACTAGCATGCAATATATAAGACTAATACCACCTACGAACGGTACCCGAAATACCAAACTAGACATAGGCACGATAGACGGAGTCCGTTGGGACACCACGGGGGTCGGGGGAACATCAAACGGGGAAGCCAAAATCTCAAGGTGGGGTAAAATCCAGCGGGTAGCCGGTGGGTGAGGGGTCACCCGCCGGCTGCCCGCCGGCGGCAGCGTTCCGGGCAGCGGGTGCCCGGCGGGCAGCTGCCCGCTGCCGGCGTTACCATCATAGGCCGCGGGTAGGTGGCGGGTCCCCTACCCCCCACTGACTCTTTTATCACAGAAAAACGCCCCGGGAACCATTGTGGAACCCGAGACCATGCTTAGACACTTTCAAACGCAATTGACAACAACACGTAGATAGTTAACGGATTCAAAAGCAAGAACATACGGCACATAACCTATCATGCTTTTCTAAACATAATCAACACCCAAACATGCGAATTCCCACCCAATATACCAAGAATAATACCATACGAATTCCACGATATAACCTAGGGTTCTAATTATTTTTAAATCAACAAGAACACAATTCATCTTCTAATATCAAGATTCGGTAGGAATATCATATAAACATCAAGAACATCATATAATCATCAAGAACATCATATTGATAAGCCTAACATATGTGCATATTATATATATTATTCCATTGTGATTTTAAGTTCATTATTATTAAATTGGATTAATTTTGAGTTAAATCTTATTAATTGTGCACTCTTTGACATATAGGGACTTAATTGAGGAGAATCATGAGTTTTGGGGTTAAATTGTGAGAAAGCTTATTTGGTGATATGAAGACATGTTCAATTGGAAGAAGATTACAAAGTTCAGGGGTGAATGTGTGAATCTTAAAAAGCTTTTGGTTAGTTCTGGAGGGCTCAAAACTTAGTAAAGGAAATTGGGAATTAAATTATGGGTAGTTTTGTTTCTTCACGGCAGTAGAGTAAAGAAGGGAAAAATAACCCTTCTTAAATTGTTTCATCTTTGGGGTACGGAAAAAAACAGAAAGATAAGGAGGAAAAAAGACGGAAGAAGAGAGCAAGGTCTGGGCGACGGAGCGACATACGTAGGCAACGGAGCTTCAGCTATCATCTTCTTAGGCTTGAATTATTTTCCTTCATTCCTATTTTATTTCTTGTTTGAATTTCCAGAATGTTATTCCTTGAACTTCCTTTACATTTAATTATGATGATTAGCTAGAACTTTAATTAGGGATTTGGATTAGCCTAAATTAGATTAATGGACTATTTTTCATGTGTTAATTCTTCCAATTTCAATTTAATAATTGAATTTGATTATATTTATTTTATGTATTTTAATTGTGATTTGTGTGATTGGCCACTGCATAATTCTAATATTAGGGTTCATAAGAAGAACTGACAGGTGAATTCTGAACCTAGAACTCATAAGATAAACACAATTGACCTAAACTAGACATAGCTTTAGGTATTTGTGGTGATATTTGATTGTTGCTTAATGGGTTTAATTAATGTTGGTGAGATATCGACGGATGATCACAATTAATTGGATACAACCTAGTAGCTCCACGGAGTATTAGGATATCTTTGAAACAATCATCACTATAGTCATAAGAATTAATACTTAGGAGAGTTAGTTAATTATCTAATAGGTGAACCCCAAATCCCTAGTCTTCTCTCAACTGGAATTTTCCTTAGCTTTAAATTCATAAATATTCTTTTTAGTCACATTAATTCTACTTATTTGAGATTTTCCTTATCAACAAATTGATTATTTAAGATAACAGTTAATAGTGTTCTTCGTGGGATCGACCCTGGAATACTCCAGGAATTTATACTGTGATTGACTCTGTGCGCTTGCAGATTATACCAATCAAGTTTTTCATTTTCTCATACTTGCTTTTATATTTAACATTGAGGACAATGTTGAGTTTGAGTGTGGGGAAGGGACAGTAAGATTCGGGGATGTTTTATGCAAAATAGGCAATATCAAAAAAAATTCTGCATTTTTCTTGCAATTTTCTGCAACATTTTCCGCATTTTTCTATTTTTCTGCATTAATTTTCTGCATTTTTTCTGGAATTTTCTGCATGCATTTTTCTATTTTTCTGCACTAATTTTCTGCATTTTTATGGAATTTTCTGCATCTTTTCCTTCATTTTTCTGCAATTTCTTAGCAAATTAAGTTTAAAAACTACCATCTAATGACTATGTTGGTTGGGAGATAATTTCTAGTGTTTTGGGAGTGCATAATATCAATGAATGTGTTTGGCTATATGTATGCTTGCATAGAGTTAGTAGTCAAATTCTGTCACACCGTGAGCTTTTGAGCCTAAAGGTTGCCCACTGCAACTTATTTTCATTTTGAGTGTTTATTTGCCCTCTTTGATTGTGTTACTTCTAGAACTTGCTTCATACCATTTCAGAGCTACATGTTATATGTTGACACGAGAATGATTTAGGCATTAGGATTTAACCTTATAGCCTTAAAAATGACCACATCCTTATACATTTTAATTTTCCCCTAGTGAACCATTTTTGAGCTTTAAAATATATAAGACATTTTTCTTCATTAGCCAATTCCAAAGAACCTTAGCTCATAAAAAGAAGCCTTTTAACCCGTCCTTGAGTCAGTAGAAGTCATTATTTCATTTATCTGTGCAAGATGACCAAAAGTGATGAAGTATGGGTGAGATTGGAGTTGAAAGGTGATTGTACAATTGGTTTTCTTTGAGTGAAGAATTGTTTGTGATCAAAGGATGTGAAAATGAAAAAAAGAACAAAATGATATGTTCTAAATTATAGGTTGAAAATCTTGATAGTCCAAATTTTGGTGCTCATTTTATTCTTAAAATGATTTTGTGAGCAATGAAGGCATGATAGAAATTTGGTGATTATGGGAAGAGTACCATTGAGGGTTGTGTGAAAATGAGGAGCAATCTATTCGGTTTTACCAGAGAAAAACAAGAGGAAAAAAGAGAAAAAAAAAAGAGAAAAAAAATGAAAAAAAAAAAAGGAAAAAAAGATGAAAAAGAGATGGAGGTTTTGAAAGTTGTTTATTAGTGAAAAGGATGAGGGGGAATGAAACAGTGATAGCTTGTTTTAATAGAGTTCATTGTATGGGTAGAATATGAGTTCGTGCTCTTGATATGGTGAAATTATGATTCTACTGATCCCTTGGACTTTATTTGTATTTCCTTATATCCTTTCTTTCTTAAACCACATACCCTTGGCCCCATTACAACCCAGAAATAAAGACCTTTTGACTCGTGTTTTTCATATAATTTGGGTAGTGGAGTTTTGGTGGACAAGCAAGCCTATGGCAAGTGCACTCTCAATAGGGGATGGTGTGTACCTTTATTATACATGTTTATATGAGAGATTTAGTGAACAACCGTGAGGACTACTATTCTCTATTGTCTTGTGTGCATATGACTTTGAACTCTCATGAAGTATTATGTGTTTACCAATTCCCTTGGAATTGAATGCCTAGTTGACATGGTTATGGTTGGTAGTTTTATTTCATTGCATAAGTTTGCTTGGGGACAAGCAAAACCTTGAGTGTGGGGAAGTTTGATAAGCTTAATTTCTAGACATTATTTAGAGTAATTTTAGTTAGTGAGTTGCATAAATAAATTAAATTTTAGGGTCGATTTTATTATAAATATTATATTATTTATATGTTACTAGTTTATATTGGTTTTAATAAATATTAGGCTAATGTTGCATTTTTATTAATATAAATAGGAGTTTTATTTTAGCTATAGTATTAAATTTATTTAGTAGTTTTATATCTTAAATTTTAATTAAGTTTAATTAAGTTATGTTATTAGGTTATAATTGTCTTTACTTTATCTTTATTTTATGTTATATTATTTTATTATTTTCCTTTGAGGTTTTGCGTAGCAGGAAGAGAAAAAAGAAAGGGATTAAGGCTTAGGTTATATATTGGGTGCGTACGGCAGTAGAGGAAAATGGAACAGGGGGAAAGAGGCGAGAGGAATTGCAGTGGCTAGGCATGCAGCGGCGGCAACGAAGCAATTGAGACTACAATCTTCTTAGGCTTGGATTGCTTCTCTTGTCTCAACTTTTATTCTCGTTTCTATCTCTAGAATAATATTTCTTGAATTGTTTATGCATTTAATTATGATTATCGGATAGAATTTTAATTAGGGATTTGGATTAGCTTTGATTAGATTAATTGACTATTTTCCATGTGTTAATTCTTCCAATTTCAATTTAATAATTGAACTTGATTATATTTATTTTATGTATTTTAATTGTTGATTGTGTGACTGGCCACTGCATAATTCTAACATTAGGGTTCATAAGAAGAACTGACAGGTGAATTATGAACCTAGAACTCGTAAGATAAACACAATTGACCTAAACTAGACATAGCTTTAGGTATTTGTGGTGATATTTGATTGTTGCTTAATGGGTTTAATTAATGTTGGTGAGATATCGACGGATGATCACAGTTAATTGGATACAACCTAGTAGCTCGACGGAGTATTAGGATATATTTGAAGCAATCATCACTATATTCGTAAGAATTAATACTTAGGAGAGTTAGTTAATTATCTAATAGGTGAACCCCAAATCCCTAGTCTTCTCTCAACTGGAATTTTCCTTAGCTTTAAATTCATAAATATTCTTTTTAGTCACATTAATTCTACTTATTTGAGATTTTCCTAATCAACAAATTGATTATTTAAGATAACAGTTAATAGTGTTCTTCGTGGGATCGACCCTGGAATACTCCAGGAATTTATACTCTGATTGACTCTGTGCGCTTGCAGATTATAGCAATCACATATAATCATCAAGAACATCAAGAACACCATATAATCATCAAGAACCTCTTATCATCAAGATCACCCATGGAATCATAACACCAATTATCAAGATCGTTATAACGAATCATCAACACACAAGAATATGGGGGAAATCCTAAGAGGGGAATCATAGCTATGAAAATAGGTTTTGTTGAGACATGTGTTACCTTTTAGCCTTAATTAATTCCTTGGCTATGAAGGGTCTTTCTTGAAGCTTTCTTCTTTCTTGATTTCTCCTAGGGGAATTCTTGGAACTTCTTGTGTGGTGAGGGATTATTGTGGTGGGGGTTCTAGATGCCTCTTAAGTCCCCTATTTATATACCTAGGAGTCCTAATTAGGAACTAATATTATAGGCTTGCTAATTCTATTCCTTTTAGGGCTAGGGGTTGGGTTTTAGGGGTGAGGGCCCACGGACTATGGTGGGCCTTTTCTAAATTAATTATTGTAATTTAGTTCTTTCTTCGGATATTTGATTAAATGATTAATTGGTTTTAGGGGTCGTAACACGGGGTGTTACAGTGTGTGTGTGTGTGTGTGTGTGTGGAAGGGTTCAGGTGCGGTTGATGCTTCCCATGCGGTTGTGCGGTTGGACGCACCTTAAATAAACAAATCACCACGCACCTTAAGTCCACAAACAAAGCACCTTAAGAACACAAATCACGCACCTTAAGAACACAAATCACTCATCTTAAGTACAAAAACCACACACATTAAGCACAGAACAAAGCACATTGAGCATAAAATTCACACACTTAAGATTTTAAAATGTCTCACAATAAGCGCAAACTCACGCACATTAAGTACAAAATCTACGCACATTAAGCACAAACCTCACGCACATTAAGCATTAAACTGACGCACTTTAAGTATTAACTCACAAACCTTAATCACTAACCCCACGCACCTTACGCACAAGACTCACGCACATTAATCACAAAACCACTCACCTTAATTTTGACCTAGATGCAAAAATTATAAAATTGCCACCGCGTGTTTGTTTTTAATTTTGGTAATCTTGGACGTTGATTTAAACGAGATGAATGACTTAGATTAAACCGCACCTGATGCGTTCACCCGCACCAGAACCGATTTATATATATAATTTAACTGGGTAGAACTTTGTGTGTTTAAAAAAATAAAGACAAATACAGTTTCTACACTAACTTGATATAAATTATAGATTCAATGAAAAAACAAAATAAAGGGAGAAATATACTTGAATTTTTATAGATTTGTGTTTTTTTTTTTTTTTTTTTTTTGGTGTCGTTTAGTCATCCACAGTCATTACTCCTATGTTAAAGACCAAAGAGTCGAGATTTGGTGATAAAAAAACATATATATGCTATGTCATTCAAGTATTTTGTTTTTTTCACAACATAGTGCTCACAGTGATAAAGAAGTCGTCGGGGGTACCATATGTAAACATTTGAGGCATATAACGTATATGACTACTGATTAATATGTTAATCAGCTTTCAAAGATTGTTAGATCTGTGCTACATCATTCAAGTATTTTTCACGATATATTGTCAAATTTATAAATTAACAAGATAACCTGAAAATATTTCACTTGTGCAGAACTCAAAGATTGTCTAGTTTTTTGCAAACTGACCGTTGTGATATCCAACTACTCTTAATAACGGCTCCAGTTTTACATGTCTAGAGGCAATAAATTAATATAAAAGAACATTAATAAAAATACTAAGTTAAGTTATATTTTGCTGTCAAATTTGATATTAACCTAATATATATACATCAAAGGGCATACTCATCACAGTGACCAGGGCAATCTGATCTCTGGACAGTGTCCCCCTTGAAGAAGTCCAATACAACTAGCTTCATTCCCATGAACACACTCAAGCCCTTCCATGGCTTTTGCAACGCGGATACCTGCAATTGAGAGCCAACTGATGTCTTAAAGCATAAAGTAACACCACACCAAGTCTACATTATCAACAATATGAAAACCAAAGAAGATGGTCAGGAATCATGATAAGATGACTACATTATCAACCATATGAAAACCAAAGAAGATGGCCAGGAATCATGATAAGATGACTACATTATCAACCATTTGAAAGCCAAAGAGGATGACCAGCAATCATGATAAGATGGCTACATTATTAACCATCAACATTAAATATTACATTTTAATTTAAAAGTATTACATTTTTTAATAACAAATAATTTATTCCAAATTAACATTATATTTTTGAAGTATTACATTCTCATTTTGAACCATCCTATATATCTCACACTTATTATCATGAAAAATACTATTTCTAGCTACTTCCAAATTCCACTCCCAACTTTTACCCTTTCTTACAAAATTTTGATGTTGACATTTATTTTGGGACCTATAAGATGAAGATAATTTATCATTTTTTTTTCACATCATGGGGTAAAAGTGAAGGAGCAAAAATATGTAGTATATGTAGTAAAACTAACGTGATTGTGATGCATTCATTCACTATTACAAATAACACGTTTAATGTTGTTTTTTTGAGACTTTTGACGTCGATTTTCCGCCGACGTTGCAGACGTTGTAAAGAAAAGATACGACATCGGTTAAAAAACCGACGTAGTATATATTTTTAAAATTTTTAAAATTAACATACGACGTCGATTTTTAGCTAAAAATCGATGTCATAAGTATATATTAAATATAATATAGAGATGCCACGTAAGTTATTTAAAATAACCGACGTGGTATTGTATTAAAAAAAATTAAAAAAAAAAAACAAATGACATCGGTTAGTGTACTGTACGTAGATCAAAGTTCACCAGCAATATGCCAACACTGGACGAGATTTGAAAAATTATTTCAAAATAGAATCCCTGTTCAACAGCAATACACGAATAATATTTCAAAAATCAAAATACAAACCTGTGGACAAGATTAGAAAAATAAACGATATAATCCCTGTTCACCAACATATGTAATCAGTATTCCTCATGTGCACAAGTAGAAAACATCTTGTAAAATGGTGTATATAGAACCTATATCAACTGATCTTTACATTCACATGACACCATACAAATAAAAATAAAAATAAAAACTTTTTTCTAATATGAAAAATCAAACACAAACATGATGTAGACGAGATCCCTATGGTGTGCGATTTGTGGCGAGCGGTGGCTGTGGCGCGAGGAGCTGAAACTGGAGTGAAACTCGTGGAGCTGTGTGGCGAGTGGTGGCTATGTATGACAATACTAGAGCGAAACTCGTGCAGCTGTGCGACGAGGAAGCGGAATAAGAAGGCGACGAAGAATACTACGATAGCGACGGCGAGATAGGAGAGAAGAAAAGTAGACCGGCGAGATACGTCCCTCAAGCCCTGTTCGTCACCTCGTGACGCGTTCTCAAGCTTCCAGGCATGTAAGAAATTTGGTATCAGAGCCCGTTGTCATGGGCGAACCAACATTGGCAGGTGCCGTCCAAAACCTTCACATTGTTGTCGAAGCTATGAAAGCAGACCAAGACGAGCTCCGTCAGATGTTCTGGCAGCTCTTGGCTAGGAAAGAGACGACAGACGGACGAGAGGACCCATTCAGTTGAATCCACCATTGCGAGCATCTCTTTAGGGCGCAAAACACTCCTGCTTGCGACTACGTTAGCTTGGTGGCTTTCCACTTGACTGGGGTGGCGCAAATGTGGCATTTCTAGTTAGAGATAGAGGAACCCGAACTTACCTGACCTCAATTCAAGCAACGCTGCTACCTGCGTTTCGGCCCTAGCCTCCAGAGTAATGCGCTTGGGTGTCTCACAAAGCTTAATCAGGGGGGTCGATCCGTTGAAGAATACAATGATGATTTCCAATCAATGCTGCATCACCCTACAACAGTCTTCCATGACCAAATCGTCGACCTCTACACCGCGGGTTTAGACGATTGGCTCCGAATCAACGTCGAAAACCAGCGACCGTCGATTTTGGATGTTGCCATGAACCTCGCCAGATCGTTCTCTCGCTGGAAACTCTACATTCCAGAACATCGGTCACCGCATGCTGACTCGTCGTTTTCTCCCTTCGCATGTGGATCTTCACGGGCAGGGACACAGTCGCGCCCTGTTGCTCGACCTGGGCAAACGAATCCTATGCAACCTGGGTATACGGCTCTGGCGACTTCGACGGCGAGCTCCACTAAAAGTTTCTCTGTCGCGAACCTAGGACAGCTACGTCTCTGTTACTGTACGACAGCGGATCGCGTGGAGCAGCTGGAGCGGCGCCCTCTTCTTTTTCTCCCTGAACGGCGTCTCTCACGTTCAGAATATAAGCATCAATGCTCCAATGGTCTTTGTTTTCACTTTGACGAATGCTAGACTCTGGCTCATAATTGTAAATATCTCTTTTTATTGGTTATTGATGAACACGCATGCGATAATGACCACGAACAGTCCGAGCACGCGCAAATCGATTTCGAGAGAACCGGGTATTTCGCTTCATGTGATAACAGGCACTAGTAACAACAACACCATGCGAGTCAAGTTGTAGATTAACACCTCACCAATTACGGCCTTGATTGACTCTGGAAGTACGCACAATTTTGTGGATTCGAGCATGGCTAAACGCTTGGCTTTACTGATACGAGGGTGCCTGTATTTGCAAGTCGTTGTGGCAAATAGAGAGTGCATCACCGGACTAGGTGTTTGTGAAGACATACTAATTTGGAAGGATGACCATTTTTTCCTGTTAATTTATATGTCATTCCTTTAGTTGGTTTTGAAATTGTACTTGGTGTAAACTGGTGTACGTGCTAGTAATGCATTGAAGCACATTTTGACCGACTACTCTAACATTTTTCATGAACCTACGGTATTGCCACCTCAACGCTAGTGCGACCATCGCATTACTTTAATCACTAAGGTAGACCCGATGGCCGTTCAGTACAAAGACTACCTAAGTTATTTGTTAGGAAGGGAAGACGATTTCACTTCGGCCACAAGGCCAATTAAGAAGTTGTTAACCGCTGAACAAAAGCTGCTAGTCATGATTGTATCAGACAGCCTGTTGCCCACTAACAACAAGAGCAAAGATGTGGGAAGCCTTTAATGCACCTTTGCCTATTTCCTTAAGCACAAGGTCAAATTCAACTTACCCACCCTCATGTTAAAACACATGGAGTTTTGCAAGTCTAGCAATCGACTCAGCCTACCCTACGGAATGATCCTAAGTTGGATTATGGAAAGAGAAGGGATAGATGTGAGCCGAATCGAAGCTAGGCCCATAAGTGGGATGGTTTTCAACGCCCAGAACCTCCGCCGCAATGACATCTACCATATCGGAGAGGGAAAATACATCACCCTCGAGGAGGTATGCTTGAAACCCCCGACTGAACAAAGATTGCTAGTGGAGCAATTGGGCATTTCAAACAAAAAGATGAAGCAAGTCGCGCAAGAAGAAAAGGAACAAGAGGAACAAGAAGAAGATGAGCCAAACCACCCGGAACCGCAAGGGGAAGGGGAACCGCGGAGGACCAAGACGAGAGATCCACCAATTAACGTATCCTCGCGCAACTCGTGAGGTAAAACAGGGTCATGGAAGAAGGATTCTCGTCCTTGATTTTCACGACAAGCTCCTTGGACCGGAGAGTGTCGGTGATCGAGGCTATGCTTGGCGCACGCGGAGCTTCAAGCTCGGGAGCAGGAAACCAAGGTACACCTAAACCTCAAACCTTACTTGCCTTCTAACTTGATCAATCCTTACCTTATGCCCATTAGAAAACGAGCGTGTTCAGCAATTTCCTGATTTAATGGTGAAACTACATTATACCCGGGAACTAGGGGAGTAACCTGTGTCTAAGCTTCAGGGACGAAGCTTCTTGTAAGAGGGGAAGAGTGTAACACCCAGTGTTACGGCCTTTAAATCCGGATTAATTATGGAATTAATCCCATTAATAAATATTTTTTTAAAAAGGATTTAATTGGGCTAGAATTCCCTTAATTAATTAATGTGGTCCACAATGGACCATGGACCCTTATCCCTAACGAAGCCTTCAATCCTGTTAGGAATAGAGAAAGTGGGCCTTTATATTCAGATTCTAGTTAGGATTCCTGAATCTATATATAGGGGATTAGGAAGCACTTAGAAACCCTACCACGGTTAGCTCTATTACTCGAAATATTCACCCAGGAAACCTAGCAAAGGAATTCCCCACCACCGAGCCTAGGGAGATCAATTGGAAGAGAATCTTAGAGAAGAACCTTAGTAGCCAAGGGAAATTGATTAAGGCTAAGAGGTAACCATGTCTTACAAAACCTATTTTCCTTGCTATTGTGTATTGATTGGCTCCGTTGGTTGATTGAATGTGTGATTTTGTTTATATATCTTGTTAGAGCTTGTCTTTAGATTTATATGGTGAATTCTTGATATTCTTGATGGCCCTGCGTGGTTATTAGTATGATCTTGTATTTAATTATGTCTAGAGCTTGTCCCTAGGGTTTATATTGTGAATCTTGTTGTTGTAACGTTCTTGGTGTTCTTGGGTGGGTTTATGCATGCTCGAGTGTTGATTCTAGTTTATGACTTGTCTTTAGGGTTTTGCATATAGATTTCTTGATGTTCTTGAGGTTCCGGATGCTCCTGAATTGTTATGTGGTCGATGTCGAGTCTGGGCATGTTTAGGTATTGTGTTAGGACATAATTGTGGTGCTTCTTGGTTTAATTCGTGTTGATCGAATCTGTGTTGTTGTTGATATATATTGGGATGTGTTTGGACATGGTTTCGGGTTTAATTGTGGAATTCCCGGGTCGGGAAAAGTGCCGGAATCCCTTCGTACCAGTGGGGGGTCGGTGGGGAGACGAGTCCCCATTGACCGCCCGCCGGTTCCTTGTCGCCGTATTAGCGGACGGACGACCGCCCGCTGGTACACGGCCGCCCACCCGCTGGTACGGGGCGGCGTGGCGGGTCGTTTTCCCCCGTTTGTTATTTCCCCGTGCCCCGTTGTACCCCGTTCGATGTTTATGGGTCTCGTGCGATGTTTTTAGTACCGTTTTAGGCATTTGTGTGTAGTGTGTATTGTTGTTATTGAGCTTTGATTGTTGTTATTGATTTCTGTTGACTTATTGAATGGTGATGGGTGTTATTATCATTGCGCAATGATGGTTGTGATTGATGAGAAAGAAGATGTGATTGGTGGAAATGAATTATTGACGGTTAGCACAACGAGTGCTCGGTCATTGTGCTATAGGAATTGACCACCCTTGATTTGCTTGCTAAAGGCATGGATCAAGTTATAAGCACCGCTGTGCCATGTCAAGCGCTATATGCATTGACCCCTTGATTATAGTGCTATAGGCACGGGTCATGCGAATGGCACTGCGGAGCTACCATATAGGTGGATTTGTTGGTGGTGTTAGTGGGGGGCATGTGTGCTCCAGAGGAATAAGGGAGACGATATAAGGGTGCCTTAAGGTACATGTTGGAACTGATATAAGGGTGGAGAGGTGTAAAGGTTGGAACTTGGTATAAGGTTGGATGATGGATGTGTTCTCTGTTGACTATTTGTTGTTATTAATTGTCGTTGAACTCCATCGTTGTCATTATTTGTTATTGTTGAGCTTTGTTGATTTACCGTGTAAGCGTAGGATGCATGCTAGTATCTTTGTGGTATTTGTAATGTCGTCTTGTTGTGTCCTGAGTATTGATCTTGATTTTAAAGCTAGCGTTGCCTAAGATTATATATGTATTCCGGTTTCAAAATGATTTTGTATATTTATACGTATTGTACTCAACGCGTGGGAGTGTGTTACTCAGCATTATTCGCTGACGGTAGTTATACCATATGTTTTACAGGTGCTGATCATTAGCTATGGAGCGCGCTAGTTGGACCCGTGGACTTAGCTTATAGTCCTACCGTTAATAGATGGGATGCGTGCTGTGGATTGTATTTGAATATTGATTTATGGATTACACATGTTTGGGTAGTCTTAGCCTGTGCATTAGGTTCTCAAACCTAGGTGTGGCATAACACCCCGACTCTTGCGGATAGTTTATGCTCTATTTGGATGATTATTGTCAGATTGCCTTTATTATATAAGTTTTAAATGTTTTAAAAATTAGGGGTGTTACAGGATTAGTAAGCTCTTGGGTTACGACTTTGAAGTCGAGTTTCGTGCGGGCAGACTTACTACAATGGCAGATGCGTTATCCCGAAGGAACGAGGAAACTTCTTCTCTCATGGTGCTTTCAGCCCCAGTGTCTCCCATTTTGCATTCTATTCATCATGAACTTGCTGCTTTGGATACAGTTCAAACTCTAATTGGAAAAATCAAGATCGGAACTGAGGGACCTAACTGGTCATTGGATGGTGAGCTTATCCGTTACAAAGGTAAGCTCTTTCTTCTTTCGAACTCTCCACTAATTCCGATTATTATTGCATGTTTTCACGACATTTCGCACGAAGGGGCCATAAAGACTATTTTCGCATCTCCCGGGAATTCTTTTGGACTGGGATGAGGGGTGTTGTTCACGATTTCATACGGAAATGCAACCTGTCAACGTTGCAAATGGGAGAAACTCCACCCAGCGGGCCTCCTCCAACCATTGGTCCATTGCCCATTCTGTCGCTTATCTGGAGTGACATTTCGCTAGACCTCATTGAAGGCTTATCGAAAGTTCACATCAAATCAGTCATTCTGTCCGTCATCGACCGCCTGTCCAAGTACGTGCATTTCATTCCCCTCGTTCACCCCTATACAAAGGCCACAGTTGCAAGTATCTTTTTTTGCACATGTTGTCCAGCTTCACGGCATTCCGAAGTCCATCGTCAGTGCTCAAGATGTGGCATTTACTAGTGCCTTTTGGAAGGAGCTATTTCGGTTCAACGGGACTACTCTATCCTTTTCATCCTATTATCACTCGTAGAAGGATGGCCAGACTGAGGTTACTAACCGCACCATTGCCATACCTATGTTGCCTAGTAGGTTACTGCCCGAGAAAGTGGATTAACTACCTTCCTTGGGCCAAATACTGCTACAACACATCATTTTCACTCGGCTTTACAGATTACACCGTTCCGTGTTATTTACGGCTGCGACCCTCCACGTCTCTTGTCCTACGAACCGGGGGTGTCCAACCTTAACGCAGTGGATGTGGTGCTTCGGGACCGCGATGCATTTTTAGTCTTGGTTCGGGACCACCTTAACACTGCTCAGGTACATATGGAAAAGTTATACAATCGCACGAACCGCGATGTTGAATATGATGTGGGACAATGGGTTTGACTCTGTCTACACCTCTACCGACAGCTCTCGGTCAATCGCCGGGTGTTCTACAAGCTCTAGCCGAAGTTTTTTGGTCCTTTCTGCGTACTTAAGCGCGTGGCTAACGTCGCCTACCAGCTCTCCCTTCCTTCTTCCAGACAGATTCATGATGTCTTCCATGTGTCCTTGCTAAAGCCCCTGAACTGCCCCCACAACACGATGGTAGAGTCTTGCTCCAACCTCACCTTGTGTCCAAATCTCGGTTGAATCGAAGATTCAAGGAAGTTTTAGTCCATTGAGTTGGCGCAGCTCCTGAATATGCTTCCGGGGAGCCCTTGAACCATTTTCGGTTGCTTTTACCGAATTTCTAGTCAAATGATAAAACACAAGTGAGAAGTGTGTTTTACACATTTTTGTCAAAAAAAAAAAAAAGGGAAAGCACATTTTGGGAAATGCATACCCTTCCTACACATTTTTGTCATTTGCCCTAAATAAGGGTGACTCAATCCTCGAGAAATCTAACTTACTTGTTCAGGGATGAGGGGGCTGACTCCCTGACCCCACAACCAAGAACTTAAAAGGGTCCCACCAAGATCATGTCTCTTACTGCATGGCACGTTCCTGCAAGCTAGTTAAGCGCTTCATTCAGATTTCAATGGTGACACCACTACTGTGCTCAGTTTTCGCTTCTGCATGAGCAAGTATGTACCTACAGTATCAATACGCAGGGAAAGAAATATCCCATGGAGCAAAGGTAAGAAAACGTTAGATTCTTTTTCTTTTCCAACAAAATATGTTTCGCAAAATCTTAGAATGAAATCTGAAAATCTGCCAAAAGCCAAAAGGCCTTGACAACATACGGCTTGGCAGTTGGCACAATTTCAGGGACCGAAATTCTCTCTATTTTCTCTCTCTTACCTCGTTGGATTAATGATGATCAGTAATCTTGAATAAATGTAGCCCTCTAGCTCCATTTACAATTTTTTTTTTTTTTTTTTTTTTTTTTGGGTTTATCTGAAATTGTATATTGTTTATAGAAACTATTTTTTATTAAACAGTTTAATTTTCAAGAAAAATAAAATCATATTTTGTCCCCAGATTCGGAACCCTCACCTCCTTGACCAGAATCCTGCATCAATCCAGAAAACAAGTATAGGAATTATATGCCCATTTACACATATACGATATACAATTTTCTGTGATTCAATTCTGATGCTGAGTTTCTGGTCTGGGTTTTTCGAGTTTTAATCTTTTGGGGGTCTACATACATTCTTTAGGATTCTTGATGATTTCTCTGTTCCCAAATCTTGTTGAGTAGGTCATTTAACATGCATAGATTATAGACACACATATTCATGCACTTTTGCCCATTTCATTCATTTAGTGAACATTATTGGTGTTGGTTTTGATTGGTAGAATCTGGGTTCTTGAGGTTCTGAGGGTAACCATCTATTGGAATTAATTTGCTTGTGCCCTTTAGGATTTTGGGTTCTTCAGAAAGAATTGATATTTGGGACTTTGGGTGGTATTTGAGACAAGTTCTGGCCTTATTTTACTGTTCAAGTGGATACTGAGTTTTGGCTGATTTGTGTTTTTTAATGGTGGGTTAGAATTGGGACAATAATTGCCAAAATTTGAGTATAAAGATACATTGGAAATCGAATGGCTGGTGAAAGTTGATTATGCGAATTTGGAGCTCATCTGTTTGGCAGAACAAGTTGTTCCCAAGAGATGGGCGGCTTTTGTTCTAAGGAATCAGAAGTAAGTGATTATGGCACTGATGATGAGGCAAGTAAAGAAAAGGAGTCGAGTAAGTCTTCAGTACCGATTAAACTAGATTTAACTAATCCTGTCACAGAAGGATCTGAGCATTCTAAGCATAAGCCGGGACTTGAAAGAAACGGGTCATCTGTTACTGCTTCAAAAGTTGAGGATGATGGGAAAACAAGAACCTTTGAGAGGCCTAGAGGTGGACACCGGAGGGGATCAACTGTGGATCTTGGAATGAGTAGGGTCGTGAGTATGCCTGACAGCGTAAGGGGAGAACAATCGGCTGCCGGATGGCCAACCTGGCTAAGTGCAGTTGCTGCCGAGGCCATTCATGGGTGGCTTCCTCGAAGTGCAGATTCGTTTGAAAAATTAAACAAAGTTAGTTCTAAAGCTTCTTCAAACAAAATTTTTTAGTCACTTGAATACGTCTAGGAGAAATTGTAATCAAAATGAGTATGAAAATTTGAAAACCCATCTTTTTAACAGTATATACTGATATTGCAGATTGGTCAAGGGACATATAGTAGTGTTTACAAGGCCCGAGACCTTACAAATAATAAAATTGTTGCCATGAAGAAGGTAAGGTTTGTGAATATGGATGCAGAAAGTGTTCGCTTCATGTCAAGGGAAATATGTATCTTGCGAAGATTGGACCACCCAAATGTTATGAAACTTGAGGCTGTTGTCACGTCAACAATGTCAGGGAGCTTATATCTTGTGTTTGAATACATGGAGCACGACCTTTCTGGGCTTGCGATAGCTCATGGGTCCAAGTTTACTGAATCACAGGTATGGCTTTCACCTTTTCAGCTTCTGCTAATCTATTAGGTACCGTCATAGATCATGATAGCCACTTCGTCATATCTTCCAAATATCTTCTGTGGCACAATATGGTAGCCAAGTAATATAGTGAAGGTAGAATAAGAAAAGGATACAGATAACAATGTGAATAGTTGATGAATTTCTATTCTCATGGGAGGAACCGAAGAAGTGGGGAAGATTAGGTCAGACGTGTTAAGAGTCCCACATTGAAAATATAAGAGAAAATACGGGTTTATAAGGCTAGGAGTTAGACTAGCTAATTGATTGGATTCAGTCTTTTAGTTTGGTTTGGTCCATGTGCATTATAGCACAGCCCAATCTTTAGATTATAACATGGTATTAGAGCCTGTTCGGTCCACAGATGGATTAGACTAGCTAATTGATTGGGTCCACTTTGTCTTGTATATATTCTTATATATGGCAGATTAAGTGCTATATGCAACAACTGCTTTCTGGATTGGATCACTGTCACAGTCGTGGTGTACTTCACCGAGACATCAAGGGTTCAAATCTTCTCCTCAATGATAATGGTATTATGAAGATTGGAGACCTTGGTCTGGCTACAATTTTCTATCCCGACCAAAAGCAGCCATTAACAAGTCGAGTTGTAACTCTGTGGTATAGAGCTCCCGAGCTTTTGCTCGGTGAAACTAACTATGGAGTGGCCATTGATATGTGGAGTGCTGGTTGCATCCTTGCAGAATTATTTGCCGGGAAGCCTATAATGCCGGGAAGAACAGAGGTACACTCCTTGGAAATCCCTTTTCTTCTTGTACTCTCCAGTCATTTCTTTGTTATTTCCTATACGATACACTTTTCATGTTTGACAGAGACAATTAAAAAATTATCCAGGTAGAGCAAGTGCATAAAATCTTCAAGCTTTGTGGGTCGCCTTCTGAGGAATATTGGCAGAAAACGAGGTTGCCTCTCGCCACTAGTTTTAAACCACAGCAGCCATACACACGCTGCGTCACCGACACCTTCAAGGACTTTCCTCCTTCAGCTTTAACTCTTCTTGACACCCTACTTTCAATAGAACCCGAGGAGCGTGGGACTGCTGCTTCTGCACTAAGTAGTGCGGTACGCAATAACTTTTTCATTGATTTTTGCTTTCTGAAATTCTTATATCCTAACTCCTAATTCCTAAACAACTGTGTATCTTTTTGTATGGAGATTCATGAATTTCACTAGTTAGAATAGGCCCCTTAAATGGCCATTGATTATTATTTTTATTATTACTCCGTATTATTTTTCTAATTCTGAATCTACAAGAATAAGATGAAAATTGTATAATTTTAACTGAAATGACTATTCATGCTATCAGTTGGGTTAATAATTTGATAGTTTTTAATGGTCGCTAAGCACTCTTGCCTCAGAAACTGGTTCATAATGAATCTTTCGTCTCCAGTTCTTCACAACAAAACCGCCACCCTGTGATCCATCATGTTTACCCAAATACCCTCCAAGTAAGGAACTTGACGCAAGGATTCGAGATGAGAAGGAAAGAAGGTATTTTGTTCGTTTGCTAGGAAATAATATTTAATTGATTATTTCCAGATTCAACCTTTATATGTAGTGTTAGCCTAAATACTTGCAGTAAATTCATAAAAACCATTGAAGTTATAATACATGACAATTTTTATGGAATAATACATGAACTTCACGTACATGTTATTCATGCTATTTCCAGGAAAAAAGCTGAGAGTGTGAAAGGGCGTCGAGGTGAAAATAGGAAGAAGAATTCAAGAGAATCTAACGGACCACCTGCAGAATTCAATGCTCAGAGACAGGTCTATTTTCTTGGATTCTTATTGAAAATTTTGGTTGCCATTTAAAATTTTCTTAGTGTTACTGTTTAACATGAATGGCATAGAATTTGCAGGGGCAGTCAAATAACACCCCAAGTAGAGCAGGCTTCCATAATGAGCCACCACCGGAAAATTATAAGAATGGGATCACTCATTCCAATTCGGTGATTCATCCGAATGCATGTAGTCGCAAAGAAAAGGATGTAGGAGGTCAAACAGTCCACAGACTGACCCATCATGGTGGAGAGATGCTAAGTCATGGTTTTCAAAAGACTCGACATGTTAAAGAGTTGTCGAGTACTTTGAGAGACCAGGATACCGGAGTAAGTCCTTAAAATAGTTTTTCCCTTAAACAAGCTTGAACTTTTGCTTCGGTATCCAAATTCACAATTGATATACCATGAGTCCCCTAAACAAGTAAGTCTTATACGAGGGGTAACTCCAGCTTGGCTGGCTAAGGATGCAAACTTGTAACCACAGTAAGTAAGTCCTATACGAGGGGTAACTCTAGCCAAGCTGGCTAAGGATACAAACCTGTAACCACAATGTCACGAGTTCAAATTCTAGTCTTCTTGGTTTGAGTGGTTAGCTATGGGCAACCTAGGCTGGTTTACCTCCTTGTGGTCCTTTGCCAGCTAGGGTCACAAGGCGGGGGTGTAGACCTCTCATTCATAAATTAAGTCCTGTACGAGGGGGTAACTGCAGCCAAGCTGGCTAAGGATACAAACCTGTAACTACAATGTCACGAGTTCGAATTCTAGTCTTCTTAGTTTGAGTTGGTTAGCTATGGGCAACTTAGGCTGGTTTACCTCCTTGTGGTCCTTTGCCAGCTAGGGTCACAAGGCAGGGGTGTAGACCCCTCGTTCATAAATTAAGTCCTATACGAGTCCCTTACATATTGCATGAGGTCTTCTGCACATGATTTCACTATCCTAATTAACCAATGGAAAATGTCATCTATTGTTGCAATAAAATTACCTTCTGGCAAGTGTAGTTTCCCTCCACTTTCAAGCTTCTTGACTTGAGTTATACTTTACCTGTATTTTCAGGTTTATGTTCCGAAGAGAAATAGGATTCATTGCTCTGGGCCATTGATGCCTCCCGGGGGAAACATGGAAGACATGCTGAGGGAACATGAGAGACAAATTCTAGAGGCAGTTCGCAAAGCCAAGACCAAAAATAAGTGATAAGATTAAGTCGATCAGTTTCAGTAGAAATGATGACGAGGGAGAGAGCGCTTGGAATCACGAGCACAATAGTGGTCTGGTTCAGGAGCCAACATAATTTGGATTTGGTACAAAGGTGAGAAACTTAAGATAATTTATACAGAAAGAAGAAGAGAATTCTGCCTATAAGTTGGTTGAACAGTATGGAGATGTTTGCTTTGCTCAACCATATGGTTTATACACAATACATGTATACAATGTAAATCCTTCTCTTATTTTAATAGTCAACATGGTCTGCAAATTTGAAGTTCACTAGGTGGCCTCTGTAACCTGTCCAAAAGTTCAATTTTGTTAGTTAGAGAGATTAGTCCTACCCTACTCTCCTTTTCTTTCAATGAGAAGTGCAGTATATATGTGCCTTTTCACTAGAAAAGTGAAAGTGATTTTCCTGTTTCATTTAAAAATATTGTCCAATATACAACTCAAATTTTTAAGAAACATTTAAAATGGTTCATAGACAGTATTTGAGAAAAGAGATCAAGGTTCGAAACTCAACAGTGGCAGTGTGAAAATTATGCCCAAAGTGGACAAATTCCTTGTGTGCACTGACAGTTGGCTATATCTACTGAGCCACTGAGTTACCGTAATTTACATCCTCTCACATGCTCTGTCGGCCTGGGGTGAGTCGGGGAAGAAGAAACTTTTTTTTTTTTGTCGACCATGAGGTGTCCTGAGCAGGAGACACATTTTAAGTCCGTACCATACTCAGACTAATCCCCATTCAGACCGGACCGATCAAATTAGGAGGCAAAGTGTTGGTCAGATTGATTTTTCCATACGAGGGGAGGTTCAAACTCCCGACCTCTTTTAAGGGACAAGAGTGCACAACCACTTACGCCAACCAAGCTAGTTAGAAGAAACATTTAAAATGAAAATTATTCACCCTGGATGGTAATAGTAGCAATTAGTAACCTTTCATTGAAGCAAATCTTGTTCTATTTACTTCTACATTACATACAGACAGATCTGGTTCAAACCAGCACTAGTGATGCCAAGTACTTAACAAACAAAAACATTAAAGACAATCATACTCTGGAAACCAAAAACATGGAGCCACTATTACTATAAGGCTATTATTATTTAGAAATATATGTGAACCTTATGTACATTGGACTGCAAACAAACTTCTTCATGATTAAACACTAACAGCTCTAAACCATGGGCGCGGGGAATCAAATGTCTTGCTTGGGCTTGCGACTTACTTCTGAGTAACGGCCGCCCATTAGCTGCAAAATCTCTTTCCACAAGTTCTCCGGTGGAGCTATCTGTGATGCCCCAAGAATCAAATTTGCACTACACGCCGCGACATACCAATAATCAGATTCAATCTCTTCCATCAATTGGTCTAGCTGCCACCCTGCATACCCAAAAAAGAATTTAAAATCTTGAGGTTTCAGTACCCCTTTCTTTACTAACGCTGATGCCTCTTCCAAAGTGTTACGAGCACCAAAGGACACGCCTGGAATCACCTCTTCGAACCTGTGAGTGTCAAACTTTCCTTCTGCTCTTAACAAGAACATACTTGCCTCAAGGGGTCCACCAAAATGCAAGGGACACTCGGCGAAGGTTGTCGCCAAGTCAAGATTGCTGGGTTTCATGTGTTTCATCTTTTTCCCCAGTGGGCGGTTTATGACAACTCCAAAAGGCCCCTCTTGAGGATGACTGGTTCCAGATTTGAGGAGAAGAACCACAGTTCTCTCAAAGGTGCGAACTCCATCGAGCTTTTCAGTGGCAACAAGGAGACAACCATTCTCAGGGGCTGCGATTGGGTGAGCCCACTTTGGAGGAAGAGGTTTAAAGCCAAAGGCTGTGCCATCATGCTTGTGAGGGTCAGAGACGGCGATTGCAGCCTGGAATTAGAAATTTTTGGAAGAATTAAGTGAAATGAGCTGTAATTTGAGCATCATAAACTTAACTTACAAATTTCATATTCTTCCACTGTAAAATTTGAGATATGTTCACTTTTGGTCCCCAATTATATCAGTTTTTTGTTTGTTTGTTTTGTTTTTGTTTTTGTTTTTGAGAAGTAAAATAACAAGATAAAGTTATTAGTTTACAGAACAGTTTTTAGAGTTATTAGACTTGACCCCAAAATCTAAATGGAACAATGGAATCTGATACTGCCACAAAATCAGAGGTATGCAATCAGTAAATTTTAAATACTAATTTTGAGATTGACATTATGGTAGGGGGATCAGAAGTGAATTTTTCTTGTAAAAATCAGATGAACACTTAAAACAGAAAAACACATTGCACAGAATTATTCAATTGACATTCTTAGATTCTTGATAGTAACGAGGGGAGTTATCACACTATATGTGAGCATCATACTTCATCATACTTCTCAGTAAATACTCCATAAAGTTACAAACTGGCCTATCTGTCAATAATCAAGTCTATCACAAGCCAATGCTCAACTAAAACTTAATCCTAATATAGTTGGATTTGGCTATACAAATTCTATTTCTCCATTCAACTCTACTAATACTCAAGCCACTTTCCTTGAAAATTCTAAACAAGTGCATCTTAGCAACAACCAGTTCAAAGAATAAAAGAAATATATATATAGATACTGGTTCAAATGCGGACAGTGCTTCCCGTGCGGCCAGTGCAGATTCATCATTAGGTATGCAAAAATGCACTACACAGTGTTCGAACATGCACCACAATGAAATGCACCAATGCACCACACTGCACCTAATGGTGCATTTCCGAACACTTAGTAGTGCATTTTATGCGTACCTAATGGTGAATAACCGCATAGCCGCACGGGAAGCACTGTCCAAAGGAACCTGGCCCTATATATATATATATATATATATATATATATATATATATATATATATATATATATATATATATATATATATGTATATATATGTATCTATATGTATGTATATGTATATATATGTACATATGTATGTATATGTATATATATATATACATATGTATGTATATGTATATATATATATATACATATGTATGTATATGTATATATATATATATATATATATATATATATATATATATATATATAACACTATATATTTCATTAACTGTTGAGGATAATCATTCCCTAATGTCAAAAATAGAGATTGTTTATCACAACTTATTGCTTTCTGAAAAAAGAGGCTTTTTAAAAGAAGCTTCAAGTTGGAGCTTCTTGAAAAAGAGGCCTTTATTTACTTATTTATTTTATTTTGTAATTTACCCCTAAAAGCCCTTTCTATTTTTGTTTGCCCTAACTTCTGCTTTTAGTAGCAGATAAGCTCCAAAATAAGTAGCGCCAAATATGCAATAAGTCAAAAAGGCCAAGAGATGATGTTCATGAATTATCATCGCACACTAACACATTGACAAGGAGATAAACCTTGAGTATGATATATAATTTTAGCATGTGAATGGAGCAGGGATACTTATTAAATCTAATAAAAAGTGACACCTAAAACTCTCTTTTATTGAAGGCTTAGTTTGGTGAAGTGACAATTCATAAACATTCAAGTAAACATCATAAGAAAGGAGATAATACCTGCTCCCGAATATAAAGAGAAGCTCTGAACTCTCTCCAGTCCAAAGGTTTATGATGGGATTCCTGGCCACCATTATTTTCAATGTTTCCTTCAGAAATAGGATTACTTTCTTCAAACGAGTTATCACCTTTCCCTTCATTTTAAGAGCATTGTACTTCGTGAGAGGCTAGTTTAAACGATGGAAATCTGTAACACATTACTTTTTAGAGAGCACAAACACTGAGGAATACGAGAATAGAATTTGACGGGTATATAGCACAACATAGAGCGGAGTAGTGGATTCTTAAAACTATAAAATACATTTTTTATAACTGTAGTAAGTATTAGGAACAATATTGATGCTCTGGACTCTAAACTTGAGTAGCTTCAAATAGAGTCCCATATAGTCTGTATCAACAATGCACCTAAAGAGTGAGTCTCCAGTGAGACCGCGCAAATTATGTTGTGGAAACGTGTTCACTATGCGCATGGTGAACACAGGGGTAAATCCATAATTTCTATGCTGTAGATTCATAATTTTGTTTTTCATTTGTTGTTAACGACGTTTCTCTCTTCGCAATCGCATTATTTCGTCTTCGCAGTTCAGATATTATGAATCTACAGTACAGAAATTATGAATCTACAGTATAAAAATTATGAATTTACAGTATAGAAATTATGAATCTACAGTATAGATGTTATGAATCTACAATATAGAAATTATGAATCTACAGCTTAGAAATTATGGATCTATCCCATGTTCACCATGCGCATGGTGAACACAGTTCCATAGCATAACTATTGGTGCGACCATACTTTTAAATCAAAATGTAATATTTAGGGTTGAATAGTTACTTATGAGAAAAAAATGCCTTTTGTGCTTAATTAGATTCTCAACTTTGATGGTTTTACCCAATTGGGTAGAACGCCGTCAAAATGGGCCCAACCCACTTTCCACCCTATCCCAAATTTATTTAAATATATTTTATGTATTTGAAGTTTGATTTAATGTTTAAAATTAATGTTTACTACAAGAATCAAACTCCAAACCTTTTAATTACTTTAACAATATAGAAACCAACTATACTAATGACATTTTGTGAATATATTTGTATTATTATGTATATATAACTTAGACATATTATGTTTATTACAAGTATTAATTAATATGATTAATTGTAACTTTATATAAATATTAATATATTTATATAGTAAATATAAAGTTTATTTATTACGTTAACTATATAAATTTATAAAAAAACATTTAAACTTTATAACTTAATAATATTATAATTATAAAATAAAAATATTACATATAAATTATATTAGTGTTAAATGTAAATTAAATAAATTATAATTACATTATAAATTAAAATCTAATTATATAAACATAAATTAAAATTTAATTATCTAAACATATATTATATATAAGCACACATCACATTTGTTCAATAAGTTCATTATGTTTAGTTGGTAAAGACTCAAAATTTTCACTAATAGGTTTAGGGTTCGAGTCTTAGTATATATGATTAATTAAAAATTTTAAAAGTAATATATAAATAATTATTTATTTAATTAATACAAAACGAGCTAGCGGGCTGGCCCGTTTAGCCCGCCAACTCGTGCTTGACCGGGTTGGGCCAAAAATCCCAACCCGGATTTGACAATTATTATAATAATAATATTATTATTATAAAGTTATAAAATTTTTATAAATTACTTTTTAGGTGCAGCATATTCTCCTATGAGACTGTCTCACGGATCATTGGTCAGACGGGTCGGATTTTTAATAAGTATTATAATTTTTATCATAATCTTCACTCTTCTAACTCTTAATATTATATTTTGATTTAAAAGTATCACATTTTTCGTCATAAGTACTACACTTTCTCTTATAAGTAACAATTAAACAATTTATCCATAATTAATAGTACATTTTTTGAATTAATACCTAATTTAGTCAAAGACTATAGTAGTTTTTCTCGATTTAATCATAAATTACTTTTTGTAAGTAATCAAGCTTCCTCCACTTATTAGGTGCTAAAGTTTTGACAACAGTGTAAGTAGCAGTTCATGACCAGAAGACAATGAGAAATTTTTGCTCATCCAAGACAAAATACAAGCTCATTATCACATTCAATAACACTATTTATAACTTTGCAAGGTTATATGTTCCTGGAGTTACACAATGGACTGTTTCGCAAATGCAAAATGAGATGATTTTCCCCAAGAATACATGATAACTTATCCATAAAAAAAAAAAAAAAAAAAAAAAAAGTTAAATCATTCAATTGAAGTTCCTAAAACATAGAATAAGTTTCAAACTAAATTATACGGAGAACTAATTTCCCAGGCAAAAAAGAAGTTCACAATTTCACAAGAACTCTCCAAAGAATTTATAAAAAAAATCCAAAAGATAGGCAAGAAGAATCAAGCATTACCTTGTGAAGAGGAGTTTGAGTTAGAATTCCCTGAATTTTTCTTCCCCGCAGCTCTGACCACAAACGATTTCGAGAACCCAGACGAAGAAAAGGCACCACCTTTCGGCAAATTGATATCAAAACCTCCCAAATGGTCGACCCGGAATGATGAACAAGGAGCCAAGGTTGTGCTCTTGATGTTACCAGAAAGAATGGGCTTCTCAAGAATCGAGCTTCTCAACAGCATAAATCTTATGTTTCCGGTACAATTGGAGTGCAGAGCTCCAAGAAGATCCATTGTTGAAGCAAGTCAAAACTTCGTGGAAAAATCCGGAGGCAAATGTGATAACAGATCGGGGGAAACAGATTTGGGGAAACAGATTGGGGAGTGGAGAAAAGGAATATGCCAAACACCCAAAGTATTTTAACGGATTTGGATGGGAGAGTGAAGCTCACTTTGGACTTTGGACTTTGGAGAGACGATCGATGGATGAAAGTGGGCCCCTTGAACTGATATTTTGTTACTCCTTGCTACATATATAGTGGGGTAGAATTCGAAATGAACAAATATCAATTTTGGTCCGAGTATAAGTAAAATAATGATTTTGGTTCACATCATGTTTAACTCCTATAAATTTTCATTCACAGTTATTATTTTAGTACCAATTTTTATCCACTACTATTATTTTAGTATAAAAATTCATCACGTCGGTCACCCTTTCATTTAAAACATGTCGAAATCTAAAAATTTTAAAGAGGCGTTTGGTTCAGTTCATTTTAGATTACCTAGGTCATTTGAGTCTGGTAATGTTATATTACCTTGTTTGGTTCAAGTTATGAGATTACCAAGTAATGTTATATTACTTGAAAGCTGATGTGGCGGTAATGTGATTACCCTCATTTTTTTTAGATAATCTTAGATTACCTTGAATTATTTCAACTTTGCCCTTGTTAACTAATTCTTATATAATAATAATAATAATAATAATAATAATAATAATAATAATAATAATAATAATAATAATAACAATAATAACAATAATAACAATAATAACAATAATAATAACAATAACAACAATAATAACAATAATAATAACAATAACAATAACAATAATTGGGGATGTCTCATCGCCCGTTTGGCACCCCACAAGTGAACACCACAGCGATCCTCCGGACCACATCGACGACGAGGGGGATATTGTTATGGATCTGGAAGCCGATCTGGGACAGGATGGCGCGTGCGAGGGTGGGGAGACGCATGAGTGTTCCTTCGTTTTGTTTTGTTTTTGTTGTGTTGGCTTCTCTTGCGTTTGGTTTCCGCTGTTTTCTTCTGTTCTGTTTTTATGAATTGTGTCTTCTAGAACTGCCAAGGGGCGGGAGGCAAGCAGTTCCTCCGTACCCTCAAAACCTTCATCAAGATTCACAAGCCTTGCATTTTGACCCTTTTTGAACCAAAAGTGTCAGGTGTGAAGGCCGACCCCGTTTGCAAACAGTTGGGGTAGTCGGACTGGGTTCGAGTGGAGGCTGTAGGCTTTAGCGGGGGAATCTGGGTCTTTTGGAAGGACCCGGTGCAACTTGCGATTCTCTTTACTCACCCCCAGTTCATTTTAATGCAGGTAAGGGACCGTGATCATCCACCATGGACCCTTGCATCAGTGTACGGGAGCCCGGTCCACAACCTGCGCCGCAGGCTTTGGCGGGATCTGAAACAGTTAGTCCGAAACATTTCGGGGCCCTGGCTTGTGGCCGGAGATTTTAATTCTGTGCTCCATGGCGATGAAACTCGTAACTATACCTCCTCCTGCTCTTTTCGTAATTCTGATTCTGATTTTGTTAATTGGGTGCAGGAAGAGGGACTCATCGATTTGGGTTTTTCGGGGCCCAGCTTGACTTGGGTTAAGGATGGGGCAAGTGTGACCGCCAAGGGTGCCCGATTGGATCGGGCTCTCGGCAACACGAAGTGGTGCACCAGATTTCAAGAAGCTCGTGTTGCCCACCTGGCCCGCGTAGGGTCAGATCATGCGCCTCTGTTGGTCCAGACTGAGGGCAACTGGCATACGCAACAGGCAACCCCTTTTATTTTCCAGGCGGCTTGGCTAACTCACGAAAGCTTTCGGGAGGTGGTGCAGCGTGCTTGGAACCCGGCTTCGGGAATCACAGAGAATACTCAAATTTTGGCTGCCAAGCTTGGGGACTGGAACAAATCGGATTTTGGTAACATTTTCAAACGCAAGAAGGTCTTGTTGTCCAGAATAAATGGCATTCAACGAGCCCTATCTTCAAAGCATCACAAGGGGCTTGTTAAGCTCGAAACAAAGCTAAGAGAGGACTTGGAGTCCGTTATGCATCAGGAGGAAATATTCTGGTACCAGCGGCCTAGGGAGGATTGGATACGATCCGGGGACAGGAACACCGCTTTTTATCATGCGGCTGCGGCGGTGTGCAAGTCCCGAAGCGCCATCACAACTCTTCGAGATGACAATGGGGTCTGGTTGACTAACGAGAATGGTCTTCGTAACCATATACATTCTTTTTATGTTCAACTTTTCAGGAAGGAAGTCAGCGCGCCCAACACCGACACCCTTGGCACATCCTTCCCCGCTCTCCGGGATATTGATTGGCTTTGTTTCAACAGACCGATCTCAGAAGAAGAAGTCCACATGGCTCTAAAAGACATGAAGCCATTCAAAGCACCAGGGCCTAATGGGTTCCAAGCTGGTTTCTATCAGAACACGTGGGATGTTACTGGAACCAGTTTATATACCATGATAAAGGAAGCGGTTATATCGGGGAACCTTCCGGAAGGCATCAACGAAACACTTATCGCCCTCATTCCGAAAGTTAGGGCTCCTGAGACTATTAAACAATTCCGGCCGATTAGCCTGTGCAACGTTAGCTACAAGCTGATCACCAAGACCATTACCAACAGGCTGAAGTTGATCTTCCCTAAGATCGTGGGACCCTATCAGAGTTCTTTCGTCCCGGGACGACAAATTACTGACAACGTGTTAATTTTTCAGGAAGTCATCCACTCCATGCGACAGAAGAGAGGATCACGGGGCTACATGGCTATCAAACTTGACCTGGAAAAAGCCTATGATCGGCTCTCCTGGGATTTCATCCAGGAAACCCTTGACTTTGTTGGCTTCGGTACGCAGTGGAAGTCTCTTATCATGACTTGCATCCGCACGCCCACGCTTTCTATAATTTGGAACGGAGAAAGGCTTGAGCCGTTTTGCCCAGAGAGGGGTATTAGGCAAGGCGATGCCATGTCCCCGGCCATTTTTGTTCTCTGTATGGAGAGACTTAGCCAGCTCATCGAATCTGCAGTGGGAAACAACAGGTGGAAAGGCATTAAATTAGCGCCAACTGGCCCAGTACTAACTCATCTCTGTTTTGCAGATGACATGGTGCTTTTCACGGAAGCTTCCATGGACCAGGTAGCGGTGATCCAGGAGTGCCTGGACAGATTTTGCAAAGCATCCGGTCAAAAGATTAGCCTTAGCAAGTCGCAGGTCCTGTTCTCCAAAAACACGGAGCAGAGCCTGGCAGAGGGCATAGCGGGTCGTCTCAACATTGGTCTTACTAACGACCTCGGAAAGTACCTGGGGGTACCGGCTATCCATGGGCGAATAACTCATAATACTTATGCGGACCTACTTTCCAGGATATCAGGGCGGCTAGAAGGGTGGAAGTCGAAAACACTTTCCATGGCGGGGAGGGTCGTCTTAGCCAGATCAGTTTTGAACGCCATGCCAGCGTATACTATGCAAACGGTCGCCTTACCAAAGAGTGTTTGCGCGGAGATCGAGAAGCGAACGTGAAGATTTATATGGGGGGTAGCGGTACGACAAATAAGATGAGCTTAGCACGCTGGGACCTCGTGACCTCGCCGAAGGATCAGCGGGGACTGGGAGTCAAGCGCATGCATGAAATGAACCAAGCTTACTTTGCCAAACTGGGGTGGCGGATGAGGAAAGAACCGGCTAGGCTTTGGGCTCGAACTTTGACTACAAAGTACTTCAAAGGGGGAGCGATCCAAACTGGAACATCAAGTAGACGAGCGATATCGAACGCATGGCGAGGGATTCTAGACGCTCAGACTTATGTAGACAGAGGGATTAAGCGGAATGTTCACGATGGGAATTCTACCAGGTTTTGGATGGACAAATGGATGGCCCCGGAGCCGCTATATGAATGCATGCGAGCACCTCTCGGTCTCCCTGACCTTTACGCAAACGTGAGGGACTATTGGGATACAAGTCGCAGATGGAAGTGGGAAGCTTTAGACAATGTTTTACCAATGGAAATGAAGGAGAGACTAGCAAGCTTTGTCCTAGCTGAGGACGGGATAGAGGATGGCACAGGCTGGGCTTTGGAAGCCAACGGAAGCTTTTCTATAAAGTCGGTGTACGCCATGATCCTGAAACACAACCAAAGCAGCCTACCTTTTGACTGGGATACTATCTGGAAGCTCCGCGTTTCGACGAGAATCGGCTTGTTTGTCTGGCTGGTTAAACATGGAAAAATACTTACAAATGCCAAGAGAACCAGGAGGAAACTAACAACTAATGCTATGTGTTTTTGCTGTGCAGGTAATGTGGAAAATCTGGAGCATTTGTTTCGACGGTGCCCGGCGGCAAGGGATGTGTGGGAAAACTCCATGCACGGGAGTATAAAAGCTGGGCTCAGAAACCTGACGTGGGAGGACTGGTTTGACGAAAACCTTAGGGGCGATGCCAAACATGGCTATGATGATGATTGGCCGGAACGTTTCGCAGTGAGGCTATGGTGGCTCTGGCGATGCCGAAATGACGAGGTGTTCAACGCAAAAGGACTGTCACCGGGGCAGAAGCGGGATTGGTTGACGCGCTATGATGAGGAGGTTAAGCTTGCGTTCGCCAAGCAGTGGTCACCGGCTAAAGTGGGAACAACGACAGAGGCAGTTCGGGTAGGATGGCTGCGCCCGGCTTGTGGATGGCTCAAGTTAAATGTGGATGGGAGTAGCAAAGGAGGCTCCTTAGCAGGTTGTGGAGGCGTCCTAAGAGATTCGCGAGGGGTGTGGTAGGGGGGTTTTACACATAAGATCGGCCGTTGCTCAGCAGAAGAGGCGGAGGCTTGGGGGCTTTTGTAAGGCTTACATATGGCGAAGGAACACGGCGCCAGGCATGTAGAAGTGGAATGTGAATCCAAAAGGATTATTGAGCATATGGGTAGAGCGATGGATGGTCATAGCCCATGCCACAACATCCTTCGCCGTTGCGCGCAGGAAGCAACACGTATTCTGGAGGTCAGATTTGCTCACGTTCACAGAGAGCAAAACAAGGTGGCAGATGCTTTGGCTAACTTGGCGACCTCTCACGAACTGGGGCTAAAAATCATCACGGTGCCACCAGTGGAAATTGAAGACTTAGTGAGACAGGATCAACTTGGAGGAACCTTCTTGCGACAGGCATGCCAGAATGCCATGCGATGAATTTAGTTTTCTGAGTGTTCTTTGGGTATCCCCCTCCTTCTGATAAAAAAATAACAACAACAACAACAACAACAACAACAACAACAACAATAACAACAACAACAACAACAACAAAAAAATAATAATAATAATAATAATAATGACTCTCCATTGTTTTGCCGTATACCACATATTTCCTTTCTAATGTTGGCCGCCCTTGAAGCTGGGAAATATTTTTCAAGGAACATTGTCTTCAAGTTGTTCCATGTGGTGATGCTCCCAGAAGGTAGATAGTATAGCCAATCCTTCGCTGAATCTTTCAAAGAAAAGGGAAAGGCTCTTAACTTGATTTGTTCTTCAGTAACCACAGTGGGTTTCATACTTGAACACACCACATGGAATTCCTTTAAGTGCTTGTGAGGATCTTCACCTGCAAGTCCATGAAAAGAAGGCAAAAGATGAATTAATCCAGATTTCAGTTCGAATTGTACATTGGCATCTAGAGCGGGAAAAGTGATGCATAAAGGTTGCTGATCCAAATTTGGAGCTCCAAGCTCTTTTAAAGTCGGATTTTGAGCCATGGGTTCCCCTTCTGAATCAGAATTGTTGGAGGGTTGAGGGTCGGTAGCCAGATCACTAAACTCCAATTTCCTCAAAGCTTGTTTCTTCCACCTGCGTACAGTTCTTTCAATTTCTGGATCGTACGGCAAGATTTTTTGATTAGCAGATCGAGTTATAGGCATAAACAAAAAGAAAATATATTGCAGCAATTATGTAAAGGTAACGAAAGAAAATGTTTTTTTTTTTAAATTTTTATGGGACAAATTAACGAGAAAAACAGATGAACAAATAAATAATTAAATAAACACAAAATAAGCTAGAAAAGCTCCCCGGCAATGGCGCCAAAATTTGGTGAGCTGTCGTAGGCTTCCAAATTAAAACCTTACAAACGTAGTAGCGGGAGTAAGGATCGATCCCACGAGGAGTAACTAGTTTAACTTTTGTGCTCAAATTAAAGGTAGGGGGGTTTGGAATATATCGAGAATAAAGATAAAATAAAAGAGAATTTAAATAAACAAGAAATTTAATTGAACGAATAAAGCAATGAAAATAATATATTGAAAACACTTATAATAGGAGACCTTGGTTAGTAAAGATCCACCACCGGCATTCAACACTGATCATTGATTAATAAAGTAATTAATATGCAATTGAATATTTGTCGTGAAATTATTTCATTTCTGTTTTCCCTTAGTTGTAGGTAAATAAAGCACAAGCGGTTTAATTACCCCTAACTACTAAATAATCTAAGACAAGCGCTATAGATTTAATTTAGTAGCAGCAATAGGAACTAGGAAAACCGACAAACTAAATAACACAAGCACAAGCGGTTGCATTTAATTTAGGAAAATATTCTACCCGAGACCAATTATCACTAAGCCGTCAATAATTAACCTCAGTTGCTACTGAATATTAGAATAATTTATAGCACAACATTATCTAATATAGCAAATAATTATATCAAATAAATAACTAGTAGGCCTCCCTAGCAATTAAATGATACAACTATTCAAATAATTTAGAAGAATATTTAATACTCAAAATGCATAAAAACATATATATAATAAAGTTAAATAAATAACCTTACAGCGTTATGAACTCCGGGGCTTCAATTCACTAAACCAACTAGAAATTAGCCACAAATGGACATTGATAAAAACTTCAATGAATACTATAGAGGAGGGAAGAATGAACGATTTACAATAGAAAAACTTCTACTATTTATACTATTCTTAAAATAAACTCAAATGAATCTCTACCACTCATTTTCCATTCTTTTAGTCGCATGATAAATTCCTCCTCAATTCTTGTACATAGTGCCGTCGAAATAGGACGTTGCTATGACTGCATGCACCTGTATGTAGGAATTAGAAAACACAATATAATGTTTTATTTATAGATTTATATTATATTTATATATTTATAGTACGTAATATATAGCAGTAAGTATTCTATATATTCTTTATATATTATATATTATTATTATTATTATTATTAGTAGTAGTAGTAGTAGTAGTAGTAGCAGCAGTAGCAGTAGCAGTAGTAGCAGTAGTAGCAGTAGTAGCAGTAGTAGTATTATATATTATTATTATTATTATTATTATTAGCAGTAGTAGCAGTAGTAGCAGCAGTAGTAGCAGTAGTAGCAGTAGCAGCAGTAGTAGGAGTAGTAGCAGTAGTAGCAGTAGCAGTAGCAGTAGCAGTAGCAGTAGCAGTAGCAATAGTAATAGTAGTAGTAGTAGTAGTAGTAGTAGTAGTATATACATATATATTATAATATATTATATATTTATTTAGTATTATATTTAGCTCATAAATTGTTAAACTCTAAAAATAACTAATTGTTAAATAATATGAAATAATTAATACGAAAATATTATAAAATGTACCTAAAATATATATTATAATATATTATATATTTATTTAGTATTATATTTAGCTCATAAATTGTTAAACTCTAAAAATAACTAATTGTTAAATAATATGAAATAATTAATACGAAAATATTATAAAATGTACCTAAAATATGAGTGTAAAATGCTCATATCAATATATATATATATATATATATATATATATATATATATATATATATATATATATAGGGTCCAGATCAGGTGAGGACCTAATCTTAGGTGAGGACGTGAGGACTAATCTAGACCATTAAATCAGAATGATGTATGACTGAGATTAAAAGGAACAAATCACACGGATTAAGAAAACAAATCCCTTTAAAATATTAAAATATATAAATTTAGGATAAATCAGTCTTATTAAAAGATGTGCATTCCTATACAAAATGTTGTGCATTCCTATACTGAGTGTCGTGCATCGATAACTTTATTGTTGTGCATTCAAACCCCGCCAAAAAATCATACAGTGGACACCCCAATGTCCAACGATGCACTGAACTATGCGCTATAATGCAAAACTCTCTAGCCTATAGTGCACAACTTACAACACTAGGTTGCACAATCAGCACACACGAATGCACAATCGTACTACCCATGCATTTATACATATACACGACAATCCAAATATAGACAATATTATACTCAAAAGAACGAACGAAAAAAATAAAAATATACTGATTAGTTTGCATGGGCGAACACTCAATCAATGATGAAAAAATCGCGGCTCCAAATTGCAACGATAATGATCCAAGAAAATAGGAAACCAATTTGGCCAAGAATTACACATGCGTTCACACTTAAAAAAAAATAGAAAAAGACACTACTACCCCACTTTAACAAAAAAGATCAATCCATGTCATCTCAAAAACTCAAATCTGGGCCATCCAAATAAAAAAACAAACGCACAAGATTAGTCCTCACGTCCTCACCTAAGATTAGGTCCTCACCTGATCCGGATCCTATATATATATATATATATATATATATATATATATATATATATATATATATATATATATATATATATATATATATATATATATATATATATATATATTATTGAGGGCATTATTGTAAATTGGTCCATATAATCTAAAATATAACCCTAAACAAAACAAGGTAATATTATATTACACCATCCAAATCAAACACACAAGGTAATCTTACATTTCCAAAATCTCAAATTAACTTCCAGGAGGTAATCCTATTACCTGGGGTAATCCAAGATTCCGTGAACCAAACGCCCCCAGGGCATTTTTGTTCTTTTCAACTTAAGATTTCAATTTGAGCATAAATAAAAGGATTTAAATCCTAAGATCTATCCCAATTCACAGTTCTCATCATCATGGCAAATTATATCATGCACCACGGTGCATGATCAATCATGCACCACGCTTCTTTTTTTTTAAATGAAAATAAACAGTGTTTGTTTTCCACCGTTTCGCACCCTTTTGCAAAAAGTAACCCTGTTCTTCAGTGTCATTTTGTATACACTGCAGTGTCAGTTCAACACAACTACAGTTTAATTTCGATATACCTATAGTTTCATTCGATGTTTATAGATTCAAATATGTGAAAATGTTATTTAATTTTATTTTATATACACTATAGTTTCATTAAAACACAATTACATGATCATTTTGATATAATTACAGCTTCATTGTACAATATACACTCAAATATGTGAAATACTATTCAGTTTCATTTTATATACACTGCAGTTTCATTTCACTATAACTACAATATCATTTTGATATAACTGCAGTGTCGGTTTAGATATACTGTAGTGTCAGTTGGTGTTTTATACACCAAACAAGCGGACTCCGTTAACTATAACGGCGGGCCGTTTCTTTACTTAAAGAAACGGCTCCGTTTTTTACCGCGGTGCACATGCACCGCAGTCTATGATATAACGACTGCATCATCATTCTACCTTAATTTGAAGAGGATAAATGCGAATTTAGATAGATCTTAGGGCTTAAATCCTTTTATTCATGCTCAAATTCAGATCTTAATTTGAAAATGATGAAAATACCCTTAATAATTTCATATTTCGGCACATTTTGATGTAGTTAATTCCTTCAATATCCTTTTTTTTTTTTTTTTTTTTTTTCGTATAGAGCGTGTAGGAAAATGTATAGGAAGTGTATGAAATTACAAATTAAGCATAGATAGGGAAGATGGCCAGAAAAATCTCCTCCCATCAGCCTTCTTATTCATTCTTATTATTGAACTAGTATTTTCTATGCGCGATGCGCAAAAAGTAGTTGCTCAATATTAGTACTTTATATTTAAAATTATTGTAAATAATAATAATAATAATTGTTGGTTTTAGGGTTTTTGGGCCCAGGGAGGTCCAACACAACCTTAGTTGGTGGATACACCTTTCAACAAAGCTGCTAAAAATAGAATGAAAAGGAGTAGTTGTCGGAACGTGTTTCTTTATTTGCTTGGCCTGGACTCGCCCCGGTTACAAGGATGGAAGGGCCTTTATATAGCAGGCTTCTTCCTCCTCCAGGTTAATGTACATTGAAGACTGCTTTTAAGTCTAATTATTCCTTGGGGCCGTTGGATGCCCGTTACTGGGTCGGCCACCGGCTCCTCGGGCTTCTCTAACGGTTCGCCTGCCGAGCCCCTTGAATGCCATCATGAATGTTGCCCAACGGCTCTTAAGCCAAATATCTTTCTTAGCCGGGGCGTGGGCCGACTCCTGGACTCGGCCCAGGCCTACATCGGGCCTTACCATTGACCCATACCCTCACTTTCTAGGCTGCTATCTACCCATTCTGGGCCTTCTTTCGTCCTGAGCCTCTTTTCTTGGGCCAACCTTCTTGGGCCGGGGTCTTCACCCCATCAACTAGTCCCTCACTTTCTCATACCCGGTGCTCTAACTCGGGTGTGGGAAAGTAGTAACTTCCATCCCTCTTATTCAGCAAATCTTCTCTCTTTAATTGCGCGAATAATGTCCTGATTTTCTGCTATCTTACCTGATTCACCGGAAGCGTTTAGATTCTTCCTTCCCCTGGGGAATCCTATAAGTACCCACTTAGCTTCTTTATTCTCTCATCCTCCCCTTGACTAATCATGGGTCGCTCATGTAAGACCCTGAAATTTTTAAACTTTTGAAGCTTATATAATAGAGGTAAGTCCTCATTAAATCCCAAAACATAATATAAATAGTACATGGTGCTATGCCACACCTGAGCTAGAGAACTCAGGTGCACAGGCTAACTAACTAATATCCTCAACAATGTGAATGCATAAACATGGCACGCAGGCCGAAAGGGAGACTATCTACTTCTACGCTCCAAGATTCTAGCGCGCTCCAGTGTCTACTCCTCTGTGCCTGAAAGCCAAATATATCTGTTCAGCGAGAGATGCTGGTAACCCACTCCAACGCGTTGAAATATAATACATATAGATATATACATAGATATATGAAAAACCATTTCGAAGCATGAAGATATATCCTGAGAGACTCTAGCTTTCAAAACAGGGAATAGACTCGACAGATAGGGATAAACACAACCAACAGTCATAATCAAGCATGCACAATTCACAAGCGTAGGGAACAGATTCGACAGATAGAGATAAGCACGGCCAATAGTCATAATCAAGCTTATACAGTTTACTAGCATGTATCCTATGGTCACGCATTCATAACAATCATAACCTCAAACCATCCATATCTCATCACATAGCACACTTTGTTGGCGCCATAGGACCAATCGCATGCCCATACATGAGGGTCAGCGCATATAACTCTGACACGGCCCCGCAGCACCCTGCCCCGTATCGCAACACGGAGGGGTCGATCGCAACCGACCGATGAACCGCAGCTCATCATAATGTTTGATCGCAACCAAACAGTGGACCGCAGCCCAAGAGTAGTCATCTGACCGCAGCCAGGAATATGAACCGCAGCTCATGTAAAACGTTTGATCGCAACCAAACGGTGGACCGCAGCCCGAGAGTGTAAATCTGACCGCAGCCAGCTTCTGAACCGCAGCTCAGGAATAACCAATTTGATCGCAACCAAATTGGAGTATCATGCACACATAACACATAGCAAACACATGCAACCCACATTGTAACACCCCGTGTTACGGCCTGCAATCCCGGATTAATTATTTAATTAATCCCGTTAATAATAATTAAATATGATTTAATTCGGTTAGGTTTCCCTTTAATTAATTAATAAGGGTCCACCATGAACCGTGGACCCTTACCTAAACTAGAGTCTTAAGCCTATTAGGAATAAAGAAAGTAAACCTTTTACTATTCAGATTATGATTAGGATTCTCTTTAAATTAATATGGTCCACTATGGACCATGGACCCTTATCCCTAAAACAAGCCCTCAGTCCTATAAGGAATAGAATTAGTAAACCCATACCATTCAGGCCCTAATTAGGAGTCTTAAATATATAAATAGGGATATAGGAGACACCTAGATCTTTCACCACAATAATCTCTCACCACACAAGAAGTTCCAAGAATCCCCTTAGGAGGAATCAAGAAAGAAGAAAGCTTAAAGAAAGACCCTTCATAGCCAAGGAATTAATTAAGGCTAAGAGGTAACCCATGTCTCAACAAAACCTATTTTCATAGCTATGATTCCCCTCTTAGGATTTCCCCCATATTCTTGTGTGTTGATGATTCGTTATAATGATCTTGATAATTGGTGTTATGATTCCATGGGTGATCTTGATGATAAGAAGTTCTTGATGATTATATGGTGCTCTTGGTGTTCTTGATGATTATATGATGTTCTTGATGTTTATATGATATTCCTACCGAATCTTGATATTAGAAGATGAATTGTGTTCTTGTTGATTTAAAAATAATTAGAACCCTAGGTTATATCGTGTAATTCGTATGGTATTATTCTTGGTAGATTGGGTGGGAATTTGTATGCTTGGGTGTTGATTATGTTTAGAAAAGCATGATAGGTTATGTGCCGTATGTTTCTTGATTTTGATCCGTTAATTGTCTACGTGTGTTATCAATTGCGTTTGAAAGTGTCTAAGCATGGTTCCGGGTTCCACGGTGGTTCCCGGGGCGTTTATTTGTGAAGAAGAGTCAGTGGGGGTAGGGGACCCGCCACCTACCCGCGGCTAAAAGTGGCATCGTCGGCAGCGGGCAGCTGCCCGCCGGGCACCCGCTGCCCGGAATAGTTGCCGCCGGCGGGTGAGCCCTCACCCACCGGCTACCCGCTGGTTTGCACCCCAATTCGGGATTTTGGCTTCCCCGTTTGATGTTCCCCCGACCCCCGTGGTGTCCCAACGGACCCCGTTTGTCGTGCCTGAGTCTAGTTTGGAATTTCGGGTACTATTTGTAGGTTAAACGAGTCTTAGGAATTGCATGCTAGTTGAATTGGTAACCCGTGGACCTAGGTGGAAGTTATATGAGCCCTTAGGAACTATTCTTAGTGTGTGAATGATCACATGTAAGCTTAATTATATGTTCCCCCTTCCCTATGTGAATAATGTGTCATTATGTGCTATTGTGTGTTACGTGATGCATGACCCCAACTTGGTTAAGACCAATTGGGCTATACAGGCAGTTGAATGGGCTGAGAACCATCCCAACTGTTAACCAGGCCGGTTAAGATCGGTCAGGGATATTGATGTGATATAGGACTGAGGTCCACTATACGGCCAGTTGAATGGGTTGAGAACCATCCCAACTGTTAACCAGGCTGGTAGAGACCGGTCAGGTATATAAAGATTATGTATAGGACTGAAGGTCCACATGGGCCTCGGTGATATGACCCACCGACCGGGATGCGCCAGGCGGTATGGGGCCAATAAGCCGAGGAAGGTTGTAGTCCACCGACCTGAGTAATCAGGCGGTGTGTAGGGCTACGACTGGCTGCGACCCACCGAGTGGTGGGACATCGGTATGTAGGACCGTAGTCTCCGAGGATCTTTGCCCACCGACTGAGTTTAGCTCAGCGGTGTATCGGGCTTGATCCGCTACGGCCCGCCGATTGTGCGCACCAACGGTGTGTAGGGTCGTAAGTCCCCCCTTGTAAAGGGGATCACGGTCCACCGGCTAGGCGCGTCAGCGGTGTGTCGGATCGTGGTCCGACGTTGAGTTCGTCAGCGGTTCTCCAAGGGTTGGTTGCGATCAACTCCCCTCGTACTGCGGTACTGAGGTAGGGTGCTGCGGGGCCGTGTTAATGCCATAGGCATTAACCCTCATGTTCGGGGCATGCGATTGGTCCCGTGGCGCCATCAACGATTATGTGATATGAATGATGATTGAATGATGATGTGTTTGAATTGAAAAGTGAACTGAGACCTTAGATGCGTATTCCTTATGATGTTATTTCTACTTAACTGTTATCATTGATTATTGTGCCTGCCCCTATTTGCTGAGTCTATTCCCGGTTTTAAAGCTAGAGTCTCTTAAGTATATATCTTCCTACCTCAAAATGGTTTTCATATATCTATATATATCTATCTATATTGTATTTCAACGCGTTGGAGTGGGTTACCAGCATCTCTCGCTGAACAGATATATTTGGCTTTCAGGCACAAACGTGTAGATCCCAGAGCGCGCTAGAAGATCGTGGATTAGATAGATAGTCTTTCCTTTCGGCCTGCGTGCCATGATGATGTATTGAGGATATTTAGTTAGTTTAGCCTGTGCATCTGAGTTCTCCAGCTCAGATGTGGCATAGCACCCCGTACACTTATAATTAGTAATGCTCTGTTTGGGATTTTATGAGAAATTACCTTTATCATTTTAGTTTTAAAAGTTTCAAAATTTCGGGGTGTTACACACATTGACACATTGGGAAGGGGGAGAAAGCGTATAACGAAACCTATGCGTGATCATCCAAATACTAGGAATAATCCTAAGGGGTTCATACTTCTTACACCTAGGTTAACGGGATACCAATTCAACTAGCATGTAATATATAAGACTCATTCACCCTACGAATGGTACCCGAACATCAAACTAGACATAGGCACGATAGACGGAGTCCGTTGGGACACCACGGGGGTCGGGGGAACATCAAACGGGGAAGCCGGGATCCCGAAGTGGGAGAATTTCCAGTGGGTAGCCGGTGGGTGAAGGGTCACCCGCCGGCGACGTGATTCCGGGCAGCGGGTGCCCGGCGGGCAGTCGCCTGCCCGCTGCCGGCGATGTCCGAACTTGGCCGCGGGTAGGTGGCGGGTCCCCTACCCCCACCTACCCCCCACTGACTCTTTTTCACAAATAACGCCCCGGGAACCTTTGTGGAACCCGAAACCATGCTTAGACACCTTTAAACGTTATTGACGATAACACGTAGACAGTTAACGGATCAAAAGCAAGAAACATATGGCACATATCCTATCATGCTTTCTAAACATAATTAACACCCAAACATATGAATTCCCACCCAATATATCAAGAATAACACCATACGAGTTTCACGGTACATCCTAGGGCTCTAATTATATTTAAACCATCAAGAACGTAATTCATCTTTTAACACTAAGAAACAATACGATTTATCAAGAATATCACACAATCATTAGGAATCTAGGTTTATCAAGAATATCACCCAATCATCAAGAATCTCTTTCCATCATCAAGATTATCAAGATTACCCAAGAAAACATAACATCAATTATCAAGATCACACCATCAATATCATAAACGAATCATCAATACACAAGAATGTAGAGGGATGCCTAGAGGGGGATCATAGCTAAGAAAATAGGTTTTGTTGAGACATGGGTTACCTCTTAGCCTTAATTAATTCCTTGGCTATGAAGGGTCTTTCTTTAAGCTTTCTTCTTTCTTGATTTCTCCTAAGGGGATTCTTGGAACTTCTTGTGTGGTGAGAGATTATTGTGGTGGGGGTTCTAGGTGCCTCTTATGTCCCCTATTTATATACCTAGGAGTCCTAATTAGGATCTAAATACTATAGGCTTGCTAATTCTATTCCTTTTAGGCTAGGGGTTGGGTTTTAGAGGTGAGGGCCCACGGACTATGGTGGGCCATTTCCAAATTAATTATTGTAATTTAATTCTTTCTTTGGATAATTGGTTAAATGATTAATTGGTTTTAGGGGTCGTAACACGGGGTGTTACAGCTCACCCCTGAAGGGAAAACGGATAGACTTCGGGTCGCCTCGACGCCCTCTACCCTCTAAGCGGTCAAGGCCTGAGAGGGAGGGTAAGAAGAAGGAACCTCGACCTACCTCCCGAAGACCTTCCACGGGTGCCACTTCTTCGACTCCGCGGCCGGTGGAACCGGTGGTGGACGACTCTGGCCCAGAGGAGGAGGAGGTGTGGGAGGTTCCTCCTCTCTTTGGTGTGGCCATGTCTCCTAGTGCCCTAGAGAGGCCTCTGCAGATGATTGACGATGGGAAGCCTGCCGTCTATGTGGATGATGTGCAGGAGCCGGAGCCGACTCCTCCACCGTTCCATCCTCAGTTTTTCCTGGAAGGTCCACCCTCTGTCCGCCCGCGGAGGAGGAGACCAAGCCATAATTTGTTCCTTCCCTTGAACTTTCTTAGCCGGGATGTAGGCCTTTGTCGCTTTCTAATCAATAAACTGCCGTTTTTATCGTTTTACTATGCGTATTGTTTATTATCTTCTGCATCTCGCCGACCGACTCCTTGCCCTTTTATCCTATCTCTCCTTTCCTGGGGTCGACGCAGACCTGTCCATCCGACTCCTAGACCCGGTTTTTTTCGCCGGGAGGTGTTTGTGCTGACTAAGGGGCTTGGCCCGTTGATTCCTTCGAGATACCTTCGATCCGTGCTCAGAGGGCCCAGAGGCCGTGGCCTACACTGGGCCTTCTGCCAGCAAGCCGGGTCGTTGGTGTCCGCCTCTAGCCTAGGGTAGACGCGCCGTTTGCAGGCTAACCCTAGGTCTGAACAATCACTCTGCCTTTCGAGGCCATTAATTATAAGCGTTTATTCACATCTTGTCAACACTTACTCTTCTCCAATGGATGTGTGACACGTGGCTGTGCCTTGGGATTCCTCCCCATTTAAATACCTCCTTCTTCCTTCTTCTCCTCACTTTCTCCATACTTCCCAAAAAAAGTTCTCAAGACTCTTCCAGATTTCCCCTGCACTTCTCTCTCCGTCGGATTCTCAGGTTGGTACCATGTCGTCTTCCCCTTCTTCTTCTCCTTCTCATCGCTCGGCGGGATCTCCCGCCTCAACTTCTTCGTCTGCTTCCTCTTCATCTTATTCTTCTTCCTCTTCTTCTAGCCCTCCTCGCCGTATGGAGACTCCGTCCGGTCTCCCATCGGCGTCATCTTCTCAACCGACCCCTTCTTCTTCGGGGGCGGTTACTCCTTTGAGTCCAGCCCCTCTTACGACGGTGGCGGCTCTTTCCGATGGTGCCGAACGGCCGCGGGGTAAATTTGACTCCATCGTCCGGCCGTCGGGGCTTCCGTCGCAAATCTCTGCGGCGGACCTGGATATGGCCCGTTTGCTCTTAGGGCCGGCAGCCACCGTTTTCCCTTCGGAAAATCGGCCAATCTATGACCCGCCGGAGGGTTGCGTGGGCATTCACCTGCACTTGGTGGCCTTTGGCTTTCGAGTGCCCCCTTCTCCGTTTCTCTCTCTCTCTCTTTTACCGTCATTACAACCTGGTTCCAGGTCAGTTGGTCCCTAACTCGCACCGCCTTCTCGCCTGCTTTATTAACCTGTGTCACTGGTGGCTCTGCGAGCCGGTCTTAGACCTTTTTCGGTATCTATTCACCGTGAACATGGTCGGCTCGCACTCCCCGGGCTTTGTTCAGGTCGCCGCCCGTCCTGGGCGTCAACTATTTGAGGGCCTTCCAGATTCTATAAAGGACTGGAAGCCCTTTTTCTTCTTCGTCCGTCCTTCTTTCACTTCCTTTACCTTTCCCACGCTGTGGCCAGCTGCTCTTTTCGAACCGTGCTCCCGGCGCGCTGTCTTCACCCAAGACGCGATCCAAGGTGCCAAGTTCTTGAAGAGCTGGGGACCTTACTTTGTCAAGTATTGGTCTCGAGTACGGGCTATGGCGAAATGGGGCCTTCTGCCAGCCGGTGCGGCCACCGTAGGTAGACCTTTCGATCTCTTCTTTCTCTATCTTTCTTGCTTGATCCGACTGCTAACACTTGCTTTCTTTTTTGTAGGTCCCTACGACTCCGACTCCACCAGCTCAGACGAAGCCGAGGCCCCGACACCTGAGATGGCTGATCGCGCAGAGAAAATGAGGCGCCGATTGTCTCAGTGCACGTCAGGCGCCGCCGCAGCTTCTTCATCTCTTCCCTCTCCAGCTTCGAGGTCGACTTCACCAGCACCGAGGAACGTGGTGGATCTGACGCCATCTCCGGCTGCTTCGCCTTCCAAGCAACCTCCTCCGCCCCCATCTGAGAGCCCTCGTTCCAAACGCCCTTTAGAGCAGTCCGACACACCTCCGCCCAAGAAGATCCGTTTGGGCTTGGAGCTGGAGGAGACCGCCCAGATTTGGGGGGGCGACTACTCAGTCCAGAACTGGGCCGAACATGTTCTCCTTCCCAAGGATCTGGAGGCGGCGAACAAGATGCAGGATGAGTACATCCTGGAGGCCTCCCTTCGCCAGTCCTACCGGGTAAGTTTTCTGGCCGACCTCTTTATTGCTTCTACTTCTTCAGCTTTTTTTTTTTTTTTTTTTCTGATGCTGCCTCTTTCACTGTTTTGCAGAACCTCACCTTCCAGCTGGAGCTGAGGAAACGGATGCGCGCACTCAAGACCACCCTGCACTCCATCGCCCTTCGTCTACGCCAGTCGGAGGAGCTTCGCCTGGAAGAGCAGTCGATCTACTCCAAGGCGAAGGAGGTCCACACCGCTGAGCTGCTGAGAGTTACTCGCCAGTGGGAAACAGAGCGAGACAAGGCTGTCGCTGTGGCTGAGTACAAGGACTCGGCTACCTTCTAGGCGGACGTGAAAGCGGCGGTGGAGGGCCGTCGAGAGGAGCTGGCGAAGGAGTGGCTGGCGACCCCGGAGGGCGACGACTACCTGCTGGATCTTGGCGAGCGTGATTTTCGCCTGGGCTATCGTGAAGCTCAGACGGAAATTTACGCTCTTCTCTTGGCCCGCGACCCGTCCTTCATCCCGGAGAGCAGGGGCCTCAAGCCGGTGCTCGATCCTTTGCCGGTTGACGAGGAATCTGCGGCGACCGATGATCCGGCGGCTCTTGTTGTGGCGACTGCTGACCTGGCGACTCCGGCTGCGACGACTGCTGACCCGACGGCTCCAGTGGCTTTGACGGAACAACCTCCTCCAACAAAAGATCCTTCACCTGTTCCTCCAGCTGGACCATCGGCGGAAGAGCAGGTGGAGGAGATCAATGTTGATACCCCCTCCCCAGTAGTCTAGGGTTTTTCCTTTGATAGCCTTTTTTGTAAGGGTTGGCCTCCCTCTCCGGCCTTTTGATTTAATGAAATTCTCTTTTTATGTTTCTTTAAATGCTTTCATTTTTCTCCCTTTCTCCATAGTTTCAACACCAAAAATAGCTAAGGACTTGGACTCTTCTATCTCGCCGAGTCCTTCAGTCGAGGCCACCCCTTAGACTTCTTCGGTATTTAGAAATGGTTTAGGGTCGGTGCCCCTTCGTTTCCTTAATTTCTCGCCGAGTCCCTCAGTCGAGGCGACCCCTCTTAGCTTTTTCACGGAAACGACTAAGGGTCTGGGCCCTTGTTTCCTATCTTTTCTCGCCGAGTCCCTCAGTCGAGGCGACTCCTTAGGCTTTTTTCCTTTACTCAGAAACGGTTTAGGGTCAGTGCCCTGTTGTTTCTTAAATTTCTCGCCGAGTCCCTTAGTCGAGGCGACTCCTTTTGGCTTTTTCACGGAAACGACTAAGGGTCTGTGCCCTTGTTTCCTTTCTTTACTCGCCGAGTCCCTCAGTCGATGCGACTTCTTTTGGCTTTTTCTTTACTTAGAAACAATTTAGGGTCAGTGCCCCGTTGTTTCTTTAATTTCTCGCCGAGTCCCTCAGTCGAGGCGACTCCTTTTGGTTTTTTCTCGGAAACGACTAAGGGTCTGGGCCCTTGTTTCCTTTCTTTTCTCGCCGAGTCCCTCAGTCGAGGCAACTTCTTTTGGCTTTTTCTTAACTTAGAAACGATTTAGGGTCAGCGTCCCGTTGTTTCTTTAATTTCTCGCCGAGTCCCTCAGTCGAGGCGACTCCTTTTGGCTTTTTCACGGAAACGACTAAGGGTCTGGGCATTTGTTTCCTTTCTTTACTCGCCGAGTCCCTCAGTCAAGGCGACTCCTTAGGCTTTTTTCTTTACTTAGAAACGATTTAGGGTCAGTAATTGACGCCCTTTTATTCAAGATTGAAAACTCGGATGTCAGTACATTGCCGACCTTTTATTGGTAAAACTTCTTTAAGTGGAGACATTCCAGATCCGGTCGATGAGCTTCCCCTCCAGGGTCTCCAGCTTATAGGTGCCGGCTCGGACTACGGCTGCGATGCGGTAAGGTCCTTCCCACTTGATAGTGAATTTACCCCCTTCCGTAGGCTGGCTTGCCTGTCGATCCCATAGCACGAGATCGCCGACCTGAAAGGTTCGTGGGCGGATCCTCCGATCGCAATATCTTTTCACGGCTTGCTGATACTCCACCATTCGAGCGTGTGCAACCTCCCTTCTCTCCTCCAAGAAGTTCTTTTCAATTCTAAGGTTCTCTTCGTTTTCCTCGTCGGAATAGTCGCGAACTCGGTGGGTGGGTTCGACGACTTCTATCGGAACCTTGGCTTCGAAGCCGTATGCTAGGGAAAACGGGCTCTCTCCGGTCGCCCTTCTTTGTGTGGTTCGGTAGGCCCATAAGACCCGGTAAAGCTCGTCCGCCCAATTTCCTCCAATGTCTTCCAATTTCTTCCGGATTCCGTCCACTATAGTTCGGTTTGCATTTTCGACTTGCCCATTGGCCTGAGGGTATGCGACGGATACCTTGGTGTGTCGTATACTGTGTCATCGACAGAAGTCGGTGAAGGGCTGGCAGTCGAACTGTCGGCCGTTATCGCTGACTATATGCTCAGGCAGACCGAAGCGGTAAATCACCTTCTTCCATAGGAAGCGCCGACATTGGTACTCGGTGATGGTGGACAGCGGCTCGGCCTCAACCCATTTGGTGAAGTAATCGATGGCCACGACGCAGAATTTCAAGCGTCCGGGGGCGACGGGCAACGGACCCAACAAGTCAATTCCCCACTTGGCAAACGGGATGGCCGTAGTGACCGGTGTATAGAAAGTGGCTGGCCGAGTATCCTTCCAGGCGAATGCTTGACAAACTCCGCATTTGGCTATCCACTCAATGCAATCTCTCATCATGGTCGGCCAGTAATACCCTTGGACGACTAGCTTTCGGGCGAGAGTGTGGGCGCCTTGGTGGGCGTCACAGATTCCTCTATGGGCTTCGTCCATTATCTTCTCCGCTTCGGGCCTAAGTAAACATTTCAGGAGGGGGCCTCCAAACGATCGCTTGTACATCTGCCCGTCAATGACTTCGAACGATGGGGCCTTACGACGGACTCTTGCGGCGACCCCTTGGTCCTCTGGTAATTCCCCCTTTTCCTTATACCGCCGGATGTCCTCGATCCAGAACATCTCAGGATTCTTCTCTCGATCCCATTCTTCGACTGCTACCTGTTGGATTTCCAGTGTCGTTTCCTCTATGCTGGGTCGACTTAGCTCCTCCTTTTGGCAAATTCTGATGAGGTGATCCGGTACTCCTTCCAAGGCGATCTTTGATAATATGTCGGCTTAGGTGTTGTCCGCCCGTGATATGTATTCTATTTCGTACGTTCCGAATCCTTTCAGCATCTCTATCGCCTTCTCTTTATACTGGGCCATCCGTGCATTTTTGGCTTCGCAGGTGCCTGATATCTGCCCGACCACAAGCCGGGAGTCGGTTTTGATTCGCAGGCGCTCCACTCCTAGCGTTTTGGCGAGTCGTAAACCGCCTAGCACAGCTTCATACTCGGCATCGTTATTGGACGTTAGAAACAGGTAGCTTAGAGCATAGTACAACCGGAGTCCTTCCGGGGTGATTAGCATGACTCCGCCGCCACAGTGTTGTCGGCTTGCCGCTCCGTCCGCATGCATTTCCCACTATTCGCCTGGATTATCCTCCATGGTATCCCCCTTATCGCTTTCCCCAGCAGTGCACTCGACCAAGAAGTCGGCTAAGGCCTGCCCCTTAATGGATGGGTGTGGTGGATACTCAATCCCATACTGGGTCAGTTCCACGGCCCATTTTACAAGTCGACCCGACGACGTGGGGTTCCGCAATACACTCCCCAGAGGTTGGTCGGTCAGGACCCGAACGGTATGGGCTTGGAAATAAGGTGCCAATTTGCGCACAGTAATCACCAATGCATAGACGATCTTCTCCAGGGGCGTGTACCGCGCCTCGGCGGCTTTCAAGGAACGGCTCACATAATACACCGGGTGCTGGGCACGTTCCTCCTCCCAGACGAGTACTGAACTTACTACCCTGGGGGAGGCGGCCAGGTACAGAAACAAGGGCTCTCCTACCTGCGGGGTGGACAACACCGGCGGTGTGGAAAGATATCGTTTTAGTTCCTCAAACGACTATTGGCACTCGACTGTCCATGCAAAACCCTCTTTCTTCTTCATGGCTTCGAAAAAAGGTATGGTCTTGTCCGCCGCCTTACTTAGGAAGCGACTGAGGGCAGCCAGTCGACCAGTCAGTCGTTGCAAGTTTTTAACGGTGCTGGGAGGATGCATGTCTATGATGGCCCGAACTTTCTCGGGGTTGGGCTCAATGCCCCTCTTGGTCACCATATATCCCAAGAACTTCCCGCCTTGTACCGCGAAGGCGCACTTTTTTGGGTTCAGTCGGAGATTATACCTTAGCATCACCTGGAAGCAGTCGGCCAGATCTTCCGCGTGTTTGGTTTCTTCTCGGCTTTTGACCAGCATGTCGTTTACGTAGGCCGCCATGGATTTTCCTAGCAGGTCTTGGAACAGTCGGGCGACCATCCGAGTATAAGTAGCCCCCGCATTCTTTAGTCCGAAGGGCATGACTCGATAGCAGTACACTCCATCCGGCGTTAGAAACGCGGTCTTCTCCTCGTCAGCTTGGTGCATAAAGATCTGATGATACCCCCTAAAGGCATCCATAAAGCTTAGCAAAGCTGACCCAGCGGTCTCGTCGACCAACTGGTCAATCCGAGGTAATAGAAATGGATCCTTCGGACAGGCCTTGTTAAGGTCGGTATAATCCACGCACATTCGCCATGCCGGGGGCTTTGGTACGAGTACCACGTTTGCCAACCACTCTGGGTACTTGACTTCTCGGATATGGCCCGCAGCCAGCAACGTGTTTACCTCTTTTTTCACAAACTCCCTCCTGTCGTTGGCCAAATAACGCTTCTTTTGTATGACCGGCCGGTGGTCAGGGTCTACGGCGAGTCGGTGAGCGATGATGGACCGGTCGACTCCTGGCATATCTTCCGGACCCCAAGCGAAGACCAGTCGATGTTCTTGAAGTACCTTTACGACTTTCTCCCGTATTTCTTCCGGGAGACCGATCCCAATCCGGACCCTCCTGTCTGGTCGCTCGGGATCGATCTCGACTTCTTCTAATTCCACGGCTGGCTCCGGGTGGGGTATCATCTCTTTCTTCGGAGGCCTTTCAGTGATTTCATAGACTTGCATCTCACGCTTACCCATACCTCTGCAAGCCTGTAGATAGCAATCACGGGCGACTCTCCTGTCGCAGCGAACCGTGCCTATCCCACTCGGCGTGCGGAATTTCAGACAGAGATGTTCAATGGAGATCAGTGCTCCCAGATCTTCCAGGCCTGGTCGGTCGAGTATGGCGTTATGCGAGCAGGCCAGGTCCACCACGATGAATTTCATATCGAGCTTCTGCACGTCGGGATAGCTGTCAATTTCCACCGGCAGGGTAATGGATCCCTCTGCCTCTACCAAGTCGCCAGTGAAGCCGGCGAGCGGAGTTTTGACCGGATTCAGCTGTTCTCGGGTTAGTCCCATTTTGGTGAAAGTCTCAAGCACATTGACACTGCTCCCGGTATCCACCAGGATTCGTCGAACGACCACCCCATTTACATCCATTGCGATGACTAGGGCATCGTGATGCGGTGTCTCACCCGTGGGCAGATCTTTGTCAGTGAACGTGATAGGCTCCCGACACACTTTCTTTGATCCTTCTTCTCGCCCGTACACTGTCCCCACGTACAACTGTCGGGCCCAAGCCTTTCTAGTATTCGCCGAGTCACCTCCCTCTAGTCCGCCGATTATCATGTTGATAACCGGCTTTTGACGCCACTGGGCCTCGTCTTCCTCGGTCGCCGGCTGCTTGTTGCGACTACTTTCGGCTGCTACTGCGGGGTCGCTATCTTCCCGGGCCGCCGACCTTCTCCTCCATTGATTGGGAGGCAGGGTTCCTTGCTAGATGATCCCTTCTATGATTTTCTTCAAGTAATAGCACTCTTCCGTGCTGTGAGTGTAAGATTTGTGATAACGACAATATTTAGATATCTTACCTGTCTCTTCGTTTGCCATGCGATCCTCAGTCGACGGGGGTGGAAGTGGTGCGACTGCTTGTACCTCGTGTACCGGATGTTGCGGAGCCGGTCTATAGGGATGAACGATAGGCCTATCATATGGACGCCTTACTTTTGGCCTCCGAGCCATTTTCGGATGCCTTTCCTTGGTTTCTGCGCGGGTTCTCTTTCCGCCGGCGGATCCTCCGACCTCACGCTGTCGCTTGTGCTTCATAGCCTGTTCTGTGTTAGCCCGCCTATTAGCCATGTGTATAGCTTCCGCATAGGTTGTCGGATGATTATCCCGCAAATCCCGGTATAACTGCCCGGATCGCAAAGACTCGATGAAGAAGGTGATAGCGGTCTGGTCCTCAACCTCCTCAATAGATTGGATCTCCTTTTGCCAGCGAGCCACGGTAGGCCTTCAAGGACTCACCTTCCTCTTGGTGGATGTCTCCTAGATGGGTCATATCCCTCTGTGGCTTGATGTTGGCCGCATAATGACTCATGAAGCGATCGGCTAGCTCCTCAAAGTTGCGAATCGACCCCGAAGGCAGTGCCACCAACCACCTTTGTGCCGAGCCTTTTAGCGTGGGTAAGAAGGCGCGACACATTACCGGGTCTCGGACTCCTAAGATTTGCATTTTGGCCTGGTAGCTTAGTAGATGCTCTCGTGGATCGCCGGATCCATCGAAGGTGGCCTGCTCCGAGAACTTGAAGTTGCCGGGTATTTTGTAAGACATGATCTCGGAGGAGAAAGGCAAAGCGGTGAGCAACGTTCACCCGGGGGATTTGGTCCTTCCCTCCATTTGTTCCTTCAGATTTCGCACCTCTCGGGCCAATTGAGCCACATCCTCCTCATTTTGCGTGTGATTCCCAGTGGACTCTGTGCTTTTACCGGCCTCTGATTCAACCGGTTGGTCATTGTTACGTTTAGGTCGCTCGGACCGTCGCGCCCGAGTCCTTGTTCTTCTAATGCGAGCCCTTTCTCGGACAACCTCTCAGTTCGGCAATCCCACCGGTACACGACTGGGCTCTCTCTCTCCCAGTCGCTCTCTTACAGATCGGCGCGCGGTATCTGGACCGAGCCTCGAATGGACCGACCATACTGGCACACTCTCCACTCGTCGATCTCTTTGCCTACCTTCCCTGGATCTCTGGGGCGGCTGTTGGTCGCGGGGCGGCGGTCGCGAGATCGACTGTTCTCCCATTCCCCAATTTTCCGCGGCGATAGCCCGCCCTAGGGCCCTAGGATTTTTGGGCCCATGGAGGTCCAACACAACCTTAGTTGGTGGATACACCTTTTAACAAAGCTGTTAAAAATAGAATGAAAAGGAGTAGTTGTCGGAACGTGTTTCTTTATTTGCTTGGCCTGGACTCGCCCCGATTACAAGGATGGAAGGGCCTTTATATAGCAGGCTTCTTCCTCCTCCGGGTTAATGTACATTGAAGACTGCTTTTAAGTCTAATTATTTCTTGGGGCCGTTGGATGCCCGTTACTGGGTCGGCCACCGGTTCCTCGGGCTTCTCTAACGGTTCGCCTGCCGAGCCCCTTGAATGCCGTCATGAATGCTGCCCAACGGCTCTTAAGCCAAATATCTTTCTTAGCCGGGGCCTGGGCCGACTCCTGGACTCGGCCCAGGCCTACATCGGGCCTTACCATTGACTCATACCCTCACTTTTTGGGCTGCTATCTACCCATTCTGGGCCTTCTTTCGTCCTGAGCCTCTTTTCTTGGGCCAACCTTCTTGGGCCGAGGTCTTCACCCCATCAATAATAATAATAATAATAATAATAATAATAATAATAATAATAATAATAATAATAATAATAATAATGTAAAACATTTTTATAAATTTGATATTTATATTTTAAGAAATAACTAACATATAGTTACAATATATAATGTGTATATATTATTATTATTAAAGAAGATAAGAAAATATATAGTGGATGCATGTGCATGGTAACAATAGTGGAAAAGATAACGGAAGTTATAACGGTAAGGGTATATTTGACCAAAATATTATATAGTACAACTTTTATAGAATAATGTATTAGAAAAACGTAACGGAAAAACGGACATAAATGAAGGGTATAACCTTCATTCATACTTATTATATTTTTAGATTTTTAAATTACATAAAATCTAGAGATTTGGAAAGAAATGTGTAAGTGGAAATAGTCTAGAGAGAGGGTGTCCATCCAAAAAGACCCCTACAATGAAGGGCTAGTATCCTTTATATAGGCACATGACCCGTTGATTTTGACCATGACCCGAACCGTTTAACCCCGACCCGACTACAAAACAAAGAGTATGGACGTAGAGTGTAACACCCCCATCTTTCTTTTATATTTTTGAGCCTAGATTCTAACATCCAAATAAGGGTAAAAGAAAGGGAAAAAGAGCTAAAGTTAAAATATATTAAATCCAAAACATCCATAAGAGGGTGCTACTACCACAACTACCCAACCTCGAGTAGTTGCGCAGGCTAAAACATCGAACTATAAACTAGAGTCATAAGCTCTATACATAACCAAAAGAGGGGGTTGCGAGCTCCGGTGTCTAACACCGACAAAACAAGGTAGCATAACTACATCAATCCACTAATGATAGTCTCAAAACAAGGAGGAAGGGTTACTAAGACTAATTACCAAATAACCATCTAGAGCTACACGCTACAACATCGATAAGTGCGCTCTCATCATGCATCAAGTCAACATGAAAAGGGTTATAAGAAAACATAGGAAAATAACCCGTTAGCATAAAAATTCTAAGTATAAGACCACTCAACAGTGTGAAAATAGTATAGATATAGATTTGGAAAACGGTTTGACTTTCACACGTACATCACGTAAGATCAAAGATAGGCACAACAATCAATCATTATATATATCACATGTATAGATAGTTCTCATTCATATATATATATATATATATATATATATATATATATATATATATATATGTATATATATATATAAAAGCCTCTAAACTCACATATATCAATATATACATATATTCACAGTTCATGCTCATACTTATATAGATACACACACTCTAAAAAAATATAGCAATATAGCTTTAGTACTAGAGGACCTTAATCAATCTCATCATATCATAAATCTGGATCATGGGAGGCAGGCACTCCGTCGCGACAAAGCCCTAGTGAACGGTGCTTCCCACACAACCGCTGCATCCGTAACTACGGAACCTCAATCTCATCATATGGAGAGGTAAAACTTCACGATTCGTGAACAGACCTAACTAGCTAGCTCGGCGAATACCAGCCGGCCTAACCCAACTCGCCCACGAACTCATATCACTTTTCGAATCAGGTATCGTACTTTCAGTGTGCACCCCCCTGACCGGGATTCCAAGCCCAGCGGGTAGTATCCAACCTAGCAGCCCAGGATTTTTCAACCAAGCTACTTCAATAATAATTTCCAGGAGTGTTCCACCGGTTCTCATCATAACATAATTCCGAGAGTGTTCCACTGGTTCTCATCACAACATCTCATCATACAGCCAAAATGATGTAGTCCAAACGGGAGCCTCCAAAATATATCATTTCCTCACATCGCATAATAGTAGTAGTATAGCATATGAAAACTTTCCTTTTCTATAGCGGGAATCGTAATGACATGCATGCTTTTCAAAAGAGTATAGATATAGGTTTATATGTGTGTGTGTATGTGTGTGTGTATATATATATATATATATATATATATATATATATATATATATATATATATATATATATATATATATATATATATATATATATATATATATGATGTGTAGCAAAAATGAGTGATGGTGAGTGTACGGGTGTGAAATGTCGTCCTCAGTGGATTGTGAGTTATGGCACACAATATGCAATCACAATAAAATAGGCACTAGCATAAGAAAATCAACAAGAAGTTAAGCAAACTACAAGTTTAAGGAAATGGTAAGACTAACACATATACGCAAAGATAAACACAAAATAAAGGAATAGGACTCAAGCTATGGAGCATTATCTTCTAGATGCATAGCACAACCTAAGGATTAGGGGAAAATCACACAACCAAGGAATAGAGGGAATGCACGTAGGAATCCTAGTCTATTATAAATCACTCACGTGAGCAAATTAACAAGGATTAGAACAAGGAATTGTCACACTCTCGTGGTGAATCAACTCCAAGTTCTTCAAGAACACAAAGCATCTAAAAACCCCAATTTCTCCCATTTTCATAGAAAAAATCGGGTTTATGCAAGGAGTGGCTTGGAATCTTGACCCAACTCTCATTGAGGCCAAGAATCCTTCAAAACATGCCAATGAATGTTGTACACCAAACATTAACAATATACAAACACAAATCCTTCATAAACTCAAGAACCCTAGGTTAGAGTTCTTCCTCTTTTTGCAATAATCACAAATCAAGCATTAAGATAGAAAATACAACTCTAACTCAAGTCCATAAACTAACTACTCATGATTAAATAGCATAAAGATCATAACACAAAAATATAAATGTAAAGCATAAACATTGCAAGATAAAGAGATAAAAGGAAGGAAAACTTCTATATTGAAAATGGATGGTGGAATCTTGAAATGTTGGAATTCAAGCTTCAAATCCAAGATTACAAGCTTCAAAAGTGTTAAGAAACATAAATCTAAGCCTAATCTAACCTAAAAATATGAAGGGAAGTGAATGAGAGTGTCTAGGGTTCTAACAAGAGTCAAAACCAAGTTTAAAATGAAAAAATTCATGCATAAATAAAGCATAGTGCTGGTGACATGGCCAGGGACATGGCCGTGTCCAAAAAGACAGTGCACACTGGAATTAGCACAGAAATTACACGGCCACAGACATGGCCGTGCACTTGGCCGTGTCTTTTGGCCTTCCAAACGTCAGACTTTAGAACTATGGTCTTCATGAAAGTTGTATTCCTTCGAGTCTTCTTTTCAATGGCGCAAGAATCACTTCATTTGGACATTCCTAGGCCGAGATATGGTCAGATTACCAAACAGCGGTCAGTTTTGGATTGTAAGTTTGGAACTTCAACTTCAAGGACAATTTTGACCCCTGTGGCTTCCTTTTTAGGCTTTAATGTATGTATAAGAATTGTATCCCTTTGAGTCTTCTTTCCAATGGAACAAGAATAACTTAATTTGGATACTTCTAGACCAAGATATGACCCGAAAACAGAACAGTGGCCAATCTATGCGAGAATTTTAGCTTGTTGACACTTGTTCCGCTTTTGCCTTGGTTTAATTTGTCCATATGATCAACACCATTGAAAACATCAATATTTGGCTCCTTTGGAAGTGTTGCATCCATCTCCTTAGCTTCACCTTGGCTCCCCTTGACTCCTAATGCATCCAACATGATCTAAAATCTTTCATTTCTACTCAAAGATAATGAATTGTGCATAATGGATCAAATGAGCAAAATAAAGATCATTTTGAACAACATTGTGACACTTCATAAGCAAAACAAGGCTAAATATGGGGTAGACATGGGGTATAAATATGAACAATTATGCACTTATCAACTCCCCACACTTAAAAATTTGCTTGTCCTCAAACAAAAACAAGAAATAAATCACCATCCTAGCAATGAAATTGATCACACTCCCACTTTGCACAACCTATCAAACCACAATCCAACTTGTTACAACACAACTTGTTTCAAGAATCATTTTTGCATTTCACACAAGTTCCATTCTCAAGCCAATAACCAAGCACCAAAATTATTAAAGTACGTGAGGATCAAGTGTGCACAAATACTAAGTTGAGATTATGTAAAACTTGGCTTTGAATGAGATTCCATAGGCTTGCCCTTCATACTCCCACTAGTTCAACTCTAAGATTGCATGCGAAGATCAAATAGGTCTTTATTAGGCTTGTAATGGGACTAATGGTGAATGGCTAACAAAGAAGGGGTATAGGAATAAAATAAAGGAGAGAACTTCACATTTATTCACAATTGGAGCTAGAAGAGATATAACTTCTATGGACAAAGGAGCAATTTACAATTGGCACAAAGCAACACTCTAAAGAGGTAGGGCTTGAGTACAACTTTCAACACAAACTAGAATCAATCTTCAAACTTTTATTCTTCTTCCTTTTCTTTTCATTTTTCTCATTTCATCTCTTTTTCATGACTTTTTTTTCTCAATCTTCTCACCATTCTTTTTATTTTTTCTTTTCTATTTTCAAAACAATAAACAAACTTATTCCATGAACAAATACCCCCACACTTAGACAAAATTATAAAGAGGATTGCTAACAAAACAAGCTCCAATAAAGATCTCTTCAAAGAAAAAGAATAAATGCTCTATTATCTCAAGGGTGGAGGGGAACATTTTGGCTAGGGGTTAAGGGTTAAATGATGAGGGTTAACACAAGGAAAAGCAATCACAATGAATGGACAAGTGCTTAGCACTTATTAAACAAACACAAAAGACTCAACGAGGACAACTAGCGGTAAACACATGTGTAAATGGTAGGCTTGAAAGGCTCGGGCTAAACAAAAATGGCCTAAATCATTTCTAAACATGCAAATCTTAGACTTCACTTGGAGAGTAATGAGGCAAGTTCTAGCAAAACAACCATGACCGGAATCTCACATAAACCTTCACTAGCAATGCACAACACACTAGATCAAGAATTTATTCAATTATTAAGTGGTTAACAATGGTATTGGCAAGAGAATAGATCAATCATGAGTTACCCCTTGGCTCATCAATCACAAGTTGAATTGCAACAAGTTCCACCAAAACAAACCACAAACCAACAAAGAGGGAGTAATCACAACTTCAAGCAAGGAAAAGCAATTTACCAAACATTATGCACAAAGAGTCATCCAAGCAAAGTTTCAAAATTTTCAATTTTTTTTAAAAAACACCTAAATTATCCCCTCCCCCACACTTAAAGGCTACATCGCACTCGATTTGAAAGAAAAAAAAGCACAAGGGGAGAAAGGATTGCACCAATAAGCACAATGAGCACAATCTCTACTATCTACACAAAGTAAAGCATTATACACAATTAAAGAAAATAGATCGAGAAGGTAGATGAGACTCTCCTAATGAATCTCTTGTGTCAAAGAATCATCATGAAGCCTTCTTGGAATTGAGCATACTCCTTAGTGTCATTCCTAGAGTCAAGAGCATATATACATGAAAGCACAAGTGAAAGCATGATATATCAAAAATAAAAGTGTTAAGAAAAATAAAGAAGAAAGTAAAATGCAATAAAATGAAAGATAACATGGGGTGCCTCCTATGAAGAGCTAAGTTTAACGTCGCTAGCTCGACTCAACCTCTCAAAATCAACCATCAAGGGATTGAAGGAGAAAAATAATGAAAATTGCTTTTAGTGGTGATTTTTTAGTGAGTGTCGTCCTCTAGGATTGGCCATAAGGGAATTGAGTAGAGAGGGGTTAAGCACAAGATCATTAAGTGTTTGAAAGCTAACCAAAAGGAAATATTTATTTGCATAGAGAACAAGTTTAAGATAAAGCAATGAATCAAGTAAAATGCAATATTGAAAGAAAGGATTTAGATAAAATCACTTTGCATTAATGCGAATAATGTTCTAAGTTTCTAAGCCAAGCAAAGATCAAGAATGAAAGTGAAGGCATTTAGCAAGTGCCAATGTCATTCTCATGGTCATTGGGCTATCACCTAAGTTCTAATTCCATTCTCATGGCAAATAGACGAGATGAGGCAATTAATCAAATACCTTGTGTGCTCTATCCCTTCCAACTCCCCTTTCTCAAGAGTGAGTTTGAATTGTGATAGGTTTGGCTATGGTGAATCCACATTCTCATAGGTGAAACACCAAATCCAAAATTCCCTTACAAAGTTGGGCCCTAACCAAGCAAGAGTCAAAACATTTTACCAAATTCACAATCAAATTCATTCTAAAGATATTGCAAACCCTAGGTTGTCCAATTTAATTCATGTTGACATTCATACAAAGCAATTCAATCTAAATCCCTAACTAGTTTAACTACTCATAATGTAATTAACAAACTAAAAGCAATTGAAATAATGCACAATGAATTTGACTTCAAAAGTAGTTTGTAAAGTACAAAAATAAGAAATAGATAGAAATCCTTACTTTATTGAATTTGTAGAATGTAAATCTGAAATTGAAAGTGAAAGTTGCAATTACATACAGTAATCTCTCTCTAAATCTTCTCCAAAAGATGATGGAATACAATGGATTTCTTGTTCTAAAGGGTTTGGATGGAAAGAAGGTGTAGCGGGAGATTGGAAAATTGAAAAGATAGTCTGACAATATTGCCTAAAGACTCTTTATACTTTTGGAACCGCGCCATTTTAACTGCTTCCAGAATGCCTGGTCACGATGGAGGTCACGGCGTGACCTTCATCATGACCAGGCCTAAGCCTCGCAGGTCTCTACTGGTCACGGTGGCGGTCACGGTGTGACGTTGACCGTGACTGATGGACAATTTTAATTATGTCCTCGCAAGTGCACGAGTCGGGTTGTAGTGATAGTGTGCAAAAGCAAGGGTCGAACCCACAGGGAATTGTAATAGTGCAATTTAAAGACTGAAAGATAAGGAAAATTATATAGGTACTCTAAGGGAGTAAAACTCCCGCCACGTGTCTTTATTTTATTGGAGGGAGATGAAAAGAGAGTAATAAAAAATGTGGCCCACATTGTTTTAAATGAATCAAATGGTGACATGTAAGCAGAGAGTAGAAAATGGAGTATAATGTGGGAGTACGTGTAGTATTACTCGAAAGATAATTGACTTAATAATTCATAGTGCTCATAACCAATTAACAATCAAGATTAATTAAACTAAATGAAAAAAGCATGTGGAAAACAAATCAAGTAAAATAATAAAATGCAGTGGAGAACAATGCAAGAGAGATAAATAATTAACCACGAAACGAAACAACAAAGGAAGAAAGGCTAAAAACAAGAATCAGTTAGCTACTCATTCTAATAATAATTTCATCAATTCAACTCCACGAAACAAAGCTCTAGCTCATTCAAGATCAACGATTAATTTAAATTTACGAACAATAGTGTGAACAAATTGAAATTATCATCATGTTCCTAGAATAATTATGTAGCAAATAAATAAAGGGACTAAACGTAAATGAATTAGCAGAGAAGAATAAAAGAGATTACAGAATTGCAGTAGAAAATTAAATGTGACACCAACTTTCAAAACCACAAAATGAATTAACAGATACAAAGAATAAAGAGATTTGAAGAATTGCCAATGAATTAACTAAAACAAATGAAATTGTTGCTGCCAAACCGGAGATTGAATTGCTACGCCAAATACACTGTTGAAGCCCAGGATTGTCGCCGGAAAACGAAGCTGGAATCAATCGTCGCTTCAAGAAAATCCACTGCTATCGCCGAACACCAGAAACGGTCGCCGCCTCCGGAATTGATCCGGGGCAAATTGATCATTCTTCTCCGTTCGCACGTTTTATTTTTATATTTTTCCAACATCAACAGCTTTTTCGATCCTCAAGCTCCGCACTATCCTTCACGTCGCAGCTATGGCCGAAGAGAGTGGTTCGCGTCGTCTGCGATCTCTTTTATCGTTCATAGTTGTTGACCGGGAGCTTTAGTTTACCGCACAAAAACTTAGACCGATGAATTATGGGAATAATTATTTTTCACTTCAATAAAATAAATTAGAACCCAATAAAAATTTTCAATTATTAGAACTCCATATTGACCAAGTATAACTAAACTACTACTACTATTATTATTATTATTATTATTATTATTAGTATTATTATTATTATTATTATTATTATTATTAAGAAATTATTAGACTGATAGAATTCAAATAATAAAATAATAAAATAAATTTAATAAAAACAACCTAAAATTGAATAATATTAACAAAGTTACTTAATCAAAATAATAAATAAAAAAATATATAAATTAATTAATTATTGTACATTAACTATAAAAATATCATTAAAAATAACACTAAAAATAATGTTTATCAAATCTCCCCACACTTATTTATTTGCTTGTCCTCAAGCAAAGACATTATTAAAAATAAAAGAAATTAAAATAAAATCAAGCATAAGATCGAGCTTTACCCAAATAGACTTTCAAATTTATTGCCACCAATGCAAAGTTAGTGCCAACTCAAAGAATGTATAAAACATTTGACTAGAAATTAAAAACTTTAACAACTAAAATAAATATAAAACGTGTGCTTGTGTGCTGACACCCCTTATATGAACTATACAAAAACTCAATAGAAAAATATGAAAATTTCACTAAATTCAACCTAACCCAAATTCAGAAGTATTCTATCACAGTGCAGGTGCAAAACATGGAGGAAATAAGGATCAAGGCATTTATTAAAATTGAAATGCAATTGCTCGTCTCTTCCAAAGTTCACTCATTATTCTTCTATTTTGACTTTTTCCAAAGAAAACTTCGCCAAAAACCTCGCCATTTTACACCAGACTTGTTTGGGTTTTCAATTTTGTGTGTACTCATAAACCAGACCACAACACTTATTTATTTATTTATTTATGGTACATGTGTAGGTGGCTGATTCAGCGGAGTAGAATCTCTAAATTATTGCAAATAAATAAATAAGTAAAAGACTCTCATTTATTTTAAACTATATATTTTTTTCAATATTTTTCACCTCACTTATGCCATAAATTTTATCCTTAAACCAACACACTACACCACAATTTATAGCACTCAAGAATTTATTTAAGAATTTGAAAAAGGTAATATAAAGTGAAACTAACATAAAAACTATTAAAGAAAATGCAAAAAACACATAAGGGTATTTGTGATTTTCAAATTCTAATTTTTTTTTGTTTATTTTTGATTTTTTTTACAGAATAAAGAAATTAACTAGTCACATGTAATTTACATACTAAGAGTTGACAAAAACCATTATTTCTATCACCGATTATTTAAAAGACTCACAAGGGTAAAGCTCAAGCTAATGCTAAAATTTTAAAACGAAAAACGTTTAAGAAAATGAACATAAGAAAATTAAAAATTTTGAAATTTTGAAATTTTTTATGATTTGTGGGCAGAACCCCTTCCCCACACTTATTTTCAACATCGTCCCCAATGTTGTGAGAGGAAAGAAAAGAAGATATAGAAAGTCCTCCTTTATTAGATATTTTATTTGTAGAATTTTCATTCAGCCATGCAGTTTTAGAATAACAAGAAGAACCCGATTTATCAACGTCATTCAAAAGATTTTCTTTTTGGAGTTTATCGAACCCCAACTTATCTTTCTGTGCAAGATCCAACCCCTTAATTGCAAAAACTTTGTTTGAGCTATTAGGCAAATGCATATATGTAAAAATGGGAACCTCAGCAGTTTCATTAAGCACATTGTTGGTCAATTTGCCTACGTGAATATCAATGGGGATTTGGGGCAATTCTTTTTGTAGCTCTGTACCTACCATTTCAGGCACACAAATTTTTAGCCTATTTGGATAAGGAATTGGGGGCACATAAGGCTTGGGTGGTACATAAGGCTCCTCTTCCTGAAAATCTTCATTTTGTACAGGTTTGATATTTTCAAAGCTTTCAAAAACAGGGATTGGGGGCACATAAAGCATGAGAGGAAAATAAGGATTATAAGATTTATGAAATTGAGGCTCATCCTTTTCAATAATAATATCATCAACATCATTATTCAGATTTTTAATCATTTCAGTTTGGTTAGAAGCGTTATTATCGTTTAACTTGTTTTCATCATTCAAAGCATCCTCAGATTGACTAGGTAACTTACCTGGCACATGCCCTTGCAAAGCTTTAGCAATTTTTCCTACTTGTACCTCTAGTTTTCTCAAAAAAGCTTCAAGTTGTTGGAATCGTTGCTCATCTGCTTCTTGTTGCCTATTGCAAACCTGTATATAATTCTGCAGGGTATCTTCCAATGATTCTTCTTTATGTTGGATTGGAGCATTACAAACCTGTATGAAATTTTGTAAAGTATCCTCCAAAGATGGTTTTTCAGGTTGGGAAGGGTCAACTGGTTGAAAATCATTTTGATTATTATTATCCCAATAAAAATTAGGATGACTTGATTGAAAATCATTTTGATTATTAACACTAAAAATTGGAGTGGTTTGGTTGAAAATCATTTTGATTATTATCCCAAGAAGGTGGAGGAAGTGCATTTATGGTTGTAGTTGTTTCTTGCGGTTCAAAAATTGAGTTTTCAAAAAGTAATATTTCTTTCTTTTTCCTATCAATATGATCGTCTAAAGACAACAGTTTAGGATAGAAAGAACGACAACCCTCCATCAAATAAATAAACAAAATAACAAAAATAAATAAATAAAGAAGTAAATAAAATCAAACAAGTAAACAAATAAATATATAGGATAATCAATAAAAAGTGAAATGGAGAATATTAAACAATTATTAAGTACTTCTTTTGTTTTTAAAGTAATATTAAAAAAAAGGGAAACAACAAACTTGAGTAGGATCAACTCAAATGCAAATTATTTGGAATTCAGGAAGCGGAAGAATTGAATTGGAAGAAAAAAAATAGCAAACAACGGGAATAGGGAAAGCAAAAACAAATAGTAAGCAGTTTTTAAATGGACTAATGACTTGAATAAATAGCAATATTAAAAAGGATAATCAAACGACAATAATAATAAAGTGATAGAATTAAAGAATCAAGCTGTTAAGGAATGGGAAAATTAAATAAAGAGAAAAGGGAAATCAAAAACAAATATAAAGCAATTTTTTAAATAGACAAATGAATTAAATAAAATGCAAGATTAAAGAATGAAAAAGATGACAATAATGACGGGATAGGGAAAAAAAATCAAGCAATTAACGAAAAAAAGAGCAGAAAATTAAATTACAAAATAAACAATTCCCCGGCAACGGCACCAAAAATTGATGGACAATTTTAATTAAGTCCTCGCAAGTGCACGAGTCGGGTTGTAGTGATAGTGTGCAAAAGTAAGGGTCGAACACACAGGGAATTGTAATAATGCAATTTAAAGACTGAAAGATAATTGACTTAATAATTCATAGTGCTCATAACCAATTAACAATCAAGATTAATTAGTTGGATGTGAACACAAGTAAATACAGTATAGTGGGGTTCAAAAAAAATAGTAGAACTAGTATAGTTTTATCTAATGAAAAAAAAAAAGTAGAAGAAACAAGTAAAAACAGGTGGAATCATTTCGGCATCAATCAGCGGATGGTTCTACCTTTCTGAATCAGTAGATGGTAGTGCATTGGGAATTCTAGGGGATTCAATATATGCTCACCTCATCACAATTACTCTAGGATGGTGTGCCTGGCTAGAAGGGCATATCCTTTTATTCACCTGTTAAATCCGCAGCTGTTCTTTATCTCATATGTCATGTATGGTGGCATATCCTGTAATCAGGACCGAATGTGGATTGCCTACCAATTCTCTTTCTTCAGCATCAAAAATTTCCTTAATACATTAAGAGAAAACATTATAGTTAGTTAATAAATAAATAAATACATAAACATATAAATAAAGTTTAAATTAGTCTTAAGATCCGTCAGATGATCGGAGACATAGGTCACCCCTACTATTGGCACCTCCTTATAAAACCTAGTATATTTTACTTCATCATTAAGTGTCTTTAATTTTCAAAATTCTTTAATGTTATGTTTTTTAAACTGCAAAAAATTTAAAGTTTAAGTGTTAGATTAAAATTAGTTAATTAATTAAATAAATTTGTACGTGTTCACCATGTCTGTGCATCCATGTCCAATCTAATTTTTAAATATAAGTTGCTGTTGATGAGCATTTTTTAGGACTTGACAAATTATTGAATATTTTTTTTGGTTGATAATCGAGTGTGATAGGGATATAATCACGGCTGTAAATCTTGCTATTTCTGTCCAACATTCTTCGATTTTTCACGCTCTGATACCATGTTCACGCTCTGATACCATGTCATAAAATCGGAGCTAAGCTATGGACACATTAATGACAAAAGAATAAATAATGACGAATGCTTTACTCATGTCAATGGGCTTAATATATGGATGGTGTGCCTGGCTAGAATGTCGTATTTTTTCGCTCCCACCCAATTTCCTGTGTTCTTAATTTCATAGCAGAGTATGACCCCTGTGTTAGCAATTCCTGTAACCAGAACGGAATGTGCATTCCCTATCAAATCTCTTTCTTTAGCATCAAAAATTTCCTAAACACATTAAAGGAAGCATTATATTTAGTTTAATAAATAAATAAATACATAAACATATAAACAAAGCTTACATTAGGCCTAAGGTCCTTAGAGATTGAGAGACATATGTCACCTCTACTTTGGGACTCCTCCTAATAGCCGCTAATATTTTTTCTTAGTCCTTCTTGTCTCTGACTTCCAAATTTTTTAATCTTATGTTTTTGAAACTGCATAAAAAAAATTGAAGTGTTAGATTAAAATTACATAATTAATTGAATAAAATTTTAAGTGCTTACTCTATCTGTGCTTCCAGGTGTCCTTTCATCACCACGATAAGGATAATCAACAGCTCTACAAATGCCGCTAGAATTTTTTCTTAATCCCTTCTTGTCTCTAACTTCCAAAATTTTTTAATCTTATGTTTTTGAAACTGCATAAAAAAAATTGAAGTGTTAGATTAAAATTAGATAATTAATTAAATAAAATTTTAAGTGCTTACCCCTGTGCATCCAGGTGTCCTTTCATCATCACGATAAGGATAATCAACAACTCTACTAATGCCATATCATTAGGACGATAATGTAATGTGAAAGGGATATAATCCATCCATAACACATAGGGCTCTCATAGCCTCTCTCAACACGAGTAACACAGTTTCCTAAAATAATTGTAAAAAATTAAAATTATAATGATAAATTAAATTAATTCGGTTGTCCGAATTACTTAAACCAATAATAATAGGAATAAATAAATTCATAATGAAATAGAAAATACAAAGAATATGTGTCGCGGAGACAAGATTTGTATTAATAGCAATGTTGTAAGATGATTACAAAGTGATAGATGATTGAAAGATGTCTCAACAAGAATATAATGAGCGTATCACTATAAGTTTACATTAGACTTAAGCTCTTATAGAAGCTGCTAAAGACCTTTTGGTCAAGCGGCATAACTGTGACTCTGATAGCTCTGATAAAGGTTCAGTTACATACGTCACTATAAGCTCTGATAGAGGCTCAGTAGATCAAAGTCATGACTCGAAATACACGACTAGATCAAAGTCTCGTCTCGAAATCATTCCAAGTAACACAATTATCATTGTTGATTAATTTTACAATAATCAAACATGCACAATTCCATTATATTTTAGAATTTGACTATATCAATGTTTCATCTCGAAATCATTTCAAGTAACCCAATTCTCATTTTCGATTAATTTCACCATATTCAAACATGCACAACTCTATTATATTTTAGAATTTTAATGGACTTTCGTGTAAGAATTTTTTTATTTTTTAAAAAAAATATATATTATTAAGGTGGATCATCATCTACCATTGACTTCTTACACTACTACAGAAATGCATTACGTTGTCCCCATTTTAACGTCGATTTTTATAAAATCCGACATTAAATGTTTAAAATAATTTTTTTAAAAAAAATTACATATGACGTCGGTTATATTAAATAACCGACGTCATATATAAACGAAATAAAAAAATAAAAATAAAAAAGGTTACGACGTCGGCGTATTAAATCACCGACGTCATAAAGAATTTTTTTAAAAAAATGAAATTAAAATTACATACGACGTCGACTAAGTATATAGCTGTATATTTATTAAATACCGTCCCCAACCCTAATCTCAGCTCAGACGATTGAATTCAATTCAAACAAAAAAAAACTTCATCTTCTACATACCTCCACACGCTCCTCGACGTCGTCACGCCACCACCGTATCACCGGCCAGCCGCCAGCCATCACGCCACCGCCGCAACAGCTCACCGGATGCCGCTTGCTGCCTCGCCAGACGCCGCTCGCTCCTCGCCGCCGGACGGTACGTTATATATTTATATTTTTTAAAATCATTTTTTATATATTTTAATTAGTTTTTTATATATTTCGAATTTTATAAATTATTATTTTGTATATTTCGAAATTTTAGGAATAATTGTGTATATATTTTTAATTTTATAAGTTATTGGGTAAATTATGAATTGTGTGTGTATATGTGGAATTTTATGTAATATTGTTTATATATTTTTAATTTTTAGAAATTGTTATCTATAAATGAGATGGAGGGAGTAGTAGTTTAGTTATTTAGGTGAAGAAGATCATAATACAATTTTATCAACTCAAACTATCTTTCTTGTGAGTCATATGAAGAATTATTACGAAATATATGAGTTTAGTTTGCTATCTATATTAAAATACTTTTTTCAACATATATAGTTTTGCCTTGGAACCCAATTAGTAAATAAAATGGAAAAGATAAGTCCTTTGTGAAATAGAAATGGAATTGTGTCGATTTGAAAATTTAGGATTTGTTTTGTATATATATGTTGAATTTTAAGAATTATTGTAGTTGTTATAGTAGTTATTATTATAGAAATTTGTTAAAATAGTGTTAACAAATGTTTAATTTGGGTTATTATTATTTTAGATTAGCTTGTGATGGATAAAAGTTGGATGATAGCTAATCGACTTAGTACGGAATACGAAGATGGAGTTAGAAAATTTGTAGAGTTTGCAAAGAGTAACCTTCCGAATAGTAATAAGAGGTGGTTGTGTCCTTGTAAGAAATGTTGTAATCAGAAAAGGTTATGTGAAGATGACATATATGATGATCTAATCGTTAATGGGACTAATCCATATTATACACAATGGATTTGGCACGGTGAAAGCGATGTGGCTACAACATATAACATGTATGTTGACAATGAAGATGATGAGTCTGAAATATACCTGATTATCTGTTGTATTAAAATTATTCAACTTAAAAGCTGGGAATGGGTGGAGCGACAAGAGCTTTACTGTGTTACTTAAAATAGTAAATGATATGCTTCCAGATGGTAATGAACTTCCCAAGAGTACGTATGATGTCAAAAAGATGTTGTGTCCCACGGGTATGGGATACAAAAAGATACATGTTTGCCCTAACGATTGCATATTGTTTAGGAATGATTACAAAGACTTGCATGCATGTCCAATATGTGGGGCATCTCGTTATAAAACAAGAGAGAATGTTGCTGGTAAAGTACGTTTGAAAAGTCCACCAGCTAAAGTTTTTTGGTATCTCCCAATTATTCCAAGATTTAAGCGCATGTTTGCAAATCCAAGAGATGAGAAGAACTTAACATGGCATGTAGATCAAAGAATTTCTGATGGCAAGCTTCGACACCCGGCTGATTCTTCTCAATGGATAACATTTGATAATGCATTTTCTAAATTTGGCCACGAGTCGAGAAATCTTAGACTTGGAATTTGTACTGATGGTATTAACCCCCATGAGAACCTAAGTTGCAAGCATAGCTCGTGGCCAGTTATGTTGATAATTTATAATCTACCCCCTTGGTTGTGTATGAAACGCAAATACATATTATTATGCTCGATGATTTCTGAGCCAAAACAACCAGGTAATGATATATATGCTTTTTTGGAGCTTTTGATTGATGACTTGAAGCAATTATGGGATGAAGGTGTGTTAGTGTTGTACGCATATCGGAATGAGACTTTTAAGTTGCATGCAATGCTTTTTTCCACAATCAATGACTTTCCAGCTTATGGAAACCTGTCTGGATATAGTGTCAAAGGTCATGAGGCATGCCCCATATGTGAAGATAATACCTGTTAACATCAACTTGTTCATGGTAGAAAGACTGTATACATGGGGCATCGGAGATTTCTTGATAAATTTCACCCTTATCAAATATTAAAAAAGGCATTCAATGGGGTACAAGACTATACAGATGCTCCACAACCATTGACTGGGAATCAAGTTTATGAACGAGTTGAATGCATCAATGTTACTTTTGGTATGACTCAAAAGCTTAAATCTCAAAGAGGTAAGAGGTCAAATGATATTATTTGATCTCAACATTAGCAGCTCAAAACTTCCTAAGTTTTTGTGGGCCGAAACACTTAAGACGGCTACGTATATATTAAATCGTGTTCCAACCAAGGCTATCCCAAAGACGCCATTTGAGTTATTTAAAGGTTGGAAACCGAGTTTGCAACATATGTGTGTTTGGGATGCCCGTCTGAGGTGCGGATATATAACCCACAAGAAAAGAAGTTTGACCTGAGGACTATTAGCGGTTTCTTTATTGGATATACACAGTCCTCCAAGGGATATAGATTTTATTGTCCATCTAATTTAACTAGGATTGTGGAATCAAGAAATGCTAAGTTTCTTGAAGATGACATGATTAGTGGGAAGGATCGGTTCAATGATTTGATTTCTAATCAAGATCATACTGAATCATGTCTTTCTACGTCATCAGATAGATTGATAATAGTTTCAAACACCCCTCAAACGGGTATTGAACAACCTATTGAAGAAGTTCCACAAAATGCTGATATTATTCCAATAGATCAACCAATTCAGGAAATTCCTGAAGCGGTAGTTGAACCGCTAACTTCTCAAGAAGATGGTAGTTCAACTTTAAGGTGATCTAGTCGCGAAAAAAGATCGACAATTCCTAGTGATTATATAGTGTATCTACAAGAGTATGATGTTGGAGCCGAAAATGATCCAGAAACGTTTTCACAAGCCATAAACTATAAAGAATCAGATTTATGGTATGAAGCCATGAAGGGAGAAATGAGTTTCATGCGAAGCAATAGGGTTTGGGACCTTGTTGAGTTGCCTAATGGGGCCAAGGTCATTGGTTGTAAATGGGTCTATAAGACTAAAAAGAACTCATTAGGCAACATTGAACGATACAAGGCTAGGCTCGTTGCTAAAGGGTTTACTCAAAAAGAAGGAATCGATTACACGGAGACATTTTCTCCTGTATCAAAGAAAGATTCACTTCGTATAATTTTGGCTTTGGTTGTACATTTCAATCTTGAATTGCAACAAATGATGTGAAAATGGTATTCCTTAACGGTGATCTAGAAGAGGTGGTTTATATGAAACAACCTGAAGGATTCTCTTCTAGTGAAGGTGAGCATTTAGTTTGCAAGCTAAAAAAGTCCATCTATGGTTTAAAAGCCAATGGTATATCAAGTTTGATGGGGTCATTTCTTCATATGGATTTGTTGAAAGTCCCTTAGATCATTGCATATACCAGAAGACAAGTGGGAGTAAAATTTGTTTTCTTGTTTTGTATGTGGATGATATTCTACTTGCAACAAATGATAAGGGAATGCTGCACGAGGTTAAGAAATTCCTTTCTAAGAACTTTGATATGAAAGATATGGGCGAGGCATCTTATGTCATTGCCATAAAGATCCATAGGGATAGATCCCGGGGTATTCTAGGACTATCGTAGGAAACCTATATCAACAAAGTCTTAGAAAGATTTCGGGTGAAGGATTGTTCACCGAGTTCAGCTCCTATAGTGAGAGGAGATAAATTCAGTTTGGACCAATGTCCAAAGAATAATTTTGAAAGAGAATCCATGAAGAATATTCCTTATGCTTCAATTGTCGGGTGCCTCGGGTATGTTCAAGTCTGTACTAGGCCAGACATCGCCTTTGCTGTTGGAATGCTAGGACGATATCAAAGTGATCCGGGTTTAAACCACTAGAGAGCTGCAAAGAAGGTTTTAAGGTATCTCAAGGGTACTAAGGATTATAAGCTTGTGTTCAAACAGATGGACGTTTTGGACATTGTTGGATATTCTGATTCGGACTTTGCCGGTTGTGTTGATTCTCAGAAATCAACTTCGGGGAACATTTTTATCATGCCCGGTGGAGCTGTTTCACAGAGAAGTGTTAAACAAACTCTTGTCACCACTTCAACTATGGAAGCCGAGTTCGTTTCATGTTTTGAGGCTACATCTCAAGGTGTATGGCTTAAGAATTTCATTTCAGGGCTTAGAGTTATGGACTCTATTTCTAAGCCATTAAAGGTTTATTGTGACAACTCAGCTGCAGTCTTCCTGGCTAAGAACAATAAGAGTGGGAGTCGAAGTAAGCATATCGACACCAAGTACTTATCCATCAGGGAGCGTCTTAAAGATAAGAAAGTGGACATTGAGCATATAAGCACTGAGTTGATGATTGCTGATCCCTTAACTAAAAGCATGCCACCATTCAAGTATAGGGATTTTGTTGAGAAAATGGGACTTGCACCCACTTTGTAAAAACTTGTATACATACAGTTATTTTATGAAATTCTTAAAGCATTTAGATCAGATATTTTCTCGTTATTGTATTGTGCACATTTTGTTGAGAAAATATATATCTTTTGGACCTAGAATAAACATAAGGTTTATCCATTGAGTTTTGGTTAAGCACATAAAGTACTTAGAGAACAAGTTGCATTGTGATTATAGTAGATACTACTCGTTTTCAGAGGACATATCTCTATAGTTCATGTATTTTGTTTCTTTAAGTTTGTTCTTGCACCAAGTGGAAGAATGTAACATTTTCCATGTTGTGGTGCAAGGTTATTATGGCCTTAAAGGCCCTTAAGGTGTGCCAATTGTAACAGTTGTAACGGTTACCGCACGATAGAAAGGATAGTAAGAAAAGCTAGAAAAACAGTATGGTTCAATACCCCACACTAAACAAGCAGAAGAAACTAGATGAGTTGATGAGTCCTACAGGTCACTATTCCCGCTCTCGAGAGCTTGAAGGGCTTCAAGTGGGAGTTGCATGCATATTCTTTCACTCTCTTCCTTAACCACTAGAGAAGATCTCAGCTCATTGATCTGGCCTCCCAGATCCTCCTCAACGGCTGCAACCTTAGATTGTAGCACTTGGATCATGCACCTTGACCATGTCATCAGTCACTTGTTTCAGTCGTAGCTCCTCCAACGTCATAACCGGACTCGGAGGGCTATTCCCCGCCGCTTCGGCGTTGCTCCCCCCTGGCCGCCGTTAAACGATTTATCTTGGGCCGCCATTTGAGCAAGAGAGATTTCTGAGCAAGTTTTCTATCCTTTCTGGATAAAGCATTCAAGCACTGCAATAAGACCAATTGATGAATTAAAATCATTTTTGGATAAAACATTAAAAATAAAGGATCGAGGGAACCTCAACTATTTTCTGAGCATTGAGGTTGTTCAATTGCCAACAGGATTGAACATGTATCAGAGGATGTACGAAAGGAAATGCATAATTAGGACTATTTAATATTTGTGTAATCTTGATTGAATTACCTTGTTAATGTTTGATGGTCACATTCATTAGCATGTCTAAGAGGAGATTCAATTCCAATGAGAAATAGATTGGAAATCTAAAGTGCGCTTAAACAAACTTTAATCTCCTCTATGAAAGTGGAGGACTTCTAGAGAGATTTCATTGATTATTGTGCCTCTAGGTCTAGAATTGATTCACCATGAAAATGGAGCAACTTGTAGGCCTAATCACAAGGTAGATACCCCATGAGTGGCATTTAGCAGGTTGTGATTTCTTTGTGCATTGCCATCATGACTTTAACTTGGACTTCTAATCCTTAAGATCAAGGCATCTAAAAGATCAACTCCCTTGTTTGGGCCACTACTTTTAACTCGATTGAATAAATTTTTGTGTTCTATTCTCTTTTGGACATTAATAGATTGTTAGTATGACACTTTATGTTTGTGTGCTTAGCTTCTTATTGATTTATCTACCTCTGTGCCTAAAACCTTAATAGTTGTATGTTAATCGAGTCATAAATCTCAATCCTTGAGAACGATATTATACTCGTATACACTCTATACAACATTTTTTAAAAATGGCATTGTTGCCTGAGATTGGTAATTTTGGCAGATTTATGTGACTATTTTGGCCTTCTATTATTAAACTCTAGAAAAATCTGGGAGATTAAGTGTTTTCTTTCTTTTATTTTTCTTTTTCTAGTTATTTCAATCAAGTGCTCATAACTTACCTAAGAGCATGTTCTCAAAGCTTCCATATATATGAATCAGATCATATGTGAACCACCACTCAGGTAAAAACTGCGTACTAATCTCATGCATTTTGATCTTCTCATGATCAACGACAGTAAAGCAAAGGAATCTGGAAAAAATACGGTGGCTTGATAAATATTTCAAACTTTGAAGTATATCAACCAACACTACAAAGTGCAATGGTCAATAAACAAAAGTGCGCGCGCACACACACACACACACACACACACACACACACACACACACACACATATATATATATATATATATATATATATATATATATATATATATATATATATATATATATATATATATATATATATATATGAGTGTGTGTATGTGATATAGTAAGAACTACTTTTCAGGTGAAAACATCCCAGGTATATATGAGGGTTTAAGTTAAAACACCCCATTGTAAAAAGTGTGGACACATACACTTCCTTCATCTTGAGCAATCAAATGCTAGGATCTTACCATTTGTTGGTCCCGATGAGTAAGGGGTTCATGTCTTGAAGAGAGAGGGGGGGGGGGGGGGGGGGGGATGAATAGACTTGAATGGTTTTTAAAAACTTTTGCATATATCATTAGGTTCAAGTAAACTTGAACTTATGAAGATTTCAAGTACGTTGCAGAAAATAATTTTTATTCCCTTTTTAATTTATTTGTACGTGTTTGGTCTATTAAAGTTTTAGGTTTGATAAGTTAATGCTAGAAAACAAAGTGCAATAAGTAAGAGATTGAGAGAGAGATTTTTGAAGTGGTTTGGTAAAAACCCAGCCTACGTTCACTCTTCTCTTTAGACTCCAAGGAGGATTGCACTATACAGTATACACCCAATATTACAAAGAAGACCACTTGAACCTCGATCACAGAGTTAGCCTCAAGTCTTTAAGTTTTCCCCAAGCTAAACTTTTTACTCTGCGTCTTTATACTAATCCTAGTATAGATGGTTGGTTTGAACACAAGGTTGTTCAACTTTCTCCAACTACAAGACAGGGCAAATGACTTTTTGTTGTTGCCTTAGTCTTCTTGAGCTTGATTTATCTTTGTAATTTTAACTCGATCTCTCTTCACTAGCTTTTAGTTTCACTTGTAAGCTTTAACACTTTGTATAACTTGTTCTCAAATATTGCCAGTGCCTCATTCAGATTTGAATAGAGGTATTTATAGATAAGTTTGAAAATTTGTCTTTTGGAGAGAAACAAATTTCAAACGTCTATTAATCATCGTGCAATGACCCGTTGGTAATACATAATAGGTTGCTTTTGTCAGATTTATAGTCGTTGATTTGTACGTACTTTTACGTTTTGCTTTTAACTTCCTGAGATACACAAAATGTCTTAGCCTTTTTGGTTGATCTTCTTTGAGATATGTACCTTGTAATTTTGCATTTCCTCATTTTACGTAAAATATCAGAAATAGTTGGCTGACTTAGAATACTGATTGATTCAGTTAAGCGCCTACTCAGTAATGATAGATCATGAAGAGAACATCAGAGAAATAAAAACAAACACACAGAACGAACACTCACAATGTTTACCCAGTTCGATACGGTGTGTATCTACGTCTGGGGGACGATCACATAGGCGTCTAATCCACTAAATCATAATCCAATGTACAAAGGTAGATATACAATAATCTTACCCAAGTGCCCCACACAAGGTACAAACCCAGTCTACACAGGTTTAGTGGATTGTTGAAGATGGAGAGCCATGCATACAGAAGTCCAATGAAATCCCTTCACTTGGAGAGCCCACTCTGATGCAGTCCACTTCAGTGACGCTCTGGTTGTTCCCACAACAGTCTGATCTTAGTGTCCTTTCGTTTAAGCAGCAGTAACTCTTCTCAAGTTCATCATCTTAATCACCGTGAACATGTTGTATTGAGAAGGTGCATGACAATCAAGGATCTAGTCTCATAAAGCTGATATGGAGTGTTTCTTCTTCTTATTCGGCGTAACCCTAGTTCCCTTCAAGAACTGGTACTTATAGATCCTTCAATAAACACTCTCCATAGATATCTTTGATTGTAGAAGGTAGGACTATAAAAGAGGAATGTAATCTTAGCAGATTACGTCTATTACCTTCTTTGAAGATACGTTGATCGTCTTTCCATACTGGGCTGATAATACCGCGTGAGCCTCTTAAGGAAACTGCTTCCCTAAGTCAGATCTTCAGTGTCAGTTCTTCTGTTGTTGCTTCTGATTGATCAGATATCTGTAGAACCAATCGGACAAACTCTAAACCTATCTTAGTATGCCATAATAATATTGTCAATTATAATATGGGGTTTTTGAACATAAAAACACTAACAAACTCCCCCTTTGGCTATTATTTGGCAAAACAACTCAACTATATAAAAAGAACTAAGATAGGTTATTAAAAAGAAGCAACCCATGTCCGATCTGAATAAAAAAAAACAAAGCAGTCTAAGATCAAAAACAGCATCAAAACATAACGCCCAGCCAGGGCCAGAAGGTACTCAATCACAAAAACTCCCCCTGAGTTCATACTACTCCCCCTTTTTGCCAATGGTAGCCAAAGATCAAGCATTTGAGGGAGAGTCACTGTCAGTCTTCTCAGGATCCGCAGCAGCAGCAATATCAGTCAGGCTCAACCGGAGAAGAACAGTAGCCAGCTCAGTACGCGCACCTGTCAGTTGCTTGGCAATGATACCGTGCACCGTCTCAAGATCAGCAACTCGCGCCTTCAATTGTTCGGAAAGCTTCATATCTTTAGCATGAGGAGACTCATCATTCACAGCATCAGGTTCCGAATTGGATGGGGCAGTCACAGGAACGACATCCTTAATATGATCTCCAGAAAGGAGGCGTTTATCAACAGTATAGAGCAGCGTCGGACTGATCACTTCACTGGGCATAGGCTTAAGACCCTAAGAGGTAAGGATGCCAAAAATCAGATTTGGAAACGGTAGTCTTACCTTCTGTTCCCGGGGATGAATCAGAGTTAGAACATGATAATAAATCCATTTGCCCAGATCAAACTGCATTTTAGTTCCAATGTGTTGAAATGAGCTGATGGAAGCCAGTTGTGCAGAGCCAGGCGATGTAGGATGACATATCTAGACGTGAGATGCGAGCTCAGCAAATAGTCCTTATCTCCTGTAGGCCAAGATGTAGTTTGTCCACCAGTAAGAGTTTTGGCCACCAAGTCCCATTCAGTAACAACTTCTTCTTGCACTGCAGGCAAGCCATAGTACTTATTTATCACATCCGGCCCAAAATCATACCACTTCCCTCTGATGAAGATCTGCATCGGTCGTGGCCCTGTGAGACTGTCAATCTCATCACTGAGATTGCAATAGAATTCATATGTGAGCAGCTTGGAGTAAGGACAAACATCTGTAACAGTTTTCAAAAGACCAACTTCATTCAGCAAGGGCAGAATGTCACAAACGGAGTTCAGTTGATTCTCATCCACAGTTCTTTGAACAATAAGCTCCCTTCTGACCATAGTGGCCCATTTGGTCTGTGCAGCAGGGGATACAAACTGAGGTTTGTAAACAGTTGTGTCAAATCCTTCAACAGGTGGAACCTCAGGAGTTACACTTCGACCTCTTGACCTTGTGGTCGGTTTCCCTTTTCTGACTGAGGAGGCTGGTGCAGATGTAGCTTGAGCAGCAGTAGGTCCTTGTTGCTTAACAGATGAACGCAGAGTCTTGAACACTTGACGGATAGGTGGGTCTCCTTCAGGCTTAACAGTCTCACTCGACTTTCTCTTCTTCGCAGGCTGATCCACATCAGCATTATCACCACTAGTTTCAACAACAACCTTTGTTGGAACATTCTTCCTTTTCGTCCGTCTTGTTTCTCTGGTTGGTGATTGGACTGGTGTCACAGAGTGGCTAGAATCAGAAACATTTGCAGACGAGCTCCCAACAATATTCGATATCTCTCGAATTTTGAAATTCGTGGAGTCAGGATGTGCAGTTGCCTCAACAGTAGGTGCAGCAGGTGAAGGTGCTTGGGATCCATACACCTCAGCCAGTATCTTATCATCTTCGCTGGAGGATTCTGAAGGATGTATCACTCGATAAGGTTGAGGGATTGAAGCAGATGGTAGCCCAGCAAAATGTCGCACATGTTCCAGGCTCTCTCCTAAAGATGTTGCAGTGTAAACAGGGATTCCACCTGTTTTCTCAGACTTGTGGGGACTTGATAAATCAACAGTTTCAACAGTTGCAGGTAAGGCAGGAGGATCAACAGCAGGGCAAGATTTCTTAGAGACATTAACAGTCCCAGACGGAGGCAGAGCAATATTCTCAGAAGCATAAACAACTAGACTTAGTGGATTTGGCTCATTAGAGGACTTTGTTTTCTCATCAGACACATGCAACGCATCAGATTTTTCACCAGCAAAATCAATCACAGGCAAAGATAGAGGATCAACAATCACAGGGGACTTCTCGGAATCCAAAGCAGATAGATTTTCAGGCATAACAGACATAGACGATGGAATAGAAGAATCAACAGGTCTATCAGGAGAAATTTCAATAGGGGTTTCAGAATCATTTACCCGTTGTCGAAGAATCTCCTGTCTGTGTGTTGCCTCTTTTTGAGCAGCTGCAAGATACAGAGGTTGCGCCTCCGCTTGCCTTCGAGAGGCCTCAACCAATTCTAGGGCACGATGTGCAAAGTATTGAAGGAATGCCCCGGCCCGATTTCCATCCAAGGGTTCTGGAATATATACTGGAGAAACTTTATCACTGGCTTCAGAAACCATCATAAGCAGTTCAGTCGCATCATCTTCAGACCATTCTGCATAAAACTCTGGGTAATAGGTCATCATAGTTACTAAAATCTCGTCGCGAAGAAGAGGATCAAGTTTGAGCTTCTTCTTCATAGCAAACTGCAGCAGCGTCTGAATGTGCTTAAGAGCCACCTCCGGAGAATGTGTCTTGCTTCCAAGCTTGATAATGATGTTTCTTACAGGGTCTGCCATTGAAGGTTATGTGCGAGGAAAAGAGCAGATCACTGAAGGCTGATTTGCAAGAGAGATAGAATGTTGAGAGCTGAGGTGTTCAAGGATGATATGTTCTTCTTGACCCGGTATCATATAGGCTTAAGGGTGATGAACCCTAATTAATGCGGCTTGTCAAATATCATGCAAATGCGATTGATTGACACAACGGTACAGCTCCTTTTTAGGAAGGAAACGGAACCCAAGGAAATTTGAAATTCGAAAAAGAGTTAATATCTTTTAAGATATCTCTGAGAAGTATATGGATAAATAATTTTCTTAGCAAAAATAGAGTGGAGTCTTTTAGGAAAAGTCAAATCATAACACTGACCCGTATATACCAACTCCTCTCTGACGGACCAACTGCTTGAATCAGTCAATTCTGCAAATTCCCAGAGCAGATCTGAGAATTTCAAAACGATTAGCATCCAATGGCTTAGTCAGAATGTCCGCCAGTTGTTTGTTAGTCTGAATGTATTCTAACTCAATTTCCTTGGATTCAACCAGGTCTCTGATGTAGTGATGCCTTATGTCAATATGCTTCGTTCTGGAATGTTGAACAGGATTCTTGGAGATGTTAATAGCACTGACATTGTCACAAAAGAGTGTCATTGTTCCTTGTGTAAGACCATAATCCAGAAACATCTCTTTCATCCAAACCAACTGAGTACAGCAACCACCTGCGGCTATGTATTCTGCCTCTGCAGTGCTTAGTGAGATAGAGTTCTGTTTCTTACTTAACCATGATACTAAGTTCTTTCCAACAAAGAAGCATCCTCCAGAAGTACTTTTCCGATCATCAATATTCCCTGCCCAATCAGCATCACAATATGCAACCAGATTCAGTTCACTGTCCTTGGAATACCAGAGTCCATACTGTATCGTTCCTTTCACGTATTTCAGAATGCGTTTTGCAGCTATCAGATGTGATTCCTTTGGGTCAGATTGATACCTTGCACAGATTCCAACACTGAACATTATGTCTGGTCGACTGGCTGTTAGATACAACAGACTGCCTATCAAGCTACGATAGACTGTGTTATCCACTGATATACCAGTTTCATCTTTCGATACTTTTGTAGAAGTGGAGATAGGTGTTTTGGATGGTTTACATGATTCCAAATCAAACTTTTTGACAAGATTCTTAGCATACTTCTCTTGTGAAATAAAGTATCCTTCAGAACTTTGCTTGACTTGTAGACCTAGGAAATATGTCAGTTGACCAACCATGGACATTTCAAACTCTTCCTCCATGACTTTTACCAACTCATCAGTGTATTTCTGCAAGGTTGATCCAAACACAATGTCATCAACATAGATTTGAGCTATGGTTACATGACTTCCAGTCGTTTTGACAAACAGAGTTTTGTCAACACTTCCGCGTTTATACCCGTGCTGGAGCAAATACTGTGTCAGACGTTCATACCAGGCCCGTGGGGCTTGTTTAAGGCCATAGAGAGCTTTTCGAAGCTTATAGACATAAGAAGGACGTTTTGGATCTTCAAAACCTTTAGGTTGAACCACATAGATATCTTCATGGAGATACCCATTCAGAAACGCTGTCTTGACATCCATCTGATATAATGTAAATCCCAAAATGCATGCGACAGCCAGCAAGATTTTGATTGACTCGAGTCTAGCTACAGGAGCAAAAGTCTCGTCATAGTCAATCCCTTCAATCTGTGTATAACCTTGAGCCACCAACCGAGCTTTGTTTCTGGCTATATTCCCTGCTTCATCAGTTTTATTTTTAAAGATCCACTTCGTTCCTATTACGTTAACACCATCAGGTCTTGGTGTAGCTCCTCCTGCATTGCATTTATCCACAGATCATCCTGTAGAGCTTCTTTGACATTTTTGGGTTCTATCTTTGAGGTATAGTAGTAAGATCCAGATATTTCTGTCAGATTATTTCTTATTCTGCTCCTGGTTTTCATTCCATCTGAAGGATCTCCAATAATGTTATCTGATGGATGGTTTTTCTGAGTTCTGGTGGGTTTATCTTTACCAACATCATTCATGAGATTTATCTCTTGTTCCGAACTTTCTTGATCTTCATCTGACGATTCTTGTGGTTTGAGCTGACTGTTGTTATTACTTGCATCTGAATCACTTAGATGAGACTCTATCACAGTTGAGTCTACTGGTTCTTCTGGATTGTCATCGACAACCATGTTTACTGACTCCATCACAGACTGAGTCCTCTTGTTGTAGACTTTGTAGGCACGACTGCTCGGAGAGTATCCAAGAAAGATGCTCTCATCACTTTTGGGTTCGAACTTCCCTCTTTGTTCTCTGTCAGCCAGCACATAGCACTTTGTCCCAAACACATGAAAGTATTTCAGATTTGGCTTCTTTCCCTTCTAGATCTCATATGAAGTTTTCGTAGTTCCTGGTCGAAGATAGATCCTATTGATAGTATGACACGCCGTGTGAACTGCTTCAGCCCAGAAACGTTGTGGCAGATGTGAGGCATGTAGCATAACTCTAGCCATTTCCTGTAACGTTCGATTCTTTCTTTCCACTACTCCATTCTGTTGAGCAGTTCTAGGAGCTGAGAACTCATGTGAAATACCAAGCTCGGAGCAGAAGTCTGAATATAGTGAGTTCTCAAATTCCTTTCCATGATCACTCCTCAATCTCTGGATTTTTATAATAGGCCCATCCTTTTCCTTCTGAACTCTTATGGACAGAGTCTTAAAGGCCTTGAAAGCTTCTGTCTTTTCTCTCAGAAAGTATACCCAGCTGTATCGAGAGAAATCGTCTACACACACAAAAATATATTTCTTTCCTCCAATGCTTTCAGTCTGTGTTGGCCCCATGAGATCTATATGGACAAGATCTAGACATTTCTCAGTGATGATACCTCTTACTGCTTTGTGTGGAGTTCTGATTTGTTTCCCAATAGCACATGCTCCACAAATTTTCTTTGGATCAATTCTGATCTTCGGTACACCTTTTACTGCTTCCAGTTTTATCAACTTATCCATATCTCTGAAATTTATGTGACCCAGTCTTCTATGCCAGAGTTTTGATTCATCAGATTTGGATAGGTGACAAGCAGTTTCATTTGTCAAAACATAACAGTTGTCTGAAGACCGAGTTCCTTCCATGACAAGTTGATTTGCTTTGTCACTCACTCTGCAGCAGTTACGATCGAAGCATACATTCCAATTTTGATCACACGTACAACTGACTGATGCTAATAAGATTCGCTTTCAACCCACTGACTAGCAAGACTTCTTCTAATTGAGGTAAACCTGGTGCATTTAGGATACCTTTCCCAACGATTTTACCCTTTAGTCCAACTCCAAATGTTACAGCTCCACTGCTAGGTTGAACAGCCATCAGACACTTAATGTTTCCTGTCATATGTCTGGAACACCCACTGTCGAAATACCATCTAGCATCAGTTGTAGATGCAGTCAGAACAATGGTGGGATAGCAAATAACTTCTGACTTTCTGACCCAAACCTGTCTAGTGAATGGTGTAATAGTCTTATTCTGATATTTTTCCTTCCTTTGATCTCTGTAGAAAAAATAGCACTCGGGACGTGTATGACCTTTTGTCTGACAGTAGTGACAAATGGGAGTATAATATCTAACTTTGACAATCTTATTTTTGAACCTCGAATAATGAGATTGATGAGTTGATCTGTCCAGGTCAGTGTTAGTACCGTATCTCCTTTCCTTGGTTTGTACTGACTGAGATGACTGTCCTTGTTCATACCTGTGATTGGCTGTGAGCTTAGACATTCCCTCTTTGATGAACTTTGGTGCGTTATTCGAAGATTCTCCTTGTTCAAATCCCAGACCCTTTTTATCATTAGGGTTTCTGCCAGAGTCTAGAATCTTATCTAAGGTAGATGTGGTGTCCATCATCTGTATATTTTTCTTCAAGCTCTCCAACTCCTTGATTAATTTACCTTCTCTGGACTGTATCTGAGTGATGAGATCTTCTGTTATGACCAGTTCAGCATTCAATTTCTTTAGAAGATCATCTCTTTGCTTTAGATTGTCATTCAGATTCTTATTTACTTTCACAAGTTGTTCCCAGCTAGCGACAAGTTTTGCAAATTCTGCCTCAAGTTGAATATGTCTCTCTTCAAAATCATCTGTTGATATGTATGATTCTCCATCTGATTGATCTCCGTCTGATTGAATGTTTGTGGCAGTGAAGAACGCTACAAAGTTTCCTACATTATCATCTGATTGATCATGTGAAGTTTCCTCCTCATCATCACTAAGAGTAGCTATAGACATAGCCTTTTTCCTTTTAAGATATGTTGCACATTCAGCCTGTATGTGACCGTATCCTTCACATTCCCTACACTGCACTGACTAATTGAGGGGTTTTCCTGTGTCTGTGGCACTATTTCTGTTTTGTCTCGATCGCCCAGTCTGAGATTGATTGTTCTGTGAGAAGGGTGCTGTTTCAACCTTTTGATATGAGGGGTTGTTGCCTTTGTATTGTGTTCTTGTAGACTGACCTTGACCATTTCTGTTGAAACCTTTTAAGATTTTCTTGAAGTTTTTAGTTAGGAGAGCTAAGGTTTCATCATCTATGTCGTCTGTGTCAGATTCTCGATCAGCTTCAGCCACAAAAGCTACAGACTTTCCTTTCTTGTTGCTTCCAATATCCTCATCAGCAAGAACTTCCAGTTCATATGTGTGCAAGCTTCCCACGAGTTCTCCAACAGTCTTCTTTTCCCAACCTGTGTGTTCCTGAATAGCCGTTACTTTCATTCGAAAACGTTTAGGTAAGGATCTGAGAATCTTTTTGACCACTCTCTCATCAGTGAATGGTTCCCCAAGAATTGAGGCTCGGTTCATCAAGTTCTGAACCCTACTGTGGAAGGTAGAAATGGTTTCTTCTTTAGTCATTCTAAGAACTTCGAATTCTGACAGAACCATTTGCAACTTTGACTGTTTGACATCACTGGTTCCTTCAAATCTGGTTCCAAGAATCTCCCATACCCGTTTAGCCTCTTTTACCCCTGTAACAAGCGTAAAAACAGATTCATGTAGTGATCCAACAATTGAGTTCAGTGCTTTGTTGTTCAGATCAGAGGCATTCATTTCATCGTCTGTCTAAGTCTCCATGGGTTTTTCTTCAGCAACTCCTTGTGCATTCGGAGTAGTAGGTCGAATCCACCCAGTTAGGATGGTGTGATAAACCCTGGTTCCTTGTGCTTGAAGATATATCTCCATACGAGCCTTCCAGAAAGAGTAGTTGTGACCATCTAGTTCTGGTGGTTTCATACTTGCGTCCATCCTAAAAACAACAACCAGCCAACGAACACACAGACAGACTTCCACAGAAATAGAGAGAATGCAAAACTAAGATAGCCCTTCGGATCAAGTCACTATGTAGACTTAAAAGCTCTGATACCACATGTAATTTTGCATTTCCTCATTTTACGTAAAATATCAGAAATAGTTGGCTGACTTAGAATACTGATTGATTCAGTTAAGCGCCTACTCAGTAATGATAGATCATGAAGAGAACATCAGAGAAATAAAAACAAACACACAGAACGAACACTCACAATGTTTACCCAGTTCGATACGGTGTGTATCTACGTCTGGGGGACGATCACATAGGCGTCCAATCCACTAAATCATAATCCAATGTACAAAGGTAGATATACAATAATCTTACCCAAGTGCCCCACACAAGGTACAAACCCAGTCTACACAGGTTTAGTGGATTGTTGAAGATGGAGAGCCATGCATACAGAAGTCCAATGAAATCCCTTCACTTGGAGAGCCCACTCTGATGCAGTCCACTTCAGTGACGCTCTATAAGGTTGTACCCACAACAGTCTGATCTTAGTGTCCTTTCGTTTAAGCAGCAGTAACTCTTCTCAAGTTCATCATCTTAATCACCGTGAACATGTTGTATTGAGAAGGTGCATGACAATCAAGGATCTAGTATCATAAAGCTGATATGGAGTGTTTCTTCTTCTTATTCGGCGTAACCCTAGTTCCCTTCAAGAACTGGTACTTATAGATCATTCAATAAACACTCTCCATAGATATCTTTGATTGTAGAAGGTAGGACTATAAAAGGGAATGTAATCTTAGCAGATTAGGTCCATTACCTTCTTTGAAGATACGCTGATCGTCTTTCCATACTGGGCTGATAATACCGCGTGAGCCTCTTAAGGAAACTGCTTCCCTAAGTCAGATCTTCAGTGTCAGTTCTTCTGTTGTTGCTTCTGATTGATCAAATATCTGTAGAACCAACCGGACAAACTCTAAACCTATCTTAGTATGCCATAATAATATTGCCAATTATAATATGGGGTTTTTGAACATAAAAACACTAACATACCTAGGACACCTTTTGCCGTAACAATCTCCTAGCTACATCGCATTTTGAGGTTGTTCACTGTTCGCTCAAAGAATGTTCGAACAGTAGATTACGAGAGGTCACCTTTTACTATTTGGAGGTTAACCATTTGTAACACATCTCAGCAACCTTTCGTATTTGACTTTTCTTAGTGAATCATTACACTTCATAAATTAACTTCTCACTTAAGTTGACTTTTTGTGTCCCCTTACTATCCGATTAAGGTTGACCCTTCAACTATTCGGTCAAACAACCTTTTGGTCTCGAACTCTTCGACTCTTCGTCTTTTACTTCTCGCTGTTTGACTCCTCGACTCTTTGTAGCTTGACTCCTTAAAGGTCACAATTCTGACTTCTCTTACGTTTACTTCTCGAATTTATTTGACTTCCTGAATAAATTACTTCCCGGTGGGGTTAGATTCATTCTTAAAGTGACCTTTCAAAGACGGGAAAAATGTTTAAGGCTACTTTTCAGTTGGTTTCATTATCTAAGTGACCCTTTGAACTCCAATTCCTAAGTAAAAATTGGGGACTAAAAACTCATAACACTTTTGGTATCATTAAAATCTAAATTATAATGTTTCTAACACCATTATTAAATTTTCAAGTTTACAATAATTATAAAATAAACTCCGTTCTTAAAATTTTCAATAATTATAAAATTGACCCCGTGTTTTTTTTTTTTAACTAAAACTCTCAACCATTGGTAAACGTTAAAATAATGGTTGAGATTAGTCTTTACTTTGTGGACACATTCACACCTTCCATCTTGAGAAATAAAAGGTTAAAAAACTTTCAAGTTTACAATAATTAACAAATGAACTCAATTCTAAAAAAATGTAATAATTATAAAATTCACCTAATATTTTTTTACAAAACCTCAACGAAATCTATCTTCACTTTTTACCAGAAAACTCTATTATCATTTGAATCCCCTCTATATAAAGTTTATTTGGTAAATAATTATTTTTTCCTTAACCAACAGTTCTTTTTTTTCTTTTTTTTTTTTTTTTTGTTTTTTTGAAAGGAACCAATAGTTCTTTTTAATGTACTATAAACGTAAGTGATAATAATAATAATAATAATAATAATAATAATAATAATAATAATAATAATAATAATAATAATAATAATAATAATAATAATAATAATAATAATAATAATAATAATAATAATAATAATAATAATAATAATAATAATAATGGTGATATTATTATTATATTATTATTATTTAAAATAAAGAGTATTTATATATTTTGAAAGATTTTTTTTTCCACTTCTATTTTTAACCCAATCACATATTAAAATATAAATTTTAAGTTTATTTATTTCACAATGAATATAATTCATATTATATTTCTTATCTAGGCTTATTCTATCCCTATAAAATAATTTTTTTTCTTACCTAGACTTATTTTATATACAAATTATATTGTAGATAAATGTTTATAATACTTAGGATAGATACAAAAATTAGTATAATTGATCAATAATTATTATGTTAATTAAGCTAATAATTACATGAATATTTATATAATTACAATTAAACATGAGTTGTTGGATTTATTTTTATAATAACTACAATTAATTTATTCAGATATGGAGGAGAATGAAAAAAGTAAACACGATATGGTGAAAAGGAATATACATAAGGTATAAAAATATAATTGCACATAATTAGTTTAATTGTATAATAATTATTATGTTAATTAAGCTAAACATGAGTCACTGAATTTATTTTTATAATAATTACAAATAAATTATTTTTTATTTTTTATATTTATTTTAGTAATAATATAATTACATAAATCATATTATATATCGATTTTTTTTTTTAAAATAAGTGCAGACAAACAAATCATATATTATTTGTTTATAATTAATTGAGTAATACTTTACATTTATTTATAATCAAATAAATGTACACTTTCAAATATTAAAATTATTTATAATTTAATCTTTAAATTTATTATCTAAGTATATAATAAAAAAATTTCATCCGTCCCGTCGCACGGGTAAGATACTAGTTCTATATAACATTGGACTTAAGCTCCCAAATAAAACGGGAATCTGATGTTGGTACTTGGTGCGCCCCAGCTAGAATACTAACCCGAACCGAATGCCAAACCCGTATCGAAGAATTGATTACTCTTACTCAGTTAAAATCTGTTTCGTTGAAGAAGACGAGAGCAATTTAGGGTTTTAGTGTTAAAGTCGATTCTCCATCACTCAACTATGTCGTCCACCCTTGAAATAGAAGCTCGAGAGTACGCTTTCTCCCTCTCATATATTTCATATGCTCTATTTATGTGTATATGTAAGTGTATATGCGTAATGCTCTTGTTTCGGGTGAATATTGGGGAAAACCATGATTGTTTGTTGAAAGTTCGAAATATGCATCAGAACTATATTCTTTTCCTTTATGAAAATTTAGTTTTTTCTGTTTACTGAACAAAAAAAAAAAAAAAACGTTTTCTCGACACTTTATAACTAGACTAGAAATAGCTAATGCATATCTGAAGTAAGCTGACAGAGATTCTATAGTATTTTGAAAGTACTTTGAACACTTTTCTGAAACAATTTGAATGGCAATAACTCAAGTATTAAATTTTGTTTGGCTTCTTTTTTCGGTTCTGTGTAAATTCAGAGGAATTTTGTAGCAAAGCTGCAATTTTTACATGGCTACTGTTTTTTGAAGTTATGGAAGCTCAATTAAGTAAATGTGCAAGCATGTAATATGTGTGTGCAGTAGGATGTGTATATTTGACCATCAGGGGTTGCTAACGTGTTCCGATAATAGATCCCAACGATTAAATAACATACATTTCTTAGTTCATCTGCAAATTCTGTGAGAGGGAAGATAATGAGGGAATTTTTAGAAGCTCATATAAATTTGGAAAAAGAAGCATGAATTCTGAAAAAAAAATAAAACCAATTTCAAATTTGCAGCACTATGCCTATGGCTGCCGCCGTTAATTAGGTAAATGGGACTATGAGAGATCTACTTTGTAAGTCATACTACTCAGGGTCAGGTCCAATTAAATTTGAATGGCTAATTCTCTAATTGTACTTTGAGATTTACTTTTTCAACTTCTAATATTTTTGTATTAAAAACTAATTCAGTTCCAAAGTTATTCAATGCAGTCAGAAAGTGAGGACACGTTTGTTTTCTTAAAGAAATTTAAAGAATGCCAATTCTTTTTTTTTTTTTTTTTTTTTTTTTTTTAAGAGAAGCAGAAGAGACCTCTTTTTCTTTTTTCAGTCTTCAGAATCCTAGTACAATCAATTTCTCTTTGGACTATCTTTCTTTTAAAAGAATTGTCCTCTTCTTATCTACTCTTCAGAATCCCAGTAAAATCAATTTCTCTTTAGATCATCTTAAAAAAAATCCTATGCTCTTCTTCTGTTTTAATTTTATCCTGTTTATGTTCTTTGCTTGGGAAATGGTATAAGATTGTGTTATCATGTACTGATATAAAGCGAACAAGAAAACTGATTGTGTGTCTGCTTTGTTGTGCAGTGTAATTAAGATAGTTCTTCAATTCTGCAAAGAAAATTCTTTGCATCAAACTTTCCAAACATTACAAAATGAGTGCCAGGTTTCTCTCAACACAGTGGATAGCCTTGAAACTTTTGTTGCTGATATTAATGGTGGGCGATGGGATGCAGTATTACCTCAGGTCTCACAGCTCAAGCTTCCTAGAAAAATACTCGAGGATTTGTATGAGCAGGTATGCAATCTCTGATAGGGAAAAAAGCTTTAATGCCATGTATTCTCATTTATCATTTACTTGCCAACAATATTTGTGTTTTGCATGTTTCCATTTTTTCCTTTTGAATTCACAATTCAAAACCAAAATTTTCATTATTATTGGCATGGGAAAGAAATGATAATACTGGAATGCTTTTGAGTCTGCTTTGTTAAGTGTTGAACTATGAAACTGTGTATATATCTCACTATGAAAACTGTACAAGATAGAACCTATTTATACATAGGCTAAAGACTACTAGGCCACATAATTCAAAACAGAAATGTAAGACTAAGAGCAACTCTCTCTAACAACCCTTATTCCTCTAACATGCTTGTTATTTTAGTTGGTCATTAGGCTTACAGTAAGGGTGATAAAACCTTTAGTCTACACCGTTTCCTCTTTATTTTCTGTTTCCATTATTAATTAATTTTTCAAATGAAGAAAAGCACAGCGGAATTCCTAAACTCATATGGAGGATTCATTAGTCTTGACCTGCCTTACTCCAAATCATATATATAGAGAGAAATGACAATTGGAGACTAGGGAAATAAAATAAGTTCCAGACAAGTCTTGCAAAAGAAAGAAACTGAAGTGAAAGGACATTTTTGATGATATGTAGGCTCAGCTTTTAAATACACGCACAATTTTGAATATTCTTACTAAAGTATCCATTACAATAAGTGAGAAAAAGTAGACTTAAGGATATATTTTCTGCAAGTTCTTGTGGAAGCCATGATTAAAATGACAAGATCACACACTTGGCCGAATTCAAGCCTGAGATTTACTAGTGTGCATGTTCCCATATATCACCTTGCAATGTATGTGTCTTTTAATATTTGGTTGACATGGACACAGTTGGTTTTACTTTATACTTGAGGATTTAGGTGGTATAGCCAGAGTGTTTATTTCATCTTTTAGTGGTGTATTTTAATGAACTCATAGCTGATGCTGCAATGTTGACTGGATACTTTATGTTCTTACGAATAATGCTTATTCTAATGTATTTTTTTCCCAAACAAATTAGATTGTTTTAGAAATGATAGAACTCCGGGAGATAGATACTGCACGTGCTATTTTGAGGCAAACACAAGTGATGGGTGTCATGAAGCAGGAACAACCAGAGAGATATCTACGACTTGAGCATCTATTAGTTCGGACTTACTTTGACCCGCATGAGGTTAGTGTTCTTATGGTGTGTTATGCATTGTATTATATGTACGCATTCATACTGAATCTGCTCCAAATTATGTGTGCAGGCTTATCAAGATTCAACAAAAGAGAAAAGGCGTGCACAAATAGGCCAAGGTTTCAACCATTCTTGTGGTCTTTGCTTGATAGATTACTTTGATAATGCATATATTGACCCAATAGGGTAATTTGGTATCAACAGTTTTCAGTTGTTTAGAATAAACTGATAGCATTGCCCATTAAGCAATGTTGTAAAAGGCACTATACGCTAGTTGGGCGCCTAGCGCCGCCTAGGCAGCCTAGTAACTATAAAAAAATATATAATAAAAGGCAGCGTTCCAGACTTCCAGTGTAGAAGACAATAAATATAAATCAAGTAGAAGTGCTTTCTATTCTCTGAAACAACATCCAAGGAATTCAACCAAGGGATTTTATAAGAGGAGTAGCCGATGAGGTGCAAGTGAGGCTGATGGTGACGGACGACGACGAGGCGACTCCTTGTGGTGACTGCGGCGATGAGCGGATGAGGAGGCTGAGGAGAATTGTGGCTGTGGTGATTGTGACGGTGGCGCTAAGGCTGAAGGCTCTGTAGTCTTTCGATGCTTTTGACTTTTTTTTTTTTTTTTTTTTTTTTTTTGTTTTTGTTTTTGTTTTTGAGTTTTAGCCATTTAGGGTTGGGCGTCGACTCGGCTGAGTTGGGCGCTGAGGGCGCCTAGTTGGCCGGCCAACTAAAAGCCGCCTAGGGGTGAAATCCCCTCGGCCTAGGGGCGCCTAATCGGCGGCCTAGGCCGATTTTTACAACATTGCCATTAAGTAACCTTTTGGTCGTGCAGATACTTAATGATTTATACCCTACCGTCTTTTTTGTTTGTTTGTTTGTTTGTTTGTTTGTAGTTTGATAAATAAAATACCTGATGGTAGCTTCTACATATTTCTTCCCAAATAAAAAGGTGAAAAATGAATGGGACAGAAATCACAGAATGCTAATGTATGTGTTGCTATTTAAGATTCTGGATGATATTTAATGGGACTAGACAGAATTATGGTGTTATCTTTGTTCACTCACTTTGACTGTATATGATGCTAAGCATATCTGCAGTTGGTAAGCCTCTATCTCATTTCTGTTGATACACTTTCTTTTGCTGCATTTCAGCTCTTGCTACAGAGGTTTCTGTTGTCCCTCCTTCACGACTAATGGCTTTGATCGGTCAAGCTTTGAAGTGGCAGCAGCATCAAGGTGACAAACATGAACTTGCACCTACATATACTCTTTTTTATGCAAACCTTCTTTCAAAAAAAATGCTAAAGACAAATATAAGATATGGTGATTTTCTTAGAGTATGAATTATTGTTCCAGACAATGAATTTATTAAGCAGTCTGGTATTTGTGGGAAAGTATGAGCAGGTAGAATGTGTAGTAAAAGGAGGAGGAACTCTTCAATATAGAGATTTGGGGTTACCTCCAGATCTTTTTGAAATAATCCAGTCAAGAGAGCATTATTTCCTTTGAAGGATTAATTGCTTACAAATGGTAGTGTATTCCTTAATCCTTAATGTCTCAAGTTTTAATAATATGACTTTTGGGCAAATTGGTTTTGGTCTTGATATTATTGTATCATAATATATTGATCTTGCCACTGGCCCTCCACTGCATGTCTATACACAAATTCTTCTTTAAATAAGTGATTGTTAGGTAAAAATGTATAATGCTTATTATTGCAACACCATTATTATATTGCTCATTGAGTGAATATCTTAATATCTACTCTACCAAGTTGCAGTCATTTTTTTTACAATTCATGTAGATGTTGGAATGGATTGTTGCCTGCTACTCTTTTTTTTTTTTTTTAACCACCAGTGTACTCTTTTCAGGATTACTTCCACCTGGAACACAATTTGACTTGTTCCGGGGAACAGCTGCTATGAAACAAGATGAAGAGGATATGTATCCCACAACTCTTGGGCACACTATTAAGGTAAATAAAAAGCTTTGCTTTGACTTAATTTCTTTTATTTGGAAAATGAAGAATTTTTGTGTTGATTTTTTGTTGGCAGTTAATTCTATTGAACAAAACCATATAAACCTGAGATAATGTTGTTCAATAGGCTCCTAATATATTTTCATATACTGAGACCTCAGCTGATTGGATATTTCCTCTTGTAATAGTCTTTCTTTTTCCAACTCACTTAATGTTGTTTGTGGCTTTGAGGGAACCAGATCAAATTTTGAATATCATTTTGATAGTGGTTTGTCTCTGCAGTTTGGGAAGAAAAGCCACCCAGAATGTGCTAGGTTCTCCCCAGATGGACAATTCCTTGTTTCCTGCTCTGTTGATGGATTTATTGAGGTACTGATCCAACTCTCTCTAACATCTCACTGTTTCTTGAGTTTCTAGATTCTTTTTCTTAATCTTCTTTTTCTTTCTCTGGAGTCCAGGTATGGGACCACATAAGTGGAAAATTAAAGAAGGATCTTCAGTATCAGGCTGATGTAAGTTAATTTTTTCAATTTTTGAGTACTTTTTTGTTTGATAAAACTATAACTTCTGGCTATCTTGCTATCATGATAATATAAGTTGTTTCAATATTTTTTGGTAAATTGTTATGATTCCTTTGTCTTTGTCTTATGATTATGCGTGCCTAGTTTTGTGATTCACTATTTTGTCTTCTTGTATTTTGGTGCTCAATACTTTGAAAGAAACCAGATAATATTTGGCAAGTGCAATTGTTATTAGTGTTGTCTATGAAAATGTTTTATGTGCGACTCATTGTTGTTAGATACTTTCAGAATTAAACTATCATTCAAATTTTAGAGATACTGTTTTATGTATTCAAGAAAGAAATTACTGGTCATTTATTCAACTGAATGATGATATACATAAAGTTTTGAGCTATCTAGTTGTCCTTAATATATGTTTTGGCAAGATGGAGTTCTCCATTTATCTGGTTGTTAACCTTGTGTATTTGCTGACATCATTTGAACTTTGTAGGAAACATTTATGATGCATGATGATGCTGTGCTTTGTGTTGATTTTAGCAGAGACTCTGAGATGCTTGCATCTGGATCTCAAGATGGAAAAATAAAGGTAAACTTGTTTTTATTTCTGGGTTTACATGCCAGCATTATCTTGTCCCCTGCCAATTTCTTCCTAGTTTGTATTGGAAGATGGTTGAGTGGATAACTTGAGGAAAGACTTACAGGTTTAGGTTCAAATGATTGCTCTGCAGTCTGTATCTATTCTTTATATGTTATTGTCTACATGGGAGTGGCAATCTGTCGCGCATTTTGCTGTGGAGAAATTAAGAGAGTAAAGAAGAGGGGGAAAGAAATTAGGAACATAGTTTGCTTAACCATACCCTGTGTAGTTTATTCAATTTTATTTTTTATTTTTTTTTATTTTAGGTGTGGCGTATAAGAACTGGTCAGTGCTTGCGCCGTCTTGAACGGGCACATTCTCAGGGTGTCACTAGTCTTGTCTTCTCTAGAGATGGAAGTCAGATCTTGAGCGCATCGTTTGACAGCACTGCCAGGTTTGTTGTGGCTATGCATATATGTGATGACATTTTGTTTTTGAGGGACGGGTACCCATCTTTTAAGGGGCAAAGTCAAATTGAGGTTAAGAGTAGCTTGACTTGTTAAGCAATGATAATTCAATGGCCATTGGGAAACCTTAATTGATCTTTGCTCTTTTTTATTCCTAAATGCATTGTAGAATCCATGGCCTGAAATCGGGGAAATTATTAAAAGAATTCCGTGGCCACACATCTTATGTGAATGATGGTATTTTTACTAATGATGGATCTCGAGTCATCACGGCATCTAGTGATTGCACAGTGAAGGTAAGATTACTTTGTTATTGACTATAGAATCAATGACAGACTTTTCATATTCTATGCAAGTCTCATTTGAAATACCTAAAACAGGTTTGGGATTTGAAGACCACAGACTGTCTACAGACCTTCAAACCTCCACCTCCTTTGAGGGTATTTATCTTTCATGGCCTACAGCTCTAGTTCATGCTTGTTTGTTTTTACAATCATCTTCCAAGGCTTGCTTTCACATAATTGTTTAATTTCCATTACTTTTTCCTTATAGGGAGGCGATGCATCTGTAAATTCTGTTCATCTTTATCCCAAGAATACAGATCATATAGTTGTGTGTAACAAGACATCATCAATATACCTGATGACCCTTCAAGGGCAGGTAAACCTTTGTTTATTTTATTTTATTTTATTTTATTTTATTTTTCTTGTTATGTGATGTGACTACATAACTTGCTATGTGGGGTGATCATTATGGTTAATTTGTTGACTATCCTGAATTGTTTGATATATTCTACTCATGTTTAATTGTTTTACAAGCTCTTTTTATTTCCTTTTTCCTTTTTGCTATTCCTTTAATTAACTGACCCCCCCCCCCCCCCCCCCCCCCCTCCACCAATTCTTCCCCAAATGTTCAGCATACACCTAGTTACTTGCACAATTTGCTAGATTGTGTTTATTCTTCTCTATATTACTCTTGAGAAATCCTGTACTATGTATTCATAAATCATAAGGTCTGTGATGCCCGCTTGTCAATGCAGATTCTGATATTTTCTGAGGTCTAGTCATTCTGTAAAAGATTGGAGAGTTTCAAACTTTATCTACTATTATATTGTATTTAGTGTTCAGAAACATCTTCTACTGAATCAGACACTTTGCGAGTTTTTGAATACTGTAGTTAGGGAGTTGAAAGTTTGTGTTATCATTCTGAGCTTTGCACTGGAATACAGGTTGTGAAAAGTTTCTCATCTGGTAAGAGAGAAGGCGGTGATTTTGTGGCAGCCTGTGTATCGCCCAAAGGAGAATGGATATACTGTGTCGGTGAAGACAGGTATAAATAATTGATTCTCTTTACTGCGCCTTTTGGGCTTGCTCGAGGCTTCCAGTAATAAGACCACTTAAGTATAGATATTGATATTGCAGTTTCTTTTCTCCAGTTTTATGTTAACTGGAGTGAAGGGAAGCAAATGCATTTAACATTTATTTCAAGATCCCTTTCCTTTTTCTATAACCTTGCATTTCTATATCTAATCTAAAATCTAATCTAATCTAAATCTAAAAAATAATAAGTCTCAATCAAAGTTATATCCCTCATTTATGTCCATGTTTTTAATGCTAATCATTTTGTACATTTATGCTTTTAGAGTTGTACTATATAAATTTTTGGACAAAAATACCTCTACCGTTATAACTTCCATTATCTTTTCCATTATTGTTACCATGCACATGCATCCACCATATATTTTTTTATATTCTTTAATAATAATAATATTTGTAGACATTATATATTGGATTATTGTAATAAATAAATTTGATTCATATAGATTTTAATTAGTAGGTATTTGTTACCATGCACATGCATCCACCATATATTTTTTTATATTCTTTAATAATAATAATATTTGTAGACATTATATATTGGATTATTGTAATAAATAAATTTGATTCATATAGATTTTAATTAGTAGGTATTTGTTAGTTATTTTAAAAGATATAAATATTGGGCATATATTTTTGCGCATCGCGCATAGAAAAGACTAGTAAACATTATAAAATGCTTTTCATAAGCACATTCTTATATGCTGGCTCTATTTTGACAGAAACCTGTACTGCTTTAGCTGTCAATCTGGCAAACTGGAACATTTGATGAAGGTAAGCTCTTAAACCTTATTGAAAACTCTTTATTTTTTATTCTTGTAATTTTCCGTTTGGTCACATAAAAAAAAGCCTGCATGTATACAGTGCCGGTCCAAAAAGTCGAGGAATAACCTTGCTAATGAATGAGGATTTTATTCCATTAACATACCATGCTAGCCTTATTGGCCAACCATAATCATAGGACAACGGAAAAGTTGTTTAATATGGGTTCCTTTTCCTCATTTTATTTGAGTCATCTTTTCCATTTGTTCACTCTCTTTATTTCCTTTCACCCATGATTTCCAAAATGTGGCCTTTCAAGCTTCTTTGTATAGGGACATGAAATATGGATTTTCCTCGAGTGGCTTCTAACTCTCGCCTCACCAAAATAAATCTTCTTTGTTGTATTTTCTATTTTATTTTTGGGCATTGTATCTAGCTCTGTTCCTTAACATCACAACACACCGATAATGTTCCATTTTTAACGCTTGCTGGCAGGTGCATGAGAAGGATGTGATTGGTATCACTCACCATCCCCATATAAATCTTGTTGCCACTTACGGTGAAGACTGTACCATGAAATTATGGAAGCCGTAGTTGTCCCTCGCGTTGTGAAGTTGTGGAATGAAATTCTATTTCTAATCCCACCATTTGCTTCTCGACGACCATCTTTGATTATTGTAGTATCAAGTTTATTTTTGTACCAGTGTATACAACCATGGACCACCAACCCAGACTTCTACTCAAAATTGACAAATCAATGTACTAGTTCTGATAGACTAGATACCTGTTTCTGTAAATTAATTCATGTTATTGCTACTTTGGTTTTTGAGTAATATTACACTTGTTTTCTCTCTCTCTCTCCTTCTTGGATTAACATGAATGTTTCTTCTTCTTCTTTTTATTTATTTATTTATTTATTTATTTATTTTTTTTAAAAATACTTTGGATTAACATGAATGTTTTGATTGATTCAAACAAAAAGGGTTTACAGCTTTTGTTGTGTGTTTTGTTTTGTTTTGTTTTGTTTTTTTTGTTTTTTTTTTTGTTTTTTTTTTCTCTTTGCTCTAGAAAAGCTAGTTCTTGCCAAATGGATGACTAAGATGGACTCTTAGTTTTCTTCTGAAACAAATTCACATATGATCATTTTCGTATATGTACATGGACATGTTCAAGTGAGAACAATCTCAACCATCTATTTCTGACCGATTGACAAATTAAAAATTTAAGAAAAAAATATAATGACAATTTTGTAATTATTACGAACTTTAGATGCACATTAAATAAAATTTAATTGTGTATCGATATCTAATAGTGCCTTTAAAATCTACCAATGGTGCACTCAAGTTTGTTGTGTCGTAACATATCAGTGCACCTTATAGTACAAGCATAGTTAAGTGTACTCTTTTTAGAGTTGAGTGCACTTTTAGTTACTAGCAACTGCAATCTTAAATTTGTCCCAATGCATAATAAAAGTTCACAATATTTATGAAAATGTTATCCCCCTTTTTTTTTTTTTTTCTCTAGATATTTAACTTTGTCCATAAGATTAACTCATGTAGATGGATCATATCAGTCCAATTATTTACGAAGAAATTTGTTTTCATTTGAGCTTGAATAAGCTTTGATTATATATATATATATATATATATATATATATATATATATATATATATAGGGTCAGGTTCATGTGAGGTCATATCTTCCCGTGTGGTCAGTGCGGCATACACCATTAGGTATGCATAAATGCACCACACAGTGTTCGTAAATACACCATTATGTGTGGTGTATTTTTTTTGTGTGGTGTATTTTTTGGCATTTTATTCTGGTGTATTTTCGAACACTGTATGGTGTATTTATACATACCTAATGGTGTATGCCACACTGACCGCACGGGAAGACCTGACCTCACAGGAACCAAAATCTATATATATATATATATATATATATATATATATATATATATATATATATATATATATTTGTACCTTACGCGTTTCACTTTTTGCATTTCTCATTTCTTATTTTCCATTATTGTGCAACCTAGGTAGGTAGTCACTTTAATGTTGAGTTCAAACACATGAAAGAGGAATTATATTTTGTTTTAACTTTTTTTTTTTTTTTTTAATTTTCAAGATAATATTTTTCTTAAATTTGCGTGAATATACTGTAACACTTTCCCGTATAATATATTACGGAGTATATATTACGGGTCTTAATTATGTGGTGTAAGTGACCGGACTAGGCCCAATAAGTAGTTTGGTTGGACTGGACATCTAAGTTTAGTCTGTATTTCACCATTATGCATGCCTATATAAAGCCGGTATTGGTAAGATATAATACATACAACATATAACACCTAAAGTTATGGTACTCATACTGCTCAGAAAATACCAATACGCCATGTAGGTTCTGAGTCAAGTATGACACAAAATGACTAACACTTTGCATGTCTAGGCAAAACAACAAAATCCATCAACTATAACTGAAGATCTACATTACTTCCGTTATTACGAGGTTAGACTATATTTAGATCTAACATATATACATATATTATGATTTAAATATTACAGCTTAATATATTGTATTGTCTTTTTGAATGACCCTAATGATTTCCCAAGACGAGGCAATTAAAAGCTTCTTTTGGTCTTGGTAAAGAACTAGAGACAGAATCTTAGCAGTATAGCAGCCATGTAGCTAGCTCAAAGGGTCAGAGCTCTAAATGCAACCCAACTTCTTACCTGCCTCTACATGAAAATATATACAAATGCATTAACTTCCCGGTCAAAATCACAACCAGTACCACACAAATATATAAGTTTTTAGTTGTACTTTTGTATACTTTTTAAGGTAAATTTTACGTAAAAAAAAATACCGTATTCTCAAAATAAAAATCAAGCAAAATATATTTGTAAATTTATACATTATGCAAGTTATGAAACATGCATCACTTTTTTCTTTTTAATAGTATTGCAAGTTGTAAAATTTCTATATTTTGACTCTATTTAATAGAGTTTGTTTTAGAGCTTTTAAATTAAACTCGATCTTATTTAAACTTATTTTTATATACTATGTTAGTATGTTTGATATCATCTAGAAATAAATTCAAGATTTTAAAGTATCTCTCACAATCCTGGATTGTGCTGCAATGTAGAGGTATTTGGAGTGAGAGATTCCCTCTTTTTAAACAATTTTTAATTATTTATTTACTTTTGTCTCACTATATCCTCCCCTCCATTCTACAATACAAAAGGCATTCAAGAAGTTAACATGGGTAGCTCACTTGGTTATATGGGTGAAGTTTGGGAACAATGATTCAGGATTGAGTCTCACTCAGTTGAGTTATCATGATTTACATATTCACAGATGCTCTATTGGGCGCATTCAAGAAATTAAAAATCACTTTCGTCCTTTTTTTTTTCTTTTTATTTTTTCTCCTTTTCCCCCTTTTGTATTATTATTATTATTATTATTATTATTATTATTATTATTATTATTATTATTATTATTATTATATTTTCTTTATTATTATTATTATTATTATTATTATTATTTTATTTTACTATAGTTTGGATAGATAGATCAGTTGAACAAAAATATAGTTCACTAAAACTATTGACTATTCTTATATTGCTTAACATGATTTATTCATTCAATGCAAAGGCTTTAACTATTTTCATTGAAAAGAGACTAAAATGTTACCTTATAAACAATTGAAGGAACAATAATTCTTAGAGTAACAATTGACTGACTGAAATCACTATTTTATTTCTTTGTGTCTTTTTATTTGCTAGGGTTACAAGACAAAATTTACTCATTCTAGTGCATATTTTTAAGTCACAAAGCGAGATTTACTCAATGCACATTCTCGAATCACAAAGAGAGATTTACCTATTGGACATTCTCAAGTCACAAGGGCGAGATTTACCCAATGCGCATTCTCGAGTCACAAGGGCGAGATTTACATTCTTGATAGTTGTTACGATTTTTTCTAATTACTAAAAAAACAACTATTTTAATCCCAAATAGGAGATCATGAGCATCGATAGGAGCATTATTGATTCTTTGTACTTTAGTAGGTGGAGAAAGTATATTGAACATATACTACATTGTAACAAAGTCTAGTTTATTAAAAAAAAAAAAGATGGATTGCCTATATATACATAGTCAATATGGGAGGAAGTGGAAGATCAGACGGTGGTCCATACCCGGCCGCGGACGGCGGAGTAATTTCTTGGGGCAAGCAAAGGCAAATTGAATGAGGGCTGAGAATTCTCATGATGCCCGCCCAGCCCACCTGCAAACGGAGTGAAAATACATAATTACATGCACCGAATAGAAGAAGCTAAGCAGCGCCGCGGCTCAGATCAGATCCTCCGTCCAAACCATCCAATCACTTGTATGCATTTGCCAATATCTCCTTCACACACTAGCTTGATGATCCCAATAAACCCTAAATTTTTGTGTCGTTGACTATATATTTTCCATTATTTTTGTGGAGAATTGAATGGAATCACACTAGTCAACTCTGATGTTTAGAGAAACAAGCTAAGTAGTTAAGATTCAGATTAAAGCATTCCCAATCATCATTATATTTATCCTTCAATTCGTTATATAAAAATAATTAATAGTGATGAACATATACCATCATATTGGAGAAGGAATCAAATGTATTTTCTTTTACATTCAAGAATTCGATCTCATTCTTATGCATGTGCTTCCATGCATACCCCTTTGAGGTTCAAGAAATGAATACATACATTGCTTCTCTTTGAAAATCTACTTCAATAGGACTTGAAATCAACAGGATTTGTTTCATTAAGTTTTATTTTCTAATTAAGTGCTCAAGGACAATTTCCATTTGATCAATGGATAATACTCGCGCGTATTAAGGATAACATATCAGTATATCACTATGGTTACTGTCTTGATGATTTGGGTTATGGTGTTTGCACCAAGTGGGAGAATGTAATATTTTCCTATTAATTATTATTATTATTATTATTATAACATTAGAATAATTTATGATAATATTAAGTGTTTATTATATATAGTACAACACTAATAGCTAGACTTCAACTAGGAGTTTGGTTCGAATTTAGGAGACATAATAATGACATGCATAAAACTACCACATTGATTGCATGTGGTTATTTAAGGTTCCTAGACAATCATTCCCCATACACCATCTAGAGAGAATTGAGCATAAGTGAGAGACAAAACAAGAGCTGCACATGCATGTGAACTCTAAATACAAGCAGTCCAGGATTACTCAATCATCTACAACAGGAAGGAAGCACTATGCTGGAGGTTAGTGTTTATATTATGATATGATCCTGATTATCACATGTTTATATTTTCACTTGACATAATTTGTCTTACATTGATTTCGTAGGATAGAATGTGGGGAGGTGTCCACACCTTTTACAACTACATATGTTCTCACCTGAACACTTCCATATATATATATATATATATATATATATATATATATATATATATATATATATATATATATATATATAGACTTGCACTCGGGTGCGAACGGCTCGTCCAGGCGCGAAATAGGAATATATATAGGGACGCACTCAGGTGCGAATAAGTGCCCAGGAAGGAAATGCAAACGAATCAACGCGCGACACGTGTCCAGATATAATAACTTAAAAAAAAAAAAACGCGGTGGCATTTTCGTAAATAATTGAATATCGAAGTGCAAGTAAAATCTCTTACAAGTGCACATACTTTCACCTATAAGTGCATGTAATTTTGTCTTGTTAGCATTCACTTTCCGCAAACATTCATGCACCTGGGTGTGCTTATAACTATATGTGCAACTATTTATAACTATAGGTGCAACAACTTATAACTATAGGTGCACCTACTTTCACCTATAAGTGCATGTAATTTTGCATTGTTAACATTCATTGATCTGAGTTCAGCGAGTAGTAATACCCCTGAAAACCACTCGCAAACATTCATACACATAGGTGCAACTACTTATAACTATGTGTGCAACTACTTAGAACTATAGGTGCAACTACTTAGAACCATAGGTGCAACTATGTATTGATGCTCAGTGTAAATTTTTACTTGCACCTATAATACATTTTACATGTATTTGTAATACATTTTACTTGCACTTCGATGTTCAATTATTTACGAAAATGCCACCGCGTTTTAAAAAAAAATAAGTATTTCTCATTCATTAGATCTGGACACGTGGACGGATAGAATCCATTCCTATTTCGCGCCTGGGCGAAGTATTCGCACCTGAGTGCGATTCTATATATATATATATATATATATATATATATATATATATTTATTTATTTATTTATTTATATTTATTTATTTATTTATTTTTCAAATGTGAATCAATGCTATCATGTGAACCTGTATACCATTATGCATCATTGACTTGTTCGATCTTGTGATTGATAATGAATTTGATCCGGTAAATATACATCATTGCAGCACTGCACTGCACCAAATGCACCACTCCTTAGATCTTCACCATCCAATCTCACATCTCAAAGGGGCATGGGGGTTTAAGTTCACATGATAACAATAGTTCGATCACACCTGAAACGGACCCTCTATATATATATATATATATATATATATATATATATATATATATATATATATATATATATATATATATATATATATATATTCATAGAGATTATTCAAACTAAGCTTAATGATTATTTGAACGCCTAACCTTACCTAGGATTGTAGTTTCGTAAGTCCAAATTAGATAAGACCTTAATGTTAACTATAATATATATATTATCCAAATAAAGGTTATTTGATACATTCCTTTTTCCTTTAATTTGGGCGTGCATGGGCTAGTGATGGGTAGCTAGCTAGCAACAATTAAGCTTGTACGTATTAAAATCTAGCTAGCTAGCTAGTGAGAAATAATAAATTTGTTGAACAGATAGTAGAAGTGTTTTGATATTTATGATGGGTATGATCTCTTTAAGTGAAGGGTGGCATTAGTTATTCTTGCTTGCATATTGACATTGTAGATAAGGCAAGAAGCAAAGCACCAGCCATATCCCTTATTTATTGATACCGCCTCTCCATCACATATACTTAAAGCACTTGCGGCACTGCACATGCATGCCTTTTCCCTTTCCATATCCAATATATTACTGCGCGTTTGGTTGAAAAGAGGAAATTAGGGAAAAAATTAGAAATAAATTAAGATCTTATTTGGTAATATAGTTAGCTTATTATTCTATTTTGACTTATTTGATCACTATTAGCTGTTTGATTTGATTAAACAATCAATATAAATGTATGATTAATTACCTTTTGTAACAACTTATTGCTCTAAAATAATGCTAAAATTTAAAAAGCAGTTCAAAGTAACTTTTTCGATCAATTTTTTAAGAAGTCATTTGGCATGTGGTCAACTATCAGCTAACATGTAATTTACCATACACTTTTCTACAATCAGCTAATGATATCAACTAGTCAAACTCACCAACCCAATTAGCTAACAACTATTTACCAAATACTCCTTAAAGTGAGAATTTAAATTACATTTGTTGGTAGGAAGGAATAGAATAATTGTGAAGTGAAAGGGAATAAGTGGATAAAGGCTAAAATGCCCTTATATAATATTAATATTAATATTAGTATAATAATAACAAGGGGAAAATAGTAATTCACCTTTAAATTACAATTCATATGGAGACCCTAGCAATTACAATTTCATGATTGGAGATAATTACAGTTCCATAAAATTTTGTAAGAATGGAATTACAATTCTATCACCTCAAAAAACCTTAATGTTGTTGTGTCATTTCAATTAGTTATATCATCAGAACACCACTTAATTTGATATATCAGTATTAATGGCAATATGATATCCTACTTGGTTTATGGCATGGAGCCCGGCCATCTTCGTTCTCCAAGCATTGGATCCAAAGAGGGCATCTTTTTACTTTCATCATATTATAGTGGGTTAAAAATTAAATTAAAGACTCTGAAACTAACCTGTACTTTCAACCTGCTTTTACCAATTCACATATAATCAATACTTATTTAATTTTGATGAGTTTGACAACTATTCTGGTTTCTGAATTTTCTCCAACTCTGACTTTGACTTTTCAAAACACTGCTCAACTTGCCCCATCCGTTTGCAACCCATCCTTTCATCAGAAATGATAAGGGTACTTTAATTCCATGGAATAAAATTCGTATTATATGTTTATTTTTTATTGAGAACAAAAATAAATAAATAAAATAAAAGAATAAAATTATGGCCTACTTTTTTTTTTGTTTTGTTTTGTTTTTTTTTTTTTTTTGTTTTTAATTGAGTCAATCAAAATATTTCAAATTAGTAAAAAATAAAATAATAAGCCAAAAAGAATATATAGTATATATTATGGAGTACTTCATACTTTTATAATGTCATGCATCCATCAACATGTACTAGAGAGCATAGAGGATAGGGGTGTTACCGTCTTAGCAAACATAGTTCTAGTGTTCATGTTTGTGTTCGGTAAACGTTCATTTATGTTTGTTTATTAAGGTAAATGAACATAAATGAATAAATTTTATATATAGCTCGTTTAATAAATAAACAGAGTCTCAATATTTGTATGCTCGTTTGCTAAGAGCTAATGAACGTATTCATTTAAAAATGTTCATGAACATGTTCATTTAATAATGTTCACGAACATACTCGTTTAGTGTTTGTTTAAGACGGTTCACGATCAGACTCATTTAACTGCAATTTATTTATTTTATTTTTTTAAAAAGTTTAAGATACTACTTTGGTTTAGCTTAATTTTTTTTATAGGGGTTATGTTTTTTGTTTGGTTATTGTTTGTAAACATGAACTGTTTCTTGTTCACGAACAAATTATGATCATAAACATGTACATGCGTTTGTTTGTTTACCATTCATGCATGAATGTGTAACGAACACGTTCGTGAATGTTTTCGCGAACATTAATGAACACTAACGAACACTTAACAAACGAACACGAGCATGATTTTAAAAAACTTTGTGCTCAGATGGCATGTAGTGACCTCTCTCATGTGTGAAGTCATTAGATCGAGCCTTAGAGGAAGCGTGTTATTGTAGTAGAGTCAGTAGCATAAACATTTCATAAACGAACACGAACAACCTCCATTCATGAACTTGTTGAGTCATATCCTGCATTTCACTACCTCCACTAATCTCTAATCTCTAGGACAGGAATTATGAGAGCCCTTAAAATTGGGGTGCAATCTTAGCTTTTAAGAGGAATAGAATTGTTTCCAAATTTATGGTTGTGCAGTCGGTGGTGTAATTCATGGGGAAAGTTGATAATTTTTAATGGAGGAGAATGTTAACATGCAGTTTTTAAAGTACTTTTATAAATACTTTTAATATTTTTTTTTATCACTTATTTAAAATGGTAACATATGTGTCATCACACTACATATTAGTTGACAAATACTCTTAATATGTAATACACAACAATCATATGAATCTAAAATAAACCATCCCAGCAAAGTTTGCAAACTAGGAAGGACAAAGTCCTCCTGGAGGTATAATTAAGTTTCAGACCGTACAGTTTAAATGTTAATTAAATCTTATTTACTACTAAACAAAGTAACTTCTTATACTTAAACTCATTATCATTATCAATCTGATTTCAATACTTGAACCAAACACAAAGTTTCTGAGTGTGCATATATATGTTTAAATATTAATTAAAACCTGCACCGTATGTACCCAAAGTTTTAGGTCAAATATATTATAAAATTCAACAAAAATAACATTATATTATTCACAATGAAATTAATATGAATATGAATATAGGTGAAGGAACAGTGCAAGGAATTGAATTGAAACATTACAAAAAATAAAAATAATAATAATAAAAGAAGAAGCTGACATGAAATATGATCGAGGCAGGCCATGCAGAGGAATTCCATCCATCCTCCATTAATACACACATATATATTTACTACATAGAACAGCTTACAGCTGAATCCATTTACTACACACTAACTACCACCTTCAATTCACCCTTCTATTAAATCCTCTCTTTCCCTCTCAATTCTCTCACCCTACATACATACATACATACCTTTCTAAAGTCCTTATCTCTCAAAACCCTTAAACCTCAGCTCTAAAGAAACTTTATGTTGAAAATGGCATCAAATGAAGGTTTAAGGGCTGAAGTGTTGTTTGGGGTTGTTGTGATGATGTTGTTGTTGATTAACCATGGTGTAATAGGCCAAGATGCTGTGGGGAATGAGAGGAAAGCTTTGGTTCCTGCCATGTTCATATTTGGGGACTCTTTGATTGACAATGGCAACAACAACAACCTCCCATCTTTTGCAAAGGCTAACTATTTCCCATATGGGATTGATTTCGATGGCGGCCCCACTGGCCGCTTCTCCAATGCCTTCACCATGGTTGATGAGATCGGTAAGTAATTAATTTATATTATATTATATTGTCAATTCAATAAAATGCATATTGTACTAATTAATACGTGTAACGTTGCTGCATGTATGTACGTCCAGCTCAGTTGCTTGGACTGCCATTGATTCCGGCGTACTCTGAGGCCAACGGCGACCGAGATCGGATGCGCTTCGGAGTTAACTACGCCTCTGCCGCCGCCGGTATTCTTGATATCACCGGTAGAAATTTTGTAAGTACTGCACATATAAGCTTGCTCTAAAGAATAGAATTCACTTATATTTGGATGTTTTTTTTTGGACGGAGGCCGTTAAAGGGTCAAATCCAACTATTGATGGTTAGAGAATTGTTAGGTCAAGGCTTGTGAAAAGTCAAGTCCAACACTCTGACTCTTCAAAATATGATAATAGTATATAAGAAAATAAAGTTGTGCCTTAATTAGATGTGAAACTAGTGCTTACCCTTCTTCCAAAAGGTTGAATCCCAAGTCTAAGAGCTCCTCACACTCTGACCTGACAGAAAATTTGAGAGGATGTAAAATCAAGGTATTTATCCTTCTCCCAAAAGGTTAAATCCCGCCACTCACACCCCGGCCTGAGAGAGTATTTGGGATGATGTAAATCACTCCTTATCCTTCTCCCAAAAGGTTAAATCCCGAATCCCAAAGGCTCCCGGCCTCACAGAACATTTGAGAGGATGTAAATTAGAGTAATGCAATGACCTAGTAAATAGGGCCAAATACTGATGCTTGCACACAAGAACAAATAGGGCCAGATGCTGATGCTCGCACACTAGATATTTGTCCACTTTGATATAATCCCAAAGTAGTAAAAGAGTAAAACCTAAGCCTGGCAGGTGGCTTGAAAATGCCATTTTTTTGGATTGATAAACTAACAAATAATTTCAGGTGGGACGGATTCCATTCAACCAACAAATTACCAACTTCGAGAGCACACTTGACCAGATCACGGCCAGTTTGGGGGCACCGGACGTGTCGCAGGCGTTGTCGCACTGCATTTTCTTCGTCGGAATGGGCAGCAATGACTACCTCAACAACTATCTCCTCCCCAATTATCCCACCAAGAATCAATACAACGCGCAACAATACGCCGACCTCCTCGTCCAAAATTACAACCAACAACTCACGGTAACCAAACCACCTTTAATTCGTTCCACTTAACGTTAATAATCATTGTTGGGCAGAAGCCAATAAAGGGCCAAGTTCAGCACTCTGTTTCTCGAGTTATAGCATACTGATAAACGCTTAATCCTATGCAGAGGCTATACAATCTGGGAGCCCGGAAATTTGTGATTGCGGGGCTGGGAATGATGGGGTGCATCCCGAGCATCCTAGCACAGAGCGAAACCGGGCAGTGCTCGGAGGCGGTGAACGAGCTGGTGGTTCCTTTTACGACCAACGTGAAGACAATGCTGAACAACCTTAACACCAACCTCCCAGGTTCCAAGTTCACGTACATCGACGTCCGCAACCTGTTCCAGGATCTGCTCAAGAACTACGCCCAGTACGGGTTCAGCGTGGTAAACGAAGGGTGCTGTGGGATCGGGAGAAACAGCGGGCAGATTACGTGCTTGCCCTTCCAAATGCCGTGCGCGGCGAGGGATCAGTATGTGTTCTGGGATGCTTTCCATCCCACATCGGCGGTGAATATCTTGTTTGGCAGGAAGGCTTTTAGCGGCGGAACCGACGTTGTTTACCCTATCAATATTCGCCAACTTGCCACTCTTTGATCACTTCAATCTATTTCCCCCCCACGGCTTCGGATCTTTAGTTTTGCCACTTTAATTTGGTATGGTATATGTAGCCTAGCCTTGTTCAATTCTTAAATATTACGAGTATTTCTTTGTTTTATACTTTTTCAATTTTTCACAATTAACTATATTTTAGATCTTCATCACCTTAATCTCACAATTCGGTGTCTCATATAAAATTAATTTTCTATTTGCAAACAAGTGAGGCTACACTCTTAGATTTTTTTATTTTTTATTTTTCAAAATTTCCATTTAATCCTCATCTTATGGACATTTACCTCTCTTAGTACCTAGGTTCCTCACGAATTCACTTCTTGACGAATGACAATAACCTACTCATTGCATATCATTTATTTAGTATAATTTACCTCAGAGGAGCGGAATATATTACTATATATTTTCACAATCTTTAGTTTTGCCACTTTGGTACGGTATATGTAGCTTAGCCTTGTTCAATTCTTAAATATTACAGACTATTTCTCATTTTACTATGTCTTTTATACTTTCTTAGGCCTTGTTTGCTAAATGACTGTTAGCTGATTGTGTTAATTAGAGGGTATAACTAGTTGATAACATTAGCTGTTGTAGAAAAGTGTTTGGTAAATTAGTTGTTAGCTGATAGGTGTTTGGTATAATTTCTTTTCTAAAAAAGTTATTTGGAATAGCTTTTTGAATTCTAGCATTTTGAAGTTGCAAAAAACTAATTAACCAAACATTTACATTGATATTTTAACTAAATCAAACAATTAATAGTGATCAAAAAAGTCAAAATTGACATATAGACTATTTTTTTACCAAACAGGGCCTTAATCTTTTTCAATTCAAAAAATGAATAAGCCCACTACTGAAATCCAATTCTATGACCATCAATTTGAAATGACAATAATTATTGTCTACACCGTGGTCTACATAGTTGTGTGAACTACGATTCAAAATTGACGTCATTTTGCGTAATTTTTTTACACGACTCACTGCAACATACATTTTTATAACTCATAATATATATTATTCTAAAGCATAATGTACATTATTTTATTCTAACTCATAAAGTCATAAAGTACATTATTTTACCCTAGAAATTTCATTATTTTACTCCAAAAGTTTCATTATTCTAACACATAATGTACATTATTCTAACACATAATGTACATCATTTTAACTTATAAAATTCAACAACGTCGTCTTAAACCGTGATCCACACAGCTATATATGTGGACCATGGTCCACACAATAATTATTCACATCCTTAAATAATTAAAACGGGTTTCTCTCTTGAAAAAACATAACCAAATCTTGTTATTTGTCACAAGTTTCTCGGCCGTATAATTGTGTCTCGTAGTGCATAATATTATCGAGGTAGAACACGGCTTTATAATAAATGCAACTTTTGACTTGCATACACGGTAAAAGGAAGAAGAATGAGTATTTATTCGGTCATACTAGAGTTTGGTACATTTTGCAGTAAGCATTGATTTTAACTATCGCTCTCCTTATATAATCCTTTTTTTTTTTTTTTTTTTTTTCTAATAATAAGTTTTTGTAAGAAATTGCAGTTGAATTTTCCCAACTTCGGATACACAATTTAGCATCCTGATGTAAAAAAATAAATAAAAATTGAGGGCAGTGTTCTTTCGTTTCAACAACATTTTTACATTTGGAACTTCCCAAAACAAGTCCGGAAACGTTTGTGTTGTAATATAAAACAAAAGTTTCGAAATACAATTTTTGGACCATTTCGTAATAAAACAAAACTTGAAGTTTTCTATTATAAATATTTATTTAAGTATGACCATTATCTCATGTCACTTACTCCTATTTTAGTGGTGTTTACATTACCCTGTTTGGTAAAATAGCTGTTAGCTGATTGTGTTAATTAGAATGTATAAGTAGTTAATAACATTATTTAGCTGATTGTAGAAAAGTGTTTGGTAAATTAGCTGTTAGCTGAAGCTGTTTGGTATAATTTCTTTACTCAAAAAGCTAATTGAAAAAGTTGTTTGGAGTAGCTTTTTGAATTTTAGCATTTTGGAGTTGCAAAAAGCTAATTAACCAAACATTTATATTGGTATTTTAACTAACTCAAATAATTAATAGTGGTCAAATAAGCTAAAATTGGTCTATAGGCTAATTTTTTACCAGACAAGGCCATCATGTTGTATATATGGCTATTAGTTATTATCATGTTGTATCAGTGAGTTGGTAGAATTTGAGAGTGCATATCCAGCTGATATTCTTTCATAAATTTACTTGCACTTTGGAGACTTGTTTAAATTGTTTGACCTAGGTTAATGTAATTGTTATTAATAATAATAATAATAATAATAATTATTATTATTATTATAATTATTATAATAATAATGTAATGTAATATTCGATCTTTTGATATCATCTTTATTTGTTCATTATTTCACAAATCCATTAATTTGTTTTTTTGAAAATACAAATCCATTAATTATTCCACTAGACAATTAAAATAGATAATAATGATCTGTCACTAACTTCAATTCTTAATTAATTTTTAAAAAGAAGCCCCATTACTTTAAGAAAAATAATGCTACTCATCCTACTATTATCATTACAGTTTCACCCTTACACGGTACGAACTAATTTTAAATACAGAATTAATATAAATTGTTCGAATGTAGTGTATAATTACAATAATCACTCTTAATTATATTAACTGGCATCATTGTTATATTCTAGTTGGTCAAGTCAAAATTATCATAACCAAATGTGAAAATATGACATTCAAGTACATTACAGATTTACAGAGACATAAATCTAAGCAGTCAAAGCGTAATAAACACAAAATAACAAAAAATTAGAAAACTAAAACTAATGGATGGGCTCTTCTTTCCCAGGATGTTTTGATCTTGAATTTCCACTATATATTCTAACTCCTCTCCAATTTCTTGACATCTCAATTCAAACAGCATTTCTATACATCAAGTCCAAAAATCCCACCCACGAAAAGGAAAAAATAAATATTTCCAAACACAAAATGGCTGCGGTGTTCAAATTTTGCACGTTGTTCATTTTGTTGAGCGTTGGTGGCACAGTGTTAGGGATAGGTAGAGTTGTGAATGGAGACGATGTTACAGCTGAAATGGCGCCGGCGCCGGCCCCGGCCCCGGCGCAAACCCCCACAGTTGATGTCGGAGGGTTGGTGCCGGCTATGTTCATATTTGGAGACTCGCTCATTGATAGTGGAAACAACAACAATCTATTGACACTTGCTAAGGCCAATTATCCTCCCTATGGCATTGATTTCACCCAGGGTCCAACCGGTCGTTTCTCTAATGGTTACACCATTGTTGATGCAATTGGTATATATATTACTTCTCCCAATTAATTCATTTTTTGTTTCATAAATATTATTCTCCCTAAAGGTTGAATCCCCAAGGATCCCCACACCCCGGCCCGACAAAATATTTGGAACGATGTAAACCATGGTAACTTAATAGCTCAGTAGACAGTGTCAAATGCTGGTGCGTACAAGGGATTTGTCTACTTTGAATATAATCTCCACACTGCTACTGCCGAAATTCAAACATTGGTCTCTCCCCTCAAATACTGTCTACCGAACCAGTGAGCTAATAAGCCCGTGCGGGCACATGTCATAAATATTGGTTTTGATCTAGTATTTATTCTGATTTTAATTTTAAAATAAAAATTTCAGCCACTTATATTTTAAAAATATTTTGAACGTGGCAATATATGTGTAGGCCAGCAGCTTGGACTACCACTGGCTCCAGCATACTCTACTCCTGATCCCAGCATCGACCAAATGCGTTTTGGAGTAAACTATGCCTCCGCTGCTGCCGGAATTCTTGATATGACAGGCCAAATCTTTGTAAGTCTTATAACCATTTTAGACTTGAGAAATGAACAAGTTTTCAATTTCCTATTTTTTCAGAAAATTCAATCCTCCAATTTTTCATTTTGATTCACGTTTTCAGGTAGAGCGCGTTCCGTTGAAGAATCAGATCACAAATTTTGCGAAGACTTTAGATCAATTATCAGCCAATCTGAGTGCACAAGTGGTGAAAGAAGGGATACCAAAATGCATCTTCTTTGTGGGGATAGGGAGCAATGACTACCTTACTAACTACCTTATGCCGGGTTCCTCTACCAATATAATTTACACTGTTCAGCAGTATGCTGATCTATTGATTCAGCAATATTCCCTGAATCTCCAAGTAAGTAGCTACACAAATTTATTATCTATCCTGTACTATTCGTAACTGTGATGATAGAAACCGTAGTTACTATTTGAGGGTGTGCATTGAATAAACCCCAACTTGTGATCCTAACTGGCAAATGGTCACAAAAAGGTAAATCAGTCTATGTTACCTACAGTTGACCAGCTCAAACCATGAAAGTTAGGATTCAAACTCATGACCTTATGGTTACAAGTTTGTATTCTTAACCAAATTAGCTGGGTTACCCCTTTACTATTCCTAACTTTTTTGGGTGACAATGGAACCTATAGCTACTATCCAAGGATGTGTATGCATTGAGTAAATCCTGGCTTGTGACCTTAGTCGGCAAAGAGTCACAAGAAGGTAAATCAACCTATGTTGTCTATAGTTGACCGGGTCAAACCATGAAGGTTGGAATTTGAACTCGTGACCTTATAGTTACAAGTTTGTATCCTTAACCAAATTGGCTGGGTTACCTGTACTATTCCTAACTTGTCATCTCATATTCGAACAATTTTTTTTTTTTTTGAACAATGATTGTAGAGATTGTACGATCTTGGAGCCAGGAAATTTGTACTCGCTGGGATTGGAGAGCTGGGATGCATTCCAACAATGGTGGCCAGGAGTGAAAATGGGCAGTGCTTAGATGAAGTGAACCAAGTGGTTGATCCATTCAATGCCAATATGAAGCAGATGGTCACCAACTTCAACACCGCCCTCCCTGACGCCAAGTTTGTCTATCTTGACACCCAAAACATGTTCCGGAACATCATTGCCAACTCCAAAACATATGGTACTATACATACAAATTAAATACCCATTCCTATAATTTATGTGATGGATTAAATTGACCAGGGTGGCCCGTATCAAAGATTGGATTGACGTTGGTGTAGTGCTATGACAGTAGATCTAATTATGTCTTAACAAGACAATTAGGTGGATATTTATACTAAATGTCTTATAACCGTCCTCCTAAAAAGAAGAGATTAGTTGTAACTACTTGGACGACCACGCCTGGTCTCGTGGCCGGGCCCGTCTAGGACCGCTGGCTGAAGCCCAAGCCGAGGCCTAGGCCAGCCGCGGCCGGGGACCTAAGCTGAGGCCCAAGCCAAGCATGGTCTGGGGCCTAGGTCGAGGCCCAGGTCAAGCTCGAGCTCGGCCTAGGTGGCCTGGGGTCGAACGCGGGACTCCACCTCGGGATTCTGGGTCCATCTTCAATATATCCATCAGTATGATTACTCTCGGTGATAGATTGACACTCGCATAAAACTTTAATTTTCAGGGTTTAGCGTTGTTGATCGTGGGTGCTGTGGAGTTGGGAAGATGGATGGGGAGATAACATGTGTTCCATTTGAGACGCCATGCCCAAACAGAGAAGAGTACGTATTTTGGGATGCATATCACCCCACATCTGCAGTGAATGTTTTGGTTGGGAAGATGGCTTTCAGTGGAGGCTCGGATCTTGTTTATCCCATCAACATTCAACAGCTTGCCAGGACTGAAACTTGGCCATATTAGAAAGATATATAGATGTGAATCAAATTCCTTTAATTAATTATTATCTTCGTTAAGAATAACGTGTGATGCGTGAGGGTGTGAAGGCCAGAGAGCGTTTGCTATTTATGTTACATTTGATATGACAATTAAATTTTCTTTTACTAGTCCAACCGATTTATTGGTATAATTTTCTTTAATTTATTATTATACTTATATTCACCGTGTGTTTATTTTTATTTTTAAAAAAACCTTTAATTGTAATGTTATTAAATTTGATTTATAATTATCATATTAGTTAAACGGGTATCATTTTTAATTAAATATTTATGAAGGTTAATCATATGTATTTTTAATTTATTTTAAACTCTTTTTTTTTTTTTTTTGAAAGGAAAACTTTTTTTTTAGTACTTACAAACATTAGAGTAATTGAATTAAATAAAACATAAAAAAAAAATCAATTTTATAGAAATATTTTTCATTATTGTACGATACCCGAACACATCACTAGATATTGTACGTATTACAACTTTGAGGACCTATTGTACGATACCCGAACACATCACTTAGATATTCTAGCAGGATATAATATCTATCACCTATATGTGTGTGTATGAGATACAAAAAGTTACTCCCTCCGTCCCCAATTAATTGTCTCATTTGTTTTTTGCATGGTTTTTAATAGAATATAATAAAAGTTACTAACTTTTCAATTTTGCCCATCAAAAGTAGGTGTTATTTGTACAAAGTACAATTATACTTACCTCTAGAAATTTGAAAAGTCAAAAGGATAAATTGGGAAATGTAGAATGATAGTTATGTTCAATTTTGAAAAGATGACACTATTTTGGAACAAACTAAAAAGGAAAGTAAGATAGGTAAAATGAGACGGAGGGAGTATATATCTTTAAAAACGGAGAAGAGAAACTTTTTTTTTAGTACTACTGACTCTGTTACAATGTAGAGAGCCAATAGTCTACCTCTACTAAGGCTCGAACCACAACCTCCCACAGTCCCACATAGGGAAGCAACTTGGTACTAATTGGCTACAAAGTCCTTGGGGAGAAAATAAACTTATAATAATATTAAAAAAAAAAAAAAACATCCACCAAACTTTGCTAACATCATTAGAGGGGGAAAATTAAATTATTGTGTGGACCATGGTCCACATAGCTACGTAGACCGTGAATGCAATATACATTTTTAATATATTAAAAGTACATTATTTATCTACTGAATGTATATTATTTAATAATATATAAATGACTATATGCTCTCAAATAATGTACTTTATGTATACTAATAATGTACTTTTAGTATATTAAAAATATATATTTTATTTATGGTTCACACTGTAGACACTGAAAATTTGAACCCAACAAATGGACTGATAAAATTGTTATTGGGCCGTTGTCGAGATTGATGATTAGGTCAGTTTAATTAATTGGATCATAGAAGTCAATTTAATTTAATTAGCCCAATTAAATTTGATTTGGGCCATTGAATTAATTAATTAATTGGTCCAAGCTCACTTCATATTTGAATTTGAATTATAATTATATTTAAATATAATATAATTTTATTATATTTGAATTAGATAATTATAATTTAATTTGAATTAGATGATAGAATAGTGAACCTAGACTTGATTTTGGTAAGGTTCATTTTATTAGATAATTAATTAATTTAATAAATAATTAGGGAGTTTGTTGAGGGATTTTGGTTAGACTTTCTCCTATAAATAGAGCCCTCATTTCATATTCTAAAACACACAATTGAAAACTTGAAGAACACTTGAAGAATTGAAGAGAAGCTCTTAAGCTAAAGGATTGAAGATCAAGTCAAGCTAGGTTGATTGAAGATCAAATATTTCAACCATTCAAGCTAAGCTAAAGTGGACTGAAGATCAAGCCAACTAAGGATCGAAGGCCCTTCAACGAAGATCAAGCGACAAAGCCATTCTTTGAAGAACAAGTCGCATTCCGGAGGCCCTTCAGCCAAAGTTTTCAAGTCAAGTAAACCAAGTGAAGAATCAGAGGACTTCTTGATAGAGATCTTGTACCCGCACAATTTGAAATGTGAATACATACTGTACAACTTTTCTTGTTTACAGATTTTTTGGACGTGGGAATTCTTGATGCCATTTGGATTCTTGTGAAGAGATGAGAGGTAGAGATGTCCCACTAGGCGTGCCAAAATCTGTAAACAAGAAAAGTTGTACAGTATGTATTCAAATTTCAAAATTGCGCGGGTACAAGATCTCAAGAAGTCCTCTGATTCTTCACTTGGTTTACTTGACTTAAAAACTTTGGCTGAAGGGCCTCCGGAATGCGGCTTGTTCTTCAAAGAGGACTTTGTTGCTGGCTTGTTCTTCAAAGAAGGGCTTTGTTGCTTGATCTTCGTTGAAGGGTCTCCAGTCCTTAGTTGGCCTTAGCTTGAATGGTAGAAATATATGATCTTCAATCCACCTAGCTTGACTTAATCTTCAATCCTCTAGCTTCAAAGCTTCTCTTCAATTCTTCAAGTGTTCTTCAAGTCTTCAATTGCGTGTTTTAGAATATGAAATGAGGGCTCTATTTATAGGAGAAAGTCTAACCAAAATCCCTCAACAAACTCCCTAATTATTTATTAAATTAAATTAATTAATTGTCTAATAAAATGAACCTTGCCAAAATCAAGTCTAGGTTCACTATTCTATTATCTAATTCAAATTTAAATTAAATTATAATTATCTAATTCAAATATAATAAAATTATATTATATTTAAATATAATTATAATTCAAATTCAAATATGAAGTGGGCTTGGACCAATTAATTAATTAATTCAATGGCCCAAATCAAATTTAATTGCAAATTATTGTGCGGACTATGGTCCACACAGTGATGTGTGAACCATAACAAAAAATACATTTTTAATATACTAAATGTACATTATCTGTGTACTAAATGTACATTATATAATATAATGTATACTCAGTACAAAAATAATGTACATCCCCTGAATACAATGTACATTATTTTTGTATTGAATGTACATTATTTTTATATTGAATGTACATTATTTTACACTATACAAAATATGATCCACCCAACTTGTATGGACCATGGTCCATACAATAATGATTGAAATTTAATTGGGCTAATTAAATTAAATTAAATTGACTTCTATGATCCAATTAATTAAATTAGCACAATCATCAATCCCGACATCGACCCAATAACAATTTTATCAGTCCATTTGTTGGGTTCAAATTTTCGGTGTCTACACACACAAATATGTGGAACATAGTCCATAGAATAATGATTGATTAGAGGTACTACAACCATTAACCCTTCCCATAGTCATTATTGTGTGGACCATATTTTGTATACTATAAAATAATGTATATTCAGTACAAAAATAATATACATTCAATACAAAAATAATGTACATTGCATTCAGGAGACGTACATTATTTTTGTACTGAGTGTACATTATATTGTATTTTTTTAAAAAAATTATATCTGCGATGTAGTATTAAATAAACTGAACAATAGAGTCCGGAGGGACAGAGTCCCAATACATAGGTTGTTCCTGATCAAAAGCTAAAGAAGCTAAAGTATATGCATGTAAATTAAGTGTTCTGGAAACATAAGTTAACGAACAATGAGTAAATAAAGACATAGTTGTCCTACATTGGTCCACAATGATCCCAACATAGGACAAAATAGGCGTAGAGCCTGAGTAAAGAGCATTCCGCAGTTCTGAACAATCCGTCAGAAGATCCACCGTTTGGACATCCCGTTCCTTGAGCCATGATAGGGCCTCCTTGCAAGCAAGTGCCTCCGCCATCACAGCCGAGAAGGCTTCGGATAGTTTTCCACTTGTTGCGGCAATAAATATGCCGTGATGAGACAATAATACCGCCCCATATGTTGCTTCCCCAGTTGTGGACCTGTACCCTGCGTCTATATAGCACTTGGGCCGCCCTTCTCCCATTGCCGTAGCAGCTACGGGTGGTTCCGAACCCCGAGCACATTGGTGGACCTGGCGGTAAAGATGCATGGCAGCTGCAGCACGACGAGTTACTTGACCAGGTCGCAGGAGGGCTCGTTCCCAAACAGCAGCGTTGCGGGCATTCCATATATTGTACAGTATAGATACGGCTAGGCCGCACTGCTCCTCTGTTAAAGCATAAAAAATCCTCATAAGCCATGGCATTAAAGAATTTGCCACAACATTTATAACAGGCAACCCCGACATACCCCATATCATTTTCGAATAATCACAAGTAATTAATGCATGCATAACATTCTCATGATGTAAACCACACATTGGGCACACATGATCCACTTCCACACTCCTAACCATTAAATTATTTGTGGTAGGGAGTATATCACATAAAGCTCGCCACAAAAAGGTCTTCCATTTAGGTGGTATCTTCAACTTCCATAATGTAACCCATTTATTAAAAGTCCCTGGGTTATGCTCATAATCACCAACAATCTGTCTATAAGCATTCTTAACCGTGTAAACTCCTTTTGGTTCCTTCAACCAGAACCATGTGTCCTCATAGTCTGGGCTTACTGGAATCATAGAAATACGAGCCACATCCTCCGGGCCCAATAAATCTGACAAAATATGCGGATCCCAGGTTTTGGTTTGTTGGTCAATTAAACCAGAGACATGGGCATCTCTCAACTCCTCAGTCATAATTGTTTGGACCAATGGACTGGAATTATCTGGTAACCAGGGATGGCCCCAGATCAATGTCGTTCTGCCATTACCAATCCTCCTACGCACCCCTGAACATACTATTCCATGCGCAACCATTATACTTCGCCAACAATAACTCGGACAGTTCCCTATTTTTGCATCAATAAAAGTAGTACTAGGATAATAACGCGCCTTATATATTCTTGCAGCCAAAGTAGTGGGATTTGTTAAGAGCCGCCAGGCCTGCTTTCCTAACATTGCCAAATTAAATGCCCTTAAATCCTTAAAGCCCAAGCCACCATACTTCTTAGGGATGCATAACTTGTCACATGCTTTCCAGTGTATACCTCTTTCTGTTCCACTTCCCCACCAATATCTATTCATGATTCTCTCAATAGACATACAAACAGTCTCAGGGAGCAAAAAAACACTCATGGAGAATGTAAGCATAGATTGTGCCACACTTTTCAAGAGTATTTCCCTACCAGCCTGGGATAGTAATTTTTTGTTCCATGAACCAATCCTTTGCCTGATCTTGTCCTCCACATATGACATATGCAAAGACAGTCCTTTTATTCCTCCCTACAAAAGATGGTAGACCGAGATATTTTCCAAAATTTGTTGTCTTCTCCACTTCCAAGCAAGCCGCCACTCCACCCTTATCGCCCCTTGAGTATTTCTGCTAAAACAAATACTAGATTTATTAAAATTCACCATTTTGCCAGATAACTTCTCATACCGGATCATGCATTGTTTAATTACACTGGCCTCCTGGATATTAGCCTTGAAGAATAAGAGACTATCATCCGCAAAAAATAGGTGTGATACCGGGGGTGCTCCTCTAGCAACTCTACAACCGTGTATGGCCCCGTCCGCCTGTGCTCTCTGTAACAACATAGAAAGTCCCTCCGCACATATAATAAATAAATAGGGTGATAGAGGATTTCCTTGTCTGAGTCCACGCGTGGGTGTAACCTGCCCCCCAGCGATAGCGTTCACCATGATCGTGTACTTAACAATTGTCACACACAACATGATGAGCCTAATCCATCGTTGATCAAATCCCATAACACTCAGCATCCTTTCAATAAACGGCCACTCCATTCTGTCATAGGCTTTGGACATATCCAATTTTGGAGCCCCCCATCCTGCCTGTCCGCATTGTTTTCTATTCAAATAATGCCCCACCTCTGCTGCTACCATGATATAATCTATAATTAGTCTTCCCGGAATGAAAGCACTCTAGGATTCCGAGATCAAGTCTCCCATGAGCGGTTTCATCCTATTTGCAATCATCTTGGCCATAATTCTGTAAATAACATTACTAAGTGCAATCGGTCTCATATCAGCCACTGTTTGAGGCACACACTTTTTTGAGATCAAAACAATATTGGTGTCATTCATGTCGTCCGGGAACGCACAAGAATTCAAACAATTCTTTATAAACCCAGAAACATCTCCCCCTACCACATCCAAGAAATGCTGATAGAAACCCGGATTCATTCCATCCGGGCTCGGAGCCTTATCAGGATACATTGAAGTTAGCGCCACTTTCACCTCCTCAGAGCTAAAAGGACGTAACAACGATACATTCTGATCACGAGTCACTCGGGGATTAAAATTATCAAACAAGGGGTCCTCGCCAGAAGAAAAACCATATGCAAAAATAGATTTAAAGTAATCCAAGATGACAGATGGTGAGCTGTCGTAGGCTCCCAAATTAAAACCTTACAAACGTAGTAGCGGGAGTAAGGATCGATCCCACGAGGAGTAACTAGTTTAACTTTTGTGCTCAAGGAAATAACGGGGGGTTTGGAATATATCGAGAATAAATATTAAATAAAAGAGAAATTAAATAAACGAGAAATTTAATCGAACGAATAAACAGTGAAAATAATATATCGAAAACACTTATAATAAGAAAACCTTGGTTAGTAAAGATCCACCACCGGAATTCAACACTGATCATTGATTTATAAAGTAATTAATATGCAGTTGAATATTTGTCGTGAAATTATTTCATTTCCGTTTTCCCTTAGTTGTAGGTAACTAAAGCACACGCGGTTTAATTACCCCTAACTACTAAATAACCTAAGACAAGCGCTATAGATTTAATTTAATAGCAGCAATAGGAACTAGGAAAACCGACAAACTAAATAACACAAGCACAAGCGGTTGCATTTAATTTAGGAAAATATTCTACCCGAGTCCAATTATCACTAAGCCGTCAATAATTAACCCAGTTGCTACTGAATATTAGAGTAATTTGTAGCACAACATTATCTAATATAGCAAATAATTATATCAAATAAATAACTAGTAGGCCTCCCTAGCAATTAAATGACACAATTATTTCAAATAACTTAGAAGAATATTTAATACTCAAATGCATAAAAATTATATAATAAAAATAAATAAACAACCTTACAGCGCAATGAACTCCGGGGCTTCAATTCACTAAACCAAACAAGAAATTAGCCGCGAATGGACATTGATAACAACCTTAAAGAATATTCGAGAGGGGAAGAATGAACATTTTAGAATAGAAATCTTCCACTATTTATACACTTTCCAAAACGAACCTAAGTTATTTTCTACCACTGATTCCCTATTTTTGTGCCATATGTTGAAACTTTCTACTGCTGCCTCGCCATAATCTGCGGACCTATTGATGAAGCTTTCTTTTGGCACACACCTGTACAAAGCTTATTATAATATATATAATACATAGTACGTAGTACGTATTTATATATTATATATTATATATATTATATATTATATATTATATAAGAACATATTATATATTATATATATAAAAAAACTAATTATTAGATAATATTAAATAATTAATGAAAAATTATTATAAAGATGTACCTAAAATATGAGCGTAAAATATGCCCATCAACAGAGCACATAATATCTCCTTCCACCCACACTCCAGCATTATTCTTAATTCTAGAAATAGAATTTTTCCTTTTTCGTGCAGAGGCATACCTGTGGTAAAATTTCGTGTTCGCGTCTGCTCCACGAAGCCAATGCTGCTTCACCCGCTGTCTCCAAAATACATCCTCCTGGGCTTCTAACTGAGTGAGTTGCTCATCAATCTGTTGAATCTCGACCAAAGTAGCCGGATCACGAGTCAGAATATTCTCCACCCCTGCATGCCTATTCACGGCACACCACTCTGTTGTTGCCAGCACTTTATCAAGCCTCTCCTCTATCCAGTTGCTCTTTCCTCTACTTTTTTTCCACGCAAATTGGTGGCCCCTCATTGGTAACTGCATTAGGCCACAGCTATCTAGAGTTTCACCAAACCCGCGTAGGAGACTGGCCGGATGTGGGTTTCCCCCATTCTTCTCACACTGATACAGGAGAATATTAAAATCCCCCGGCTACAACCCATGGTAATGGGGATCTACCACTCAGACTAGTCAACAGATCCCAAGATTCTTGTCTTCTGTTTCGCTGTGGAAAACCATAGAAACACGTCATACGCACTGTTTGTCATTTGTGGTCCTAACCTCCACATCCACATGATTCTTAGAATAGAATAACGTAGCTGTATTATTTTTCTTCCAGAACAACACAAAACCACCACTCAAACCATCATTATCCACATAAAATAAACCTTCATAGCCAATTGTGACACGGAGTTTCTCTGCATGTACTCGCGCCACCATAGTTTCCATTAAGAAAATAAACTCGGGCTTCTTCCGGGACACAAGGTCCACAATTTCTCGAACTGTGCGTGGATTGCCTAAGCCACGACGGTTCCGACTTAGCGTACTCATGAGGACGGGCGAGACTGTGATCCAAGTCCCGCCGTACACAAATTTTTTGACACATCAATCATAGCAACATCAGCACTCCCCGATCCTGCCCGACTCCCCGCCTCTCCGTATAACTGCCGACGTCGCCACCACACCGTCATCGACCGGCCGCCCTTCACCCACGGGATCCCCGCCAACTTCCTCCTCCCCTTGCTCGCTGCCTACCGTGTCTTTCGGCATGAGCAGTGGCTTTCCACCTATCGGCACCAACCAACTTCCACCAACCTCCCTCGGGTTCCCCCGATTCCCTCCCGCTCTCATCTCAGCCCCATACAGATACTTGTTCACCGACATTGCACTTTCTTGTGCCTTGAGACAAAAGGTATACACATGTCCCATGAGCCCACAGAAAAAACAAAACTTGTGTAACCGTTCATATTTAAAGTGCACCCAACACGTTGTCTTGTCTCTCTTTACTAGCTTCATGCGCCTTCGCAAAGGTTTGTCAACCGCAATCGAAACCCGAATACGGTAGAAGGTTAACCATGGACCACCCACAAACCTGTCATCATGTTTCACAAATTTTCCAACAAAATTTCTTGCCTGCTCAAGAACCGTTTGTGACGTGTAACCCATCGGGAGCTCATGCAACTGAACCCACATGTCAACACTATTCAATAACACTTCACATGGTACCGCCCCTCCCCGCACTTCGCGGCACACTAGGGTATTTTTCTCGAACGCCCATGGTCCTCCATCCAAGACGTACTCCACATCCGTTTTGTGGAAGAAAATGAATAGGAATAAGCCCGGCTGGATCTCCGTAACTTGTACACCCCTGACCGGTTGCCACACGGATGCCATGACCTGTCTCATGTATTCTAGCTTGACCACGTTCGCCGTTAGGAACCTCCCCACCACGCCCAAGTCTCCTCCCCATCACCGCCGATCTCGCCGACACCGTCCCCATCCGTCGCAAACTCCTCCCCTTCCTCCTCCAAAGCCATATCGGACCAGCGTTCTGCCAATTCCGCCACACCCTCCGTCTCGCTGCTCGTCGCCATGCTGCTGTAATATTGAAGACTGTCGTCGCGCAGATGAATGAAGACCGACGATCAACCAGAGTAAAGCCAAGAAAAATGATAAACCCTAAGCAAACCCTAGGAGAGATAGCAAAACCCTAGGAATCCTAGATAGAGAATTTTTAATAATATGTTACGACATCCCCAATTAATTCCCTTAATATTGTATAATTTACATTTAATACAAAAATAATGTATATTTAGTATATTAAAAATATACTTTTTGTTATGGTGCACATAATAATTTGTGACCTTCCCAACACAAAACCAAATATAAGAGAGATTTGACCAAGCCCAACAAATATCCTGCAAATACTTAGATCTATGACCAAGTGGCATGAGAAAAGAATTGATTTATGGCCAAAAGGACAAAAACCCTAACCTTTTTTTTTTTTTTTGGGTGTTAACCACGAAATATTTCGAGTCCTTTTTTTTAAAGTCTAAGTCCACCCGATTAATCCTCGATCACTCCAAGAGGCACGAGTTGGAACTGGTCCAGAGGGAATCGTCACTTAGCTTGTGTAAACATCAAACTTGAATTATCTAAAAATTCTTCCCCACAAAGAAAACTCATTTGCCATTTGAGCTACCACATTGGATTACATAAACCCTACTATTTAAATATAAACAGACACTAAAAACCAAATACAACCTAAAATAACTATATTGAGAGATGTGAAAGGATAGAGAATATTTTGTCTCTTTACATTTATCGGATCCCCATTTCTACTCAATAAAAAGTAATAACAAGCGATCAATTATAAATTATAATTTTTATTAATCTCAAATTTCTATCATTAGATCTTTGATGGTTTCACACAATCAATATCCACAAAAAATATTACTTGAAACAAGTGATGGTGCAATGACAAGTGCTTTTATTTTTTCTGGCAGAACAATAACAATCATGAGGATTAGAGAAGCCTATCCAATGACCCTTTGCTTCTTCTTGGCAATCAATGTTGGCGCAACTATTATCAACATCGAAACTTATAGGGCAATCTTGACCAAAATTACCTAAAATTTGAAATCAACAAAGCATGAAAAAAAAAACATATTAAGAAAAAGTTTTATATACAAAGAATTAAGTAATTATTATTTTATGATAACGCATTTACATACCGAAAGCAATATTTGTGAGAATTGCTAGAACAAGAATGGGAAGCACTATGTAGTTCTTCATGACCTTTGGCTGCATATGGATTTGCACGAAAGAATTCTTTTATCTGAATAAAATGGACTGTGTTTTGCCTGAACAAATAGCTCTGTGATATAACATGTGAAATACTCAAAGGCGATGAAGAGGATTATCGAAATCTGTTACTAAATTCGTAAAATCATTATTAAATAGTAATCAATTCATTGCCATTATTAAAAAAGAGCATATTTAGTTAATATAATAGAATACTATAAATGAAAATATGCCTATTCCATTATTTAGGGTGTGTTTGGAAAGCAGAAAAATGACTTCTAGAATATGAGTCATTTTTCAAAAAATATTTTCCTTTCTGGTGTTTGAATTGGTTGCATTCTAAAAAATCGTTTTTGGTGTGTTTGGTTCATTTTCTGAATAATGAGCATAATTATTTTTAATTTTAAATATTTAAAATATACAATGATGGTGGTGGGTGGGGGTGGTCGGTGGTGGCGGTGGCGGGATGATTGGCTGCTCCACTATTGCAAATGGAAAATGACTTCTCCAAAAAAGGAGAAGTCATTCTTCAAAAATTTTCTCAATTTTTCATTGACCACACCCCTATTTTCTATTGATTTACATTTTCCTCTCTAGCCAAATACTGAAAACCCAGAAAATGATTTTCAAAAATCATTTTTGCGTTTTCAAACGCACGCTTAATAAGTATATTTATTCCCAAGATCACCATATTATAAGGGGAATAATTATTATATTTCGTGGGGGCCTGTATTATTAGGTTTTTTTTTTTTTTTTTTTTTTTTTTTTTTTTTTTTTTTTTTTTTTTTGAATTCTTAGGAATATTTTTTTTTGTGCCGCTAATTTTCCCTTATCTATTTTTGTTATGTAAAAAAAGAGTTAATTCCACCAGAGGTCCTTTGTATTTGGTGGCAATCATAAATTTAGTCTCAGATTATTGTTTTTGTCATTTAACATCCCAGACTATTCGTTTTTGGACACTTTTAGTCCTTCTCATGACTTTTCCTATTTTTAATAAGGACATTTTTGTCTTTTCATTTTTTTTTGTTATTTTTCAGTTTCAATTGGTTTAGAACATTAGGTAATTTCTGATTTTTAGTAACCATATTAGTCAATCGATTTTTTGTAAAATCCTAAATCAATTAAACTGGTTGAAATAAAAAAAAAATAACAAAAGAAAAATATGAAGAGACAAAAATGTCCTTAATAAAAATAGGTTAAGTCATAAGAAGGACTAAAAGTGTCCATAAAATAATAGTCTGGGATGTTAAATGGCAAAAACGATAGTCTAGGACTAAATTTGGAATTGCCACTAAAGACAAGGGACCTCTGGTAGAATTAACTCTGTAATGAAATGTATTTTATTTTTTATAATAATAATAATAATAATAATAATTATTATTATTATAATTATAATAATTATAATAATTATAATAATTATAATAATTATTATAATAATAACAATAACAATAACAATAACAATAACAATAACAATAACAATAACAATAACAATAACAATAACAATAACAATAACAATAATAATAATAACAATAATAATAATAATAATAATAATAATAATAATAATAATGGAAAAGGGTCAAATAGGCCTCAAACTTTCCATCAGAAGTCAATTAAGCCCTCCAACATTTCAAAGTGGCAATTAGACACACGAACTTTTAATTCCTGTGCAATGAGGCCCATTGACCGGGTAACCACCTATAACACCCGGTAAAATGCTCTGTAGACGCTGACTAGGCACCATCTTTATACATTTGGCATGCCACTCATCAAAACTTAAATTAAAAACAAAAAGAAACAAAATATTAAATAAAGAAATACGAGGTTCCTTAGGGCTTAGGATATATACGAGGTTCCTCAATATACGCTCCATTCTCTTTCTCCGCGAACCAGTGAACAGCAATCACCAGGTTCCTTAGGGCTTAGGATGTCTTCTTCTTGTTCTTATGTTCTTCTTCTCAGTGTCAAACGTCTCTCTTTTTTTTTTTATGTTCTTGGACTTTGCATCTTCTGGCTGAAATGGTTCACCAATGTCGTCTCCCTCAAAGTTGAGGCCAAATTTACAATATGAGCCGTCTTTATATTGCCGTTGTGGATTGAAATCACCACTATGTGTATCATGAGACAATGGACAACAATTTTTTGGATGTCAACGATGGAAGATACTTTTATTGTTTTCAATTTTTTGTAAATAAAATTTTATGGGTTATTATTTTCAAATTTTCTAGGTTATTGTTTGAAATATGTTTGGGTTTTCAACATTTTTGTTGTTTATAAATTTATGTTTTTCTTGAATGGATGGATTTGTCCAGGAAGGTGGCTGTGGTTTTTTTTTTTTTTTTTTTAGGAAAAGTTTATTATCAAAGGAGGGGAAGCTTGAAGTTCATTTGAATATAAAAATGGAAATTCGACAATTGCGAAGTGATGTTCAGAAGGCTATTCAAGTTGATGAAAGCAAAAAAATGCAGAGAAATATAATAATTAGTTTAGTAATTGTTGTAGTGATAGGTGTGTATGCAATTTTGCACAACAAAAGGGCAATACCATATGGATGTATGCTGCTATTGGTGTACTTTAATATGATGTTTACTTTAATTTTATTGACATATGGCTTTGTGGCTGTGTATTGATAATTTCACTGTAATGTAGTCTTTATTTAGTGGCTTAAAATTTTGAATCCTCTATTTTTAATTGTGCAATATCATATCAATGTTTCTCCACTATTTAGAATCTGCTTCTCTCAAAAAAAAAATTGCACAATCTGCCACTAAAATTAACTCAAATCTGCCTAAGTATAATCTGCCAAAGTATAACAATTACAAAGTTGTATGAAAAAAGCCAATCTGCCCATCATTAAAATGCCAATCTGCCAATCATAAAATGACAATCTGCTAATCATAAAACACAGCCATACATTTTCATTCACATACTTGCCAAATCAGAATTTTTGTCATTGTTTACATGTTGCCAAATCAGATTTTTTGCCACTTTTTACATATTGCCAAAGGCATAATTCAACACCTAAGTAAATAAAACAGTCAAAAAAGATTCTAATGGCAAATAGTACCAAACAAGTTTGTTTGGCAAATAACAAAAAAGTTTCTAACAGTCTGCTTGTCAGTCCATTGGTGCAATATCTTATTGGCCATTCCTATTAGGGCATGTTCTTTTATAATGGCCCGGGTTCTTACAAAGAGAACAATGCATCTGTTTTCCCTTTTTAGATACCATTGTCTTGATACTGCCAATGGTAGTAATAGTGGATGGCTTCTGACGAGTTGGGACTTCATTGCCAATGGTAGTAGTAGTGGATGGCTTCTAACGAGTTGGGACTTCATTGGCCTCACGATTTCTTTTTCTTTTTGGTCTACCTGTCATCTTTTTTGGTATTGGAGCAAGTATCTCCTCAGATTGTATCTTTGGCCAGAATAACTCCCCATTCATAGGCTGAAGTGTATGTGAATATGTCCTTAGATAAATCTCTTTTGAATAGTAGGAGTCAATGTATTCTTCTGGGTCCCTTCCAGTATCAAAGATTGCACAAATTGCATGTGGACATGGTATACCAGAAAGATCCCATGAGTTGCATGAACAGCTTCTACCTGCAAGTTTTACTTTGAATTGTTGTCTTCCTTTCTTAATTTCTTAACCATCATCTCCATTGAAATCAACCTAGTATAATATAATAATCAAGTCAGAAACTAAAAATTATAATAAAGTGATATTGGCAGCATAGACGAAGCCAGAGGGGGGGGGGGGGGCAGGGGGTCAGCTGCCCCCTCACCCCACCCCTACCCTATATTGTATATAATATGTATATATAGTACAGTATTCATATAAGTATTATAAAACAGATTATGTAAACAAAAATTGTGATAGACAAGGTGATAGCTAACGTGTATGAGTTTCGGAATAGCCTGTGTTCAAGTCTTTACATTGACAATGTCACAGTCTTCTTCAAAAAATTAACACAATTAAATTTTGGCATGATATATATAACTTTCTTTATATTAATAATGGAATGTGTAATTTATAATGTGTTTTATATTCGAATTGTTTTATCAAATTAATTATGTTTCATATTTTGTTATAAATATTTTTATAAAGTTTTAATATGTTTTATTTTTCGCTATATCCAACAATATTTATTGTTATACTTTTTAAGTATTTCATTTTTTTAAACTTTCTCTTTTATTTTAATTTTTTTCCCTCACTAAAAAAAAATTCTGAATCCGCCATTGAATCCATCCTTACTTCTTTGCCCCCCTCAACATATTTTCTGGCTCCGTCCCTGATTGGCAGTAAACTTTCACTTGGAGTGAGGTTTACTAGCAGTGGCAGTGGAAAGGGATAGTGGTAGAAATATAATTACCTTCCATCCCATACTTTCACCTATATTTGCATTTAGTTTCTTCATTATCAGGGGTCCATAATTTCCTGTCCACCTTTCAACATCTTTCCTTTTTTTTGCAATCCTCTTCATCATCCATATTCTTATGTCTTCCAACATAGGGATAATGGGCTTCACTCTTGCTTTCACCAAAGTGCCATTAAAAGCCTCACACAAATTGTTATCTACAACATCGCACTTAACAAATGTCTTAAAGAAAGCCTTGCAACACAACCTTGGAGGGTACCTTAACACACATTGACACATATAACTTAATACATAGATGTCCTAAAACAATACACACAATGAAACATTGACACTTTATATGCATTAGAAATATGAAACAGTTTACCTTTCTAAGTCAGCTTTTGCAGTATGGTCCATCTTTTCTAAACACTTAAGTTGTTCTTGGAATTGAGCTTCAGTTGTAGCTTTGGCACACACCCAAAAGTGTTTCTTCAACAATTTTCCTCTATGTAGCTTACTCCAATTAGCATGCACATGTCTAGCACAATTTCGATGCTCGGAGTCGGGAAACAACTCTTGAATCACACATGTTAAACCCTACAAAAGATATAGAATAGAATATATTAGATAATTATTCCAGTAAAATGCATAAGTGGTATTTTATTATTTTTGTTTTACCTTCTGTTGATCACTGATTATTGTCCATGGATAAGTATTGGTGATGCCCAAATCTGTTTTCAATAACCCTAGAAACCAGCTCCAAGAATCAGTGTTCTCTATCTCTACGACTGCCCACGCTATTGGGTACATTTGGTTGTTAGAATCTCTACCAACTGCACTTAAGATTTCACCTTTCAAAAGTCCTTTTAGAAAGCACCCATCCAGCCCAATCACTTTCCTACACCCTTCTAAAAACCCTAACTTTAAAACCGCTAAGCAAACATAAAATCGTTGAAACACACAAGGACTATTAGGGGTAGTTTTATTAGTTTGTACCAATGCTTTTGTTCCAGGATTTGAGTTCATACATTCAGTAGCATAATCCCGGATTCTGCGAAATTGATCCTGAAAACCAGCATTTATTTTCTTTAGTATGGCCCTCACTGCTCTTCTCAGCACAGAGATGCCCAGATTGAGTTTCAATTCAGATTAGATGTACCTTTTCAATTCTGATGGTCCAATTGTAGGGTCATCTCTTACCTTATCCTCATACCTATCTTCAATCCACTGTTGGTTCACAATTGCCAAGCTGTATTTTAGATTACATTTGTGTACTGCAGTTAGTGTTTTAAGCTGAAAGCACTTTAGAGTTTCATCCCATGAACCAGTAGCTTGAAATGGGCATGGTTTTACACATGCAACTGAAACTCTCTTTGGTTCATTTTTCACATAGTAAATGTTTCTCTTTGCGTAGACCGCATAATTTATCATCGCCTTCTTGAATTGTTTCCCATCATCATATAGAGTTCCCAATTCAAGCTCAATTAATTCAACATTGGGATTATATGAAGGGTTTCTAAATCTACTTGTTGACTTCTTGGATTGCTGAAATGATGTTTCTTCATCATCCTGTTCAGATTGATAACTTGGGGGGTCTTTAGAGTCATAATATTGACTTTCCACTTCTTCATTCACATTTTCAACTACATTTTCAGGTTCAACCTCTACCTTTCTAGCCTCTCTATTGTCCTCATCATCATTAGATGAGGCGGCATGACATTCAACATCCACAAGGTCATCATCTTCATCACTGTTTTTGGTTTCTTCCCCTACTAAATCATTACCCAAGAACTGCTCTTCATCACCCTCTTCCCCTTCTAAATCATCACTCAAGAACTGTTTTTCATCACCATGCTTTTCAGTTGGAGCATGTTCACTCTCTGGTTGTGTAACAACCCCAGGATCATATTCAGCTTCTAACACAGCACCATCTCGAACTACCTCATTTACATGTGTGGGTAATGCTAACTCTGGAACTAGGACCGTTCCAATCAAAATTGGGGTCCTGTGCAATATTAAAACGTGGACCCCCTTTTTCAAGTAATTTTTATATTAGTTATAGAGAAAATTTCAATTTTGGTCATATGATTATAGGAGTTTCGTTAATTTCAACACCTAATTTTTAAAAGTGTCAATTTAGTACCTTGAGTATGTAATTTTTGTCAATTTTGGTCACTCTGGTCAAATTGCCAGTCAAATTTCACCGGAAAATTTTAATAGTTGAAATAATGAGGGTATTTTAGCCAAAATTGACATATATCTTGTGTAAAATGCTGATGAAAATTTTCTAGAGAATTTATCTTTGGAACCTTTATTTATTGATAAATCTCTTTTAGGATCATTTTTTCACACGAATATCTATTAATTTAGAATCAAGGGCATCTCAATTTCTTGGATCATAAAAGTCAAATAAAAGCGAATCATTTAGTTTATCACTGTGACCAACATCATCTAAACAACTACGAACATTCTTATTATTTTCATTGTCACAGTGATACCTATCTCGTTGTGCACAGTATCATTTAGATTTTAGATTTTTCCAATCTCACAATCATCTTGATCTTCTATATGAAGATTAGCATCTAACAATTTTTTCTTGGCATCATCTTTTTGCTCCTCTATTTGACTTTTTCATCTAACAATTTTTTTTTTTTTTTTTTTTTTTTTTTTTTTTTTTGTAATGAATTTTTCAAGAACTCCCTTTTGAGATTGAGTTAGTTGCTCAATTCTTCTTTTCTTTTTACGCTTCTCAAACCCAGATGAATATTTTCTAGAAGACATAAAATTCTAAGGAAAAATAAAAATTTATTTAGAAACTCTATGAATAAATAATCAATCAAGAAACAAATTCTTGAATATATTATTCTGAAATCAAAATTATTAAGTCATGTAAATAACACAATAAACAAAAATTGTAAAACAATACGTAATTTTAATTACGTGTCAAGAGAATTGAAGAACTTTAGAATTTGTATGATAAAAAAAAAGAATTGAAGAATCAGTAGCACACGAGTTGAATCTCGTCTTTGCTACTGCCTGGACAAAGAATAAAATTAAATTATATAATGCCTGCAAATTATCATCTTTAATAACTTATTTAGTGAATTGAGAATTCCCAAATTGACAAATTAAATTTACAATTTTGCATAATCAATTAGTAACTCAAAAAGAGCACTACTCAAATACTGAAATTATAAATAACACTCAAATTAAAGTGGAGGATGAACAAATACTCAGAGAGCTGTAGCAACCTCCTTCACACACGTCATCTGCTCCAAAGATTGGATATATATTAACTCTGCAAAAGTAATAAACAAATACCTAGACAATTTGTTGTAGAAATATCTCGTGAATCGTGATTATCCTCTGTCCGTCCACTCCGTCGTAATTCGAACGCTACATTAAAGACTTAGGGAATAGGTTAGTTGGCTTCGCAAAGTTCGCATGCTGAATCGCTATTCGTTGCTATATATATATATATATATATATATATATATATATATATATATATATATATATATATATATATATATATATATATATATATATATATATATATATATATTATAATTTTGTTTTAAATAAGGGGCCCCCAAAATTTGGGGGCCCTGTGCGCCGGCCCTGGGCAGACTTGCCCAGGGATGACCCTGTCTGGAACTACCTCTGCATCGTCTATACCATGCTCAACAAATAAATCAACTTGACCACACAGACACGCAAAATGAACAAGGTCAAGTGTACTTCTGTCGTTATTGAGCATATGTAGGTTCTCCATACGCTCATGAGGTAATTTATACGACAGAGATTGAATTTGACCATACATGTCCTCTTTAATATATTTCAGCAAATAATGATACGATAAATAATCTGGGTCCATTATAACCTCTTCAACCTCACCATTTACATAATTCATAATAGGGTGTTGAACAAAACTGCCACCATGATGAATTCTTATACATACAGTGGAATGCATCCTAAAAAAACAAACAAAGACCTATATTTAAGCAATACATAGACCTATGTAAATTAAAGCAATACAAAGACCTATATAGATTTAAGCAATACAAATCCCAGATTTAAAATATATCTCGATTTAAGCAATACAAAGAATACAAAGACCTATATAGATTTAAGCAATACAAATCCTAGATTTAAAATGCTTATATTTCAATACAGTGTAGGTCATTGTATACATTTAAGTACTCTATATAGTTAACATATACCTAAAACAAACACCGTGTGTAGGGGGACCACAACAAGTCAAAAAAATCAACTGCCAAACACTAAAGAAAAATGCTGGACTACACCTACCCAAGTTTGTCTCCATTATTAACTACATTGTAGCGGACCCATATCACAAAGCAATCCAAATTCACACCAAGTCAAAAAAAAAAAAAATCAACTGCCAAAACTATTTAATATACAAATACCCATATCTATGCCGGTAAATATACAAAATCCATATTTTTGCCTTCAAATATACAAAACTCATATCTTTGCCTTCAAATATACAAACCCACTATACATTTTTTCTTTGCTAATATGAAATCTTCAGTTGAATAAGGGTTAGGTTTATTACCTCTGTTCAAGGTCTGTTATCGTTTGTTATAGTCGTTCACCGTCCGTGGAAGAAGTTCGCCCAACTGCTACAACTTCGTCTTCAAGCTCCACTGCTACAAACTCGTCCGACTTCTCCTACTCCTTTACTGCCAATAACTTCGTCTTCAAGCTCCAGTCAGCAACAATAGCCTTCGTCTTGTTGTTAGCATGTAATGTTCCTTCGTAAATTTCAATTTTGGGTGAATGGAGTTGGAGATTGAAGGGAAAATTGATTTTGATGGTAAGATTAAGGTCTTAGGGTTATGGAGTTTCGTTCCCTTCTTTCAATCTGAATAGCAAAGTTAATTTCCCCTTTACTATTTTTGTATTTCGTATTTTTATATTTAATTTAATATTTTGTTTCTTTTTTTTTTTTAATTTAATTTTTGATGAGTGGCATGCCAAATATATAAAGATGGTGCCTAGTCAGCGTCTACAGAGCATTTTACTGGGTGTTATAGGTGGTTACCCGGTCAGTGGGCCTCATTGCATAGGAATTTAAAGTTCGTGTGTCTAATTGCCACTTTGAAATGTTAGAGGGCTTAATTGAGGGCCTAATAATAATAATAATAATAATAATAATAATAATAATAATAATAATAATAATAATAATAATAATAATAATAATAATAATAATAAATCAAGAATATTGGAACTAGATGACTCAACACGTGGCCGTGGGAATCGGACAGATGAACAGTAATTACAACTGTACAGATTGAGGGAATATATACAAGAGAGAATAATAGGAAGACTAGGATAGGGAGTCATAATGTGACTCAAATACAAAGAGTCCTAATACTAGTCCTAATACCCGGGTCCAAAACGACGCCATCTGAATTTAAACAAAAATGTGCTTCCTTCCTTGACGTTAACTTGTCATTTCTCTTCAGAATTCGTTCCTCTATATTCACAATTTTTGAACTCTATATTCACAATTTTAGAACTGAATATTCACAATTTTAGATATCAATATACAAAATTACATAACTCAATATTCGCAATTGCAAAACTCTATATTCACAATTGCAGAACTCTATATTTACAATTTTAGAACTGAATATTCACACTTTAGATATCAATATACAAAATTACAAAACTCAATATTCACAATTGCAGAACTCTATATTCACAATTTTTGAACTCTATATTCACAATTTTTGAACTCTATATTCACAATTTCATAACTCTATATTCACAATTAAAGAACTCTATATTCACAATTACATAACTGAATATTCACTCGCTGAGTTGTTTTCAATAATTTAAAAAAAAAAATAATAAAAATCATTGGCTGAGGAATGTCATTAACGACACCGTTATTTTCACACGTTCAAACTGCGTCGTTTTGGATATGGGTCCACCTTAACTTGCAACCTGGGTCCATGGCATAACAATTGGTTGAGATCTTATTCTCTTTCATCTAATCTTCTTGATCTCCTAACCTTTCAATAATAATAATAATAATAATAATAATAATAATAATAATAATAATAATAATAATAATAATAATAATAATAATAGCAATAATAGCAATAATAGCAATAACAACAACAACAACAACAACAATAATAATAATAATAATAATAATAATAATAATAATTGTTGGTTTTTGGGTTTTCAGGCCCAAGGAGGTCCAACACAACCTTAGTTGGTGGATTCACCTTTCACACAAAATTGCAAAGAAATGGCAGAACTCGTAATAACTTTCAGTGTGTCTCCCCTCTCTCTTGGGATGAACTTGTCCAGATTACAAGGGTGGTGGAGCCTTTATATAGCAGGCTTCCCTCCTGCCGACTTGAAGGCCATTAATGGCTGACTTCAAGGCTAGTTACAACTATCGAGTCGTTGGGTGCCGTTACTGGATCGGCCAACGGCTCTTTGGATCCGTAACAATCTGACCGAGTCCTGCCTTAAATGCCTCCAACGGCTCCGGGGCCGGGTCTTCTTAAATGAGGCCTCTCGACGCTCGCCTAACGGCTCTGAGCCGTCCTCGACTTGGGCCTGGGCCGACTCCTGGACTCGGCCCAAGTCCCCGCTGGGCTTCTTTCACTGCTAGCCCACGTTCCTTATCTTGGATTCCCTTCTTGGGCCAACCCATCTTGGGCCGGGGTTCTCACCGCATCAACTAGTCCCTCACTTTTCCACATCCGGTCTGCTAATCCGGATTTGGAAAAGTAGTAACCGATCGTCTTCCTCAATCTCCGGCCGCGAGGCAAGTTTGATTCTATCGTCCGGCCGGCCGGGCCACCGTCCGGCGTTACTGTGGCGGACCTGGACATGGCCCGCTTTCTACTTGGGCCCTCAGCCTTAGTTTTTGCCCCGGAGGGCCGGCCCATTCATGACCCACCGGAGGGTTGTGTGGGTATTCACCTGCACTCGGTTGCCTTCGGCTTCCGAGTTCCTCCGTGTCCCTTTCTCTCCCTCTTCTTTCGCCACTACAATTTGGTTCCGGGTCAACTAGTGCCCAATTCTCATCGCCTCCTCACCTGCTTCATAAATCTCTGCCACTGGTGGATGTGTGAGCCGGATCTGGACCTGTTTCGGTATCTTTTTACCGTGAACAAGGTTGGCTTGCATTCGCCGGGCTTTGTTCAAGTTGCCGCCCGTCCGGGGCGACAGCTTTTCGAGGGGTTGTCCGATTCCATCTAGGACTGGAAGCCCCTCTACTTCTTCGTTCGCCCCGCTCTTTCTTCCTTCACGTTTCCGACCTTGTGGCCGACTGATTTATTTAAGCCCTGTTCTCGGCGCGCCGTCTTCTCTCAAGATGCGATCCAGGGTGGCGAGTTCTTGAGGGGCTTTGGGCCGTACTCTGTTAAGTACTGGTCTCGGGTCCGAGCTATGGCCAAACGAGGCTTGCTGCCAGACGGCGCGGCCACCTTAGGTAGTTCTCCCATGCCTTTCCTTTTCCTTTCTTTTCTTGTCCGATTGTTGACACTAACCTTTCTTCTTTATAGGCCCTTACGACTCCGACTCCACCAGTTCCGACGAGGCTGCCGCTCCGACTCCAGAGATGGTCGACAGAGCTGAAAAGATGAGGCGCCGACTGACTCAACGCGCCATCGGCGCTGCTGCTGCCTCTTCCTCCCAACCGTCGCCGACTCCAAGGTCGACTCCTCCACCACCACGTACCGTGGTCGACTTAACGCCATCGCCTGTCGTCTCGCCTACTCGACAGCCGCCTCCTCCGCCATCTGAGAGTCCAAGCAACAAGCGGCCGGTCGAGTAGTCGGATGCGCCGGTTCCAAAGAGGATCCGGTTGAGTCACGAGGATGCCCAGATCTAGCAAGGCACCTCCTCCGTCCGCTCTTGGGCTGAACATGTCCTTCTTCCTAAGGACATGGAGGCGACTGGCGCCATGCCGGAACAGTACATCATCGAGGCCTCTCTTCGCCAATCCTACCGCGTGAGTGTTTCCGACCTACCCTTTTTTCAGCTATTTTTCTTCTCGTTATCTGACTTCCTGTCACTTTGCAGAACCTCACTTTCCAGATGGAAATGCGTAGGCGACTGAGGGAGTATAAGAACAGGCTGCAGTATCTGGCCCTTCGGGTGCGCCAAACTAAGGAGGCTTTCCTGGCAGAGCAGGCTAAGCATGCCAAGTCGGTAGAGGTGCACACCGCCGAGATGCTAAGGGTCACCCGCCAGTGGGACGAGGAGGTGCACAAGGTCGCGACTATCGCTGCGACTTCAGTGGAGGACTACAAGAAGTCGGCGGCCTTCGAAGCGGACGTGAAGGCGGCGGCGGAGACTTATGCCGCTCTGCTGGCTCGTGATTCTGCCTTCACTCCCGAGAGCTGGGGCCTCAAGCCACTGCTGGACCTTCTTACGGCGACTGATCAGCTTGCATCAACTGTGGATCCGGCCGCTCTCCCTGTGGTGGAGTCCGCAGATCCGACAACTCTCCCGGTGGCGGAGCCCTCAGAGCTTGCAGAGCCGCCTCCTCAGGCGGAAGACTCCTCACTCGTTCCTCCAGCTGGACCAACGGCAGGAGGGAAAGTTGAGAGGGTCGACGTCGACACTCCCCCCAGTAGCTTAGGGCTAGTCTTTTTTAGATAGCCTTCTTTTGTATGGGCTGGCCTCCCTCTCGGGCCTTTATTATTAATGAAATCTTCCTTTGCTTCCTTTGATTGTCGTCCTCTCTTGAATTTTCTTAAAATAATTTAAGGCCTCGGGTTCCTTCATTCTGTTGGACTTTCTTAGTCAAGGATTCGGTCTCGCCGAGTCCCTTGGTCAAGGCGACTTCTCTGTGCCTTCTTCACGGAAACGACTAAGGGTCTGGGCCCTTGTTTCCTATCTCTCTCGCCGAGTCCCTCAGTCGAGGCGACTCCTAAGGCTTTTTCTATACTTAGAAATAGTTAAGGGTCATTGCCCCGTTGTTTCTTGATATGCTCGCCGAGTCCCTCAGTCGAGGCGACTCCTTTTGGCTTTTTTTCTCGGGAACGACTAAGGGTCTGGGCCCTTGTTTCCTATCTCTCTTGCCGAGTCCCTTAGTCGAGGCGACTCCTTAGGGTTTTTCTTTACTTAGAAACAGTTAAGGGTCAGTGCCCCGTTGTTTCTTGATATACTCGCCGAGTCCCTCAGTCGAGGCGACTCCTTTTGGCTTTTTCTCGGAAACGACTAAGGGTCTGGGCCCTTGTTTCCTATCTCTCTTGCCGTGTTCCTCAGTCAAGGCGACTCCTTAGGCTTTTTCTTTACTTAGAAACAGTTAAGGGTCAGTGCCCCGTTGTTTCTTGATATACTCGCCGAGTCCCTCAGTCGAGGCGACTCCTTTTGGCTTTTTCTCGGAAACGACTAAGGGTCTGGGCCCTTGTTTCCTATCTCTCTTGCCGAGTCCCTCAGTCGAGGCGACTCCTTAGGCCTTTTCTTTACTTAGAAACGGTTTTGGGCTTCAAATGGATGACGTTCCAGATCCGGTCTATGGGCTTGCCCTCCAAGGTTTCAAGCCTGTAAGTGCCGGCTTGGACCACCGCGGAAATACGGTATGGTCCCTCCCATTTGACTGCGAACTTGCCCCCTTCCGTGGGTTGACTCGCCTGCCGGTCTCGTAGCACGAGATCTCCAACTTGGAAGGTTTGTGGGCGGATCATTCGATCTTGATACCTTTTCACGGCTTGTTGGTATTCAACCATCCGGGCACCCGCGGCTTCCCTTCTTTCTTCTCGGAAATTCTTCTCAATTCGAAGGTTCTCTTCGTTCTCTTCATCGGAGTAATTACGGACTCGATGAGTGGGCTCTACAACTTCTATCGAAACTTTGGCCTCGAAGCCATATGCCAGGGAGAACGGGCTCTCGCCGGTCGCTCGTCATTGCGTAGTGCGATAAGCCCATAAGACTCGGTCAAGCTCATCCGCCCAATTCCCTCCGATGTCCTCTAACTTCTTTCGGATCCCGTCCACTATGGTCCGATTCGCGTTCTCGACTTGTCCGTTGGCCTGGGGGTATGCCACGGATACCTTGGTGTGACGGATGTCGTGTCCGCGACAAAAGTCGGCAAACGCTTGACTGTCGAACTGTCGACCGTTGTCGCTAACAATATGCTCGGGCAGGCCAAAACGGCAAATCACCTTCTTCCAAAGGAAGCGTCGACACTGATATTCGGTGATGGTGGCTAGCGGCTCGGCCTCGATCCACTTGGTGAAGTAATCGATGGCCACCACGCAAAACTTCAAGCTTCCCGGGGCGACTGGCAGCGGTCCCAATAAGACGATTCCCCATTTAGCAAAAAGGAATGGCCGTGGTGACCGGGGTGTAAAAGGTGGCTGGCCGCGTGTCCTTCCTGGCGAAGGCTTGGCACACGCCACACTTCGCTATCCACTCGATGCAATCCCGCATCATGGTCAGCCAGTAGTATCCTTGGATGACTAGTTTTCGGGCGAGTGTGTGGGCACCCTGGTGGGCGGCGCAGATGCCTCTATGGGCTTCGTCCATTATCTTCTCGGCCTCGGGCCTGAGCAGACATTTCAAAAGAGGACCTCCGAATGACCGCTTGTATAGTTGCCCATCGAGGATTTGGAACGAAGGGGCTTTCCGTCGAACCCTAGCGGCGACTCCCGGGTCTTCGGGCAATTCGCCTGTTTCCTTAAACCGTCGGATATCTTCGATCCAAAACATCTCGGGGTTCTTTTCCCGATCCCATTCTACGCGGATCACCTGCTGGACTTCCAACGGCGTTTCCTCGATACTCGGCCGACTCAGCTCCTCCTTTTGGCAAATCTTAACGAGGTGGTTCGGCACTCCTTCCAATGCGATCTTGGACAGTATGTCGGCTTCCACGTTGTCGGCCCGAGAGATATATTCTATTTCGTAGGCCCTGAACTCTTTTAGCATCTCCACCGCCTTTTCTTTGTAAAGGGTCATCCGGGCATTCCTAGCCTCACACGTGCCGGAGATCTGCCCAACCACTAATCTAGAGTCGGTTTTAATCCTCAATCGTTCGACTCCCAGTGCCTTGACGAGTCAAAGAAAATATCCGACGGTTTTTATCCGGAGTCGGCGGCCTTCGAAGCGGACGTGAAGGCAGCGGTGGCAGCTCGACAGAAGGAGATCTCCCAGGAGTGGCTGGCGACACCGGAGGGGGATGACTACCTCCTGGATCTGGGCGAGCGTGACTATCGCCTTGGTTTCAGTGAAGCTCAGTCGGAGACTTATGCCGCTCTGCTGGCTCGTGATTCTGCCTTCACTCCCGAGAGCTGGGGCCTCAAGCCACTACTGGACCTTCTTACGACGACTGATCAGCCTGCCTCGACTGTGGATCCGGCCGCTCTCCCTGTGGTGGAGTCCGCAGATCCGACAGCTCTCCCGATGGTGGAGCCCTCAGAGCTTGCAGAGCCGCCTCCTCAGGCGGAAGACTCCTCACTCGTTCCTCCAGCTGGACCAACGGCAGGAGGGCAAGTTGAGAGGGTCGACGTCGACACTCCCCCCCCCCCCCAGTAGCTTAGGGCTAGTCTTCTTTTGTATGGGCTGGCCTCCCTCTCGGGACTTTATTATTAATGAAATCTTCCTTTGCTTCCTTTGATTGTCTTCCTCTCTTTTCCGCTCTTGAATTTTCTTAAAATAGTTTAAGGCCTCGAGCTCCTTCATTCTGTTGGACTTTCTTAGTCAAGGATTCGGTCTCGCCGAGTCCCTTGGTCAAGGCGACTTCTCTGTGCCTTCTTCGCGGAAACGACTAAGGGTCTGGGCCCTTGTTTCCTATCTCTCTCGCCGAGTCCCTCAGTCGAGGCGGCTCCTTAGGCTTTTTCTTTACTTAGAAACAGTTAAGGGTCAGTGCCCCGTTGTTTCTTGATATGCTCGCCGAGTCCCTCAGTTGAGGCGACTCCTTTTGGCTTTTTTCTCGGGAACGACTAAGGGTCTGGGCCCTTGTTTCCTATCTCTCTTACCGAGTCCCTCAGTCGAGGCAACTCCTTAGGCTTTTTCTTTACTTAGAAACAGTTAAGGGTCAGTGCCCCGTTGTTTCTTGATATACTCGCCGAGTCCCTCAGTCGAGGCGACTCCTTTTGGCTTTTTCTCGGAAACGACTAAGGGTCTGGGCCCTTGTTTCCTATCTCTCTTGCCGAGTCCCTCAGTCGAGGTGAATCCTTAGGCTTTTTCTTTTCTTAGAAACAGTTAAGGGTCAGTGCCCGGTTGATTCTTGATATACTTGCCGAGTCCCTCAGTCGAGGCGTCTCCTTTTGGCTTTTTCTCGGAAACGACTAAGGGTCTGGGCCTTTGTTTCCTATCTCTCTTATCGAGTCCCTAAGTCGAGGCGACTCCTTAGGCTTTTTCTTTACTTAGAAATAGTTAAGGGTCAGTGCCCCGTTGTTTCTTGATATACTCGCCGAGTCCCTCAGTCGAGGCGACTCCTTTTGGCTTTTTCTCGGAAACGACTAAGGGTCTGGACCCTTGTTTCCTATCTCTCTTGCCGAGTCCCTCAGTCGAGGCGACTCCTTAGGCTTTTTCTTTACTTAGAAACAGTTAAGGGTCAGTGCCCCATTGTTTCTTGATATACTCGCCGAGTCCCTCAGTCGAGGCGTCTCCATTTGGCTTTTTCTCGGAAACGACTAAGGGTCTGGGCCCTTGTTTCCTATCTCTCTTGCCGAGTCCCTCAGTCGAGGCGACTCCTTAGGCTTTTTCTTTACTTAGAAACAGTTAAGGGTCAGTGCCCCGTTGTTTCTTGATATACTCGCCGAGTCCCTCAGTCGAGGCGTCTCCTTTTGGCTTTTTCTCGGAAATGACTAAGGGTCTGGGCCCTTGTTTCCTATCTCTCTTGCCAAGTCCCTCAGTCGAGGCGACTCCTTAGGCTTTTTCTTTACTTAGAAACGGTTAATGGTCAGTGCCCCGTTGTTTCTTGATATACTCGCCGAGTCCCACAGTCGACGCGACTCTTTTTGGCTTTTTCTCGGAAACGACTAAGGGTCTGGGCCCTTGTTTCCTATCTCTCTTGCCGGGTCCCTCGGTCGAGGCGACTCCTTAGACTTTTTCTTTACTTAGAAACAGTTAAGGGTTAGTGCCCTGTTGTTTTTTGATATACTCGCCGAGTTCCTCAGTCGAGGCGACTCCTTTTGGCTTTTTCTCGGAAACGACTAAGGGTCTGGGCCCTTGTTTCCTATCTCTCTTGCCGAGTCCCTCAGTCGAGGCGAATCCTTAGGCTTTTTCTTTTCTTAGAAACAGTTAAGGGTCAGTGCCCGGTTGTTTCTTGATATACTCGCCGAGTCCCTCAGTCGAGGCGTCTCCTTTTGGCTTTTTCTCGGAAACGACTAAGGGTCTGGGCCTTTGTTTCCTATCTCTCTTGTCGAGTCCCTCAGTCGAGGCGACTCCTTAGGCTTTTTCTTTACTTAGAAACAGTTAAGGGTCAGTGCCCCGTTGTTTCTTGATATACTCGCCGAGTCCCTCAGTCGAGGCGACTCCTTTTGGCTTTTTCTCGGAAACGACTAAGGGTCTGGGCCCTTGTTTCCTATCTCTCTTGCCGAGTCCCTCAGTCGAGGCGACTCCTTAGGCTTTTTCTTTACTTAGAAATAGTTAAGGGTCAGTGCCCCGTTGTTTCTTGATATACTCGCCGAGTCCCTCAGTCGAGGCGTCTCCTTTTGGCTTTTTCTCGGAAATGACTAAGGGTCTGGGCCCTTGTTTCCTATCTCTCTTGCCGGGTCCCTCGGTCGAGGCGACTCCTTAGACTTTTTCTTTACTTAGAAACAGTTAAGGGTTAGTGCCCTGTTGTTTTTTGATATACTCGCCGAGTTCCTCAGTCGAGGCGACTCCTTTTGGCTTTTTCTCGGAAACGACTAAGGGTCTGGGCCCTTGTTTCCTATCTCTCTTGCCGAGTCCCTCAGTCGAGGCGAATCCTTAGGCTTTTTCTTTTCTTAGAAACAGTTAAGGGTCAGTGCCCGGTTGTTTCTTGATATACTCGCCGAGTCCCTCAGTCGAGGCGTCTCCTTTTGGCTTTTTCTCGGAAACGACTAAGGGTCTGGGCCTTTGTTTCCTATCTCTCTTGTCGAGTCCCTCAGTCGAGGCGACTCCTTAGGCTTTTTCTTTACTTAGAAACAGTTAAGGGTCAGTGCCCCGTTGTTTCTTGATATACTCGCCGAGTCCCTCAGTCGAGGCGACTCCTTTTGGCTTTTTCTCGGAAACGACTAAGGGTCTGGGCCCTTGTTTCCTATCTCTCTTGCCGAGTCCCTCAGTCGAGGCGACTCCTTAGGCTTTTTCTTTACTTAGAAATAGTTAAGGGTCAGTGCCCCGTTGTTTCTTGATATACTCGCCGAGTCCCTCAGTCGAGGCGTCTCCTTTTGGCTTTTTCTCGGAAACGACTAAGGGTCTGGGCCCTTGTTTCCTATCTCTCTTGCCGAGTCCCTCAGTCGATGCGACTCCTTAGGCTTTTTCTTTACTTAGAAACGGTTAATGATCAGTGCCCCGTTGTTTCTTGATATACTCGCCGAGTCCCTCAGTCGACGCGACTGTTTTTGGCTTTTTCTTGGAAACGACTAAGGGTCTGGGCCCTTGCTTCCTATCTCTCTTGCCGGGTCCCTCAGTCGAGGCGACTCCTTAGGCTTTTTCTTTACTTAGAAACAGTTAAGGGTCAGTGCCCTGTTGTTTCTTGATATACTCGCCGAGTTCCTCAGTCGAGGCGACTCCTTTTGGCTTTTTCTCGGAAACGACTAAGGGTCTGGGCCCTTGTTTCCTATCTCTCTTGCCGAGTCCCTACGGAATTTGGCCGTAATTCGTGCTTTTTTATTCAAGTTTTAAAACTTAGGTGCGTGTACATGGCTAACCTCTTTCTACTGGTAGAATTTCTTGAAATGGATGACGTTCCAGATCCGGTCTACGGGCTTGCCCTCCAAGGCTTCTAGCTTGTAAGTGCCGGCTTGGACCACCGTGGCAATACGGATGGTCCCTCCCATTTGACTGCGAACTTGCCCCCTTCCGTGGGTTTACTCGCCTGCCGGTCTCGTAGCACGAGATCTCCAACTTGGAAGGTTCGTGGGCGGATCCTTCGATCTCGATACCTTTTCACGGCTTGTTGGTATTCAACCATCCGGGCACCCGCGGCTTCCCTTCTTTCTTCTAGGAAATTACGGACTCGATGAGTGGGCTCTGCAACTTCTATCGAAACTTTGGCCTCGAAGCCATATGCCACGGAGAACGGGCTCTCGCCGGTCGATCGTCGTTGCGTAGTGCGATAAGCCCATAGGACTCGGTCAAGCTCATCCGCCCAATTCCCTATGATGTCCTCTAACTTCTTTCGGATCCCGTCCACTATGGTACGATTCGCGTTCTCGACTTGTCCGTTGGCCTGGGGTATGCCACGGATACCTTGGTGTGACGGATGTCGTGTCGGCGACAAAAGTCAGCGAACGCTTGACAGTCGAACTGTCGACCGTTGTTGCTAACAATATGCTCGGGCAGGCCAAAACGGAAAATCACCTTCTTCCATAGGAAGCGTCGACATTGATATTCGGTGATGGTGACTAGCGGCTCAGCCTCGATCCACTTGGTGAAGTAATCGATGGCCACCACGCAAAACTTCAAGCTTCCCGGGGCGACTGGCAGCGGTCCCAATAAATCGATTCCCCATTTAGCAAAAGGAATGGCCATGGTGACCGGGGTGTAAAAGGTGGCTGGCCGCGTGTCCTTCCTGGCGAAGGCTTGGCATACGCCACACTTCGCTATCCACTCGATGCAATCCCGCATCATGGTTGGCCATTAGTATCCTTGGACGACTAGTTTTCGGGCGAGTGTGTGGGCACCCTGGTGGGCGGCGCAGATGCCTCTATGGGCTTCGTCCATTATCTTCTTGGCCTCGGGCCTGAGTAGACATTTCAAAAGAGGACCTCCGAATGACCGCTTGTATAATTGCCCATCGAGGATTTGGAACGAAGGGGCTTTCCGTCGAACCCTTGCGGCGACTCCCGGGTCTTCGGGCAATTCGCCCGTTTCCTTAAACCGTCGGATATCTTCGATCCAAAACATCTCGGGGTTCTTTTCCCGATCCCATTCTACGCGGATCACCTGCTGGACTTCCAACGGCGTTTCCTCGATACTCGGCCGACTCAGCTCCTCCTTCTGGCAAATCTTAACGAGGTGGTCCGGCACTCCTTCCAATGCGATCTTGGACAGTATGTCGGCTTCCACGTTGTCGGCCCGAGAGATATATTCTATTTCGTAGGCCTTGAACTCTTTTAGCATCTCCACCGCCTTTTCTTTGTAAAGGGTCATCCGGGCATTCCTAGCCTCACACGTGCCGGAGATCTGCCCAACCACTAATCTAGAGTCGGTTTTGATCCACAATCGTTCGACTCCCAGTGCCTTGACGAGTCAAAGAAAATATCCGACGGTTTTTATCCGAAGTCGGCGGCCTTCGAAGCGGACGTGATATCCCCCGTTGTTTCTTGATATGCTCGCCGAGTCCCTCAGTTGAGGCGACTCCTTTTGGCTTTTTTCTCGGGAACGACTAAGGGTCTGGGCCCTTGTTTCCTATCTTTCTTACCGAGTCCCTCAGTCGAGGTGACTCCTTAGGGTTTTTCTTTACTTAGAAACAGTTAAGGGTCAGTGCCCCGTTGTTTCTTGATATACACGCCGAGTCCCTCAGTCGAGGCGACACCTTTTGGCTTTTTCTCGGAAACGACTAAGGGTCTGGGCCCTTGTTTCCTATCTCTCTTGCCGAGTCCCTCAATCGAGGCGAATCCTTAGGCTTTTTCTTTTCTTAGAAACAGTTAAGGGTCAGTGCCCGGTTGTTTCTTGATATACTCGCCGAGTCCCTCAGTCGAGGCGTCTCCTTTTCGCTTTTTCTCGGAAACGACTAATGGTCTGGGCCTTTGTTTCCTATCTCTCTTGTCGAGTCCCTCAGTCGAGGCGACTCCTTAGTCTTTTTCTTTACTTAGAAACAGTTAAGGGTCAGTGCCCCGTTGTTTCTTGATATACTCGCCGAGTCCCTCAGTCGAGGCGACTCCTTTTGGCTTTTTCTCGGAAACGACTAAGGGTCTGGGCCCTTGTTTCCTATCTCTCTTGCCGAGTCCCTCAGTCGAGGCGAATCCTTAGGGTTTTTTCTTTTCTTAGAAACAGTTAAGGGTCAGTGCCCGGTTGTTTCTTGATATACTCGCCGAGTCCCTCAGTCGAGGCGTCTCCTTTTGGCTTTTTCTCGGAAACGACTAAGGGTCTGGGCCTTTGTTTCCTATCTCTCTTGTCGAGTCCCTCAGTCGAAGCGACTCCTTAGGCTTTTTCTTTACTTAGAAACAGTTAAGGGTCAGTGCCCTGTTGTTTTTTGATATACTCGCCGAGTTCCTCAGTCAAGGCGACTCCTTTTGGCTTTTTCTCGGAAACGACTAAGGGTCTGGGCCCTTGTTTCCTATCTCTCTTGCCGAGTCCTTACGGACTTTGGCCGTAATTCGTGCTTTTTTATTCACGTTTTGAAACTTAGGTGCGTGTACATGGCTAACCTCTTTCTACTGGTAGAATTTCTTGAAATGGATGACGTTCCAGATCCGGTCTACGGGCTTGCCCTCCAAGGCTTCAAGCCTGTAAGTGCCGGCTTGGACCACCGTGGCAATATGATATGGTCCCTCCCATTTGACTGCGAACTTGACCCCTTCCGTGGGTTTACTCGCCTGCCGATCTCGTAGCACGAGATCTCCAACTTGGAAGGTTCGTGGGCGGATCCTTCGATCTCGATACCTTTTCACGGCTTGTTGGTATTCAACCATCCGAGCACCCGCGACTTCCCTTCTTTCTTCTAGGAAATTACGGACTCGATGAGTGGGCTCTACAACTTCTATCGAAACTTTGGCCTCGAAGCCATATGCCAGGGAGAACGGGCTCTCGCCGGTCGCTCGTCGTTGCGTAGTGCGATAAGCCCATAGGACTCGGTCAAGCTCATCCGCCCAATTCCCTCTGATGTCCTCTAACTTCTTTCGGATCCCGTCCACTATGGTACGATTCGCGTTCTCGACTTGTCCGTTGGCCTGGGGTATGCCACGGATACCTTGGTGTGACGGATGTCGTGTCGGCGACAAAAGTCGGCGAACGCTTGACAGTCAAACTGTCGACCGTTGTTGCTAACAATATGCTCGGGCTGGCCAAAACGGCAAATCATCTTCTTCCATAGGAAGCGTCGACATTGATATTCGGTGATGGTGACTAGCGGCTCAGCCTCGATCCACTTGGTGAAGTAATCGATGGCCACCACGCAAAACTTCAAGCTTCCCGGGGCGACTGGCAGCGGTCCCAATAAATTGATTCCCCATTTAGCAAAAGGAATGGCCGTGGTGACCGGGGTGTAAAAGGTGGCTGGCCGCGTGTCCTTCATGGCGAAGGCTTGGCACACGCCACACTTCGCTATCCACTCGATGCAATCCCGCATCATGGTCGGCTAGTAGTATCCTTGGACGACTAGTTTTCGGGCGAGTGTGTGGGCACCCTGGTGGGCGGCGTAGATGCCTCTATGGGCTTCGTCCATTATCTTCTTGGCCTCGGGCTTGAGTAGACATTTCAAAAGAGGACCTCCGAATGACCGCTTGTATAGTTGCCCATCGAGGATTTGGAACGAAGGGGCTTTCCGTCGAACCCTAGCGGCGACTCCCGGGTCTTCGGGCAATTCGCCTGTTTCCTTAAACCGTCGGATATCTTCGATCCAAAACATCTCGGGGTTCTTTTCCCGATCCCATTCTACGCGGATCACCTGCTGGACTTCCAACGGCGTTTCCTCGATACTCGGCCGACTCAGCTCCTCCTTCTGGCAAATCTTAACGATGTGGTCCGACACTCCTTCCAATGCGATCTTGGACAGTATGTCGGCTTCCACGTTGTCGGCCCGAGAGATATATTCTATTTCGTAGGCCCGTCTTTTAGCATCTCCACCGCCTTTTCTTTGTAAAGGGTCATCCGGGCATTCCTAGCCTCACACGTGCCGGAGATCTGCCCAACCACTAATCTAGAGTCGGTTTTGATCCGCAATCGTTCGACTCCCAGTGCCTTGACGAGTCGAAGACCATTCAGCACTGCCTCATATTCGGCCTCGTTGTTGGACGTTGGGTACAAATAGCTCAGGGCGTAATACAGTCGGAATCCTTCTGGTGTGATTAGCATGTCTCCACCCTCGCAATGTTGTTGACTAGCGGCTCCATCCGCGTGCATCTCCCACCATTCGCCGAAGTCATCTTCCGAAGTGCGTACCTTTTCTTCTTCACTTGCTGTGCATTCGACCAAGAAGTCGGCCAAGGCTTGGCCTTTTATGGAAGGCCGTGGCTGGTACTCGATCCCGTACTGGGTTAATTCCACGGTCTACTTCACCAGGCGACCGGACGACGAGGGGTTCCACAAGACGCTCCCCAAAGGTTGATCAGTCAGTACTTGGACAGTGTGGGCTTGGAAATAAGGCGCTAACTTGCGTATGGTGATCACCAGCGCATAAACTATCTTTTCCAAGGCCGTGTACCGGGTCTCGGCGGCTTTCAAGGAGCGGCTCACATAATACACCGGGTGCTGTGCACGTTCCTCTTCTCGGACCAGCACAAAGCTCACCACCTTTTGGGAGGCGGCCAAGTATAAATACAGAGGTTCACCCACCTTGGGGGTGGACAATACGGGAGGCGTAGAAAGGTACCGCTTCAATTCCTCGAACGACTGCTGGCACTCGACCGTCTAAGCGAAGCCCTCCTTCTTCTTCATGGCTTCGAAGAAGGGTGTAGTTTTATCCGCCGCCTTGCTCAGGAAGCGACTAAGGGCAGCCACTCGGCCAGTTAACCGCTGCAGGTCTTTGACGGTGCTGGGAGGCTGCATGTCGACAATAGCTTGAACCTTCTCGGGGTTAGGCTCAATGCCTCGTTTAGTAACCATATATCCTAAGAACTTTCCGTCTTGCACTGCAAAGGCACATTTCTTAGGATTCAGTCGGAGATTATACCGTATCATTACTTTGAAGCAGTCGGTCAGATCTCTTGCATGCTCGCCCTCCTCTTGGCTCTTGACGAGCATGTCGTCTACGTACGTGGCCATGGATTTTCCCAGCAGATCTTGGAACAGCCGGGCCACCATCCGGGTATAAGTAGCTCCGGCATTCTTAAGTCCGAAGGGCATGACTCGATAACAATACACTCCGTCCTGTGTCAGAAATGCGATCTTTTCCTCATCTGCCGGGTGCATGAAATTTGATGGTACCCTCTGAAGGCGTCCATAAAGCTTAACAGGGCCGACCCGGCGGTTTCGTCGACTAGTTGATCAATCCGAGGCAAGGGAAACGGATCCTTCTGGCAAGCCTTGTTGAGGTCGGTGTAATCAACGCATATCCGCCAAGCCGGGGGCTTGGGTACGAGAACTATGTTTGCCAACCATTCGGGGTATTTAACCTCTCGAATGTGGCCCGCAGCCAGCAGTCAGCAGTGTTAGGAATAAAGTTTAATGGTTTTGATATGCCAAAAATGTATTTGTAGATCCCCCAATTTTATTTTATAGGTCTAGTAGAGTCTTAGACCATGATCGGGAAATTATTTAAATATGAAAAGAGAAAAACAGAGGAAGATGGATGAAAGTAGAAGAAGAAGATATAATGCCTAAAATCAAGAATTTGTCTGGAGAAAATGACAAATTGAAGAAGAAGATGAATGATACAATATTCACGTCAATGCTACTACTCAAAGAAGATATCCCACAAGAATTTTCGTGAAGAAAATTAATATTGGAAGAATGCATGAAATTGACTTGGAGATCAAGCATCTATGGAAAGAAAGGAGTACATCAAAGAATATTGGAGATTTAACAAATAAGCTGTACGGACGAAGTGGATGATGCTTGATATGTTATACAAAATGACTCAAGTTCGAAATTCATCATCAAGCCAAATTAAATTAATCTGATGGAGTTGGGCGCTAGTTTAAGCTTTGGGCGCCAATTACAAGTGGAAATTGGGAAGCATAGCCAGCCAATTGAGGTTGTAGTATGGGATGCAATTTCAAAGTTAGGGGAAATTGGGAAGCATAGCCAGCCAATTGTAGTATGGGATGCAATTTCAAAGTTGGGGACCGATTAAAAGAAGACATGGAGATCAAATTGAATTGAGATGAAATTCAATACCAGGAGAAGTCTGGGAGCCAATTTCGAAGTCAAAGTCAACAATTCAAATTTGGAATTCAAATTGGGAAGCAATTGAAAGCACCAATTCAAATTGGAGATCAAATTGAATTGAGATGAAATTCAATACCAGGAGAAGTCTGGGAGCCAATTTCGAAGTCAAAGTTAACAATTCAAATTGGGAAGCAATTGAAAGCACCAATTCAAATTGGGAAGCAATTGAAAGCACCAGGAGAAGTTTGGGAGCCAATTGCAAGTCAAAGTCAATTGGGAGCCAATTACAATAGAGAAATTCAAAATTGGGTGCCAATTACAAGCCAATTGAAATTGGGTGTCAATTACAAAGGAGCCAATTACAATAGAGAAATTCAAAATTGGGTGCCAATTACAAGCCAATTGAAATTGGGTGTCAATTACAAAGGAGAAATTCAAATTAGGTGGAAGTTCAAAGCCAGTTTGAAGTCTGAGAACACCCAGACGTGAGAATGAAGAAGATGAAGATGAACTTACAGTAAAAATATTCTCACAAGGAAAAATACTAGTTTTAACTAGTATGGGATTAAATTAATGAATATTTTTAAATCCCAAAGATACAAGGACCACTTCAGAGCTGATCAGAGAAGCCATTCTACACCAAAACAGAGACCCAGATATTCCCACTCAACGTTAAACCAGAGGAATATCAGATGAAGTTCGGGAGCTCATTTACATGGAGATGAAGATCCATCAAACGGCTAGCTTATCCTTTCTGACATCTTTGCAGAAGATAAGATAAGATCTCTAACAAAAAGATACAAGATTTCAAAAATGAGAGCGTCTCTTTCCAACGGACAGATTCTCATTACCAGCTATAAGATGATGAAGATATGAAGACTTGAAGAGGTAGGGGAAAATGAACACAGTGAAGTGAAGAGCAATAGAGCAGTTGAGAAAATTCGAACTCTTCAAGGAGATCGAATAGAGCAATTAAGCTTGAAAGAGCATAGAGCAAAAATCTCATTTGGTACAGAGCATACCAAAAATCTTCAAGTGAGAAGTGAGAAAAGAAAAAGAACTCAGAGAGCTTCAAAGAAAATATTCTGAGAGTTCTTAAACAGAGCAAAGCAGAGCAAAAATATCAAGTGCTTTACTTGGTATATTCAAAGAGAGAAAACACTCAGAGTTATCAAGAGAAATCATTCCAGAGTGTTTATCTTCATCAAAGAGACCTGCGCATCATTGAAGATCATCTACAGAGTCTCAGAAGTTGGAAGAAAGACAACACTTGTTTTAGAGCAAAACAAGAGAAGGGAGGAAAGTAGCACAGAGCTGTGAAATCCTGGATTGTCACACGGAGCTGTGAAATCCGAAGCAGCAGTGTCGGAGGCACTGGGCGTGATTAGTGCGGGCTTTGTGATCAAAGCACTAGATCACGGGATACGTTTCTACAGGAGTGTGGAAGACGGGGGGAAAGTAACGCGGAGTCGTGAAATCCTGGGATAGTAGCACGGCGACGTGAAACCCGAAGCAGCAGTGTGGTGTCACTGGGCGTGATTAGTGCGGGCTTTGTGATCAAAGCACTAGATCACGGAAATTCATTGTATCTTGGAACTAAGGAGTGGTAGATATAGTGAATTGCTCTTGGAGATAAGAGCAAGTGGAGTAGGAGGATTACACCACCTCGCGAACCACTATAATTGTCTTGTGTTCTTTACTGCTTTCTTTACTTACTGCTCTTTACATATTCGCTCTACACGAGATATACTGCTCACACAATCTCACACACACTTTATGTTCATTTATTTCAGCTGTGCACCATACTTTAACAATCTAGTTAAGAGTTTTGGTTTATCTCTGGCTTAGCAATTGTTGTGCTGTGCGAAAAAGTTTGAAAGTCTATTCACCCCCCCCCTCCCCCCCCCCTCTAGACTTTCACCTTACCTCTTTTGGGACCAACAAAAGAGAATACGCAGCCCTATATATACATGTTAGAATACCTCTAAGAAGGAAACAAAATAAATTATTTCCTTATGACTACCTACTCAAATCCGTATAAATCTCTATGCAACCTAATATATACATTCCATAACAATATTATTATTATTATTATTATTATTATTATTATTATTATTATTATTATTATTATTATTATTATTATTATTGTTATTATTATTATTATTATTATTATTATTATTATTATTATTATAGTTATTGTTATTGTTATTATTATTACTATTGAAAAACGATAAACAACCTAAGAGGGGTGTGAATTAGGTTATTGCAAATTCTGTGCTAAAGAGCCCGATTAATATGCAAGAGAAAGTATATAATGTATATATATTGGGAGAAGAGAAAGTATATTTGTATGAAGCTAATGTTCAGAATATGAAAGATAGCATATAACTATATAGAGTTTGATAGGATAAATAACACAATTATATTAAATTAAATAGCAACGAGAGAGAAAGAAGGAACCGATATTTATAGTGGTTTGGCAACTGCCTAATCCACTGCCTAAGCACTCTTTCTAGGATTTAGAAATCCACTAGGGCTTTGTTTGGCAGAGCTTATTTAGGAGCTTATATCTTATTTTAAGCTACTAATAAGCTATAAGCTCTGTCTGGTTATGTTCCTAAACTAAGCTCCTAGCTTAAAATAAGAGTTTATTTTGGAACGTTACCTTAGGTAGCGTTTCAAAATAAGTTCTTAGCTTCCTAACTTTTTCTTTTTCATCTTTATCCTTATTATTTTAAAGAAATAACATAATTTACCCTTCCCAATTAAAATCCTATTTTCTTCTCTTTTATCCGCAACTTTCACTGCAAATATTATTATTATTCCGGCCCTCCTTGTCCTTGGTGGCACCGCAACTAATCCCAACGAACAAGTAACATTTTCCATGTTGTGGTGCAAGGTTATTATGTCCTTAATGGCCATTAAGGTGTGCCAATTGTAACAGTTGTAACGGTTAACCGTTACAACTGTTACAAAGTCTATATTGATGGTTGAGACACTCTGCCCAAATCACTGCAACAAACAACTAAGACATTCTACATCAACTTCGAGGCAAATCAATAGCAAACAACTATGGCTGGAGGTTAGTCCCTATTATTACATATGCAATGTATGTATAACTGTATATGTGCCTATATTTGTTTACATTTGGTATGTTAATCTCTACCTAGTTGTTTAAATTGCTTATATTTTAAAAATAATCTATTCTTAAAAATATAATAAATCTTGTATATATGCAATTTGAATATTCGAATATATTGATTTCATATGAATTTTTGTTTTATATATGAATCGAAAATCCAATGTGCCGTATGCTGTAAATATATATGGATACATATTGTTCTATATACATATATATATTTAAGGTGTGCATATATAACTGTGTGTGTGTGTGTGTGTGTATATATATATATATATATATATATATATATATATATATATATATATATATATATATTATCTTACTATATAAAAAAGTCACACCCCTTGGGAAAATAAATTTGGTAAATAATTCCCGCTCAAATAAAACGACTCCGTTTTGTAATAAGTAGTGTAAAAACGATTTTGGCCTCTCATTTATAGCTATTTTTTGGGAATTATCACTTTAGTGGTTTAATGTAATCTTTAATATTTGAATAGAAATGAACAGACGTTGGCTTTTTGATTTTCAACCCTTGGTTATCCTATTGATTAGGATTTATTGTTTAATTAATTTGTTCACACAGTTTAGAATTGTGTCACTTTGTTATCCAAAAAAAATAGCATTAAATCACATATCTCTTCAATGTCTCCAAACACAGCTATAAAAATACATTCTCACCTTACAGTTTCAAAAACAACGCAACAGTGTTTCAGATTGCAAATATAATCTTCGACCTCCATGGCACCTCTCTTTGCTACGGCAACTGATTTATTTCTTATGAAAACAAGCACTGCTATCAAGGTAAGTGTGTGTAAGTATGATATATATACATGATAGGAAGGGCAGTGAAAGCATAAAGTGTAAGGAGTGTGTTTTTCATGGCAAAAGAAGCAGGAGTGTGTTATTATTCTCTCTATTATGTTGATGCAGGAACTAAGTATGTTTTCAGTTACAGGCCATTCTACAAAGTACAAAGCAGCAGTAGTAAACTACGCGAGTTTTTTGGTTCCAAAATTTATTGTGTAGTGTATTAATAATGTTAGGTTATTGAGCATGAAACAGATTATGATTTATGTAAATTGTAAATTTCCTTTTTGTTTTGAGAAGTAATTTGTAGAATTCCTTTTGTTTCTTCACTTAGAGATACCATCCTATACAGTAAAATCAGTCTTATGTAGTCTTATTACAAATCAATATATATTTTTTAATAAATATTTAGTTCGTACAAATAGTACTATCACTCAATACTAAATGCAGAACAATTTAATTTCTATTTAATGCCTTTGTAAATATTCAATATTAACATGATCTAATTAAGTTATATTAGGGATGATGAGTTTGGTAGTATTGCCCTTATTTAATGAGTCTGGCTTAGCAATTGTTGTGCTGTGCGAAAAAGTTTGAAAGTCTATTCACCCCCCCCCCCCCCCCTCTAGACTTTCACCTTACCTCTTTTGGGACCAACAATTGGTATCAGAGCAGGCTGTCTATTTAGGCCAATTTGCTATCTAAGCACGTGCCTAACTGGGTCAACCGTTTCTGACTGCTAGACAGATCCATTCTACAAAGTGTGTGAATTGGATTAATCTTTCATATCTCTCGTGATGATGATGAAGAAAGATTTAGCTCAAAATCTATTATTCTCACTTGATAAATTTGATGATTGGAAAGTTCGTATGCAGGTACACTTATCGGCTTTACACGATGAAATGTGGAAATTTATTTCCACTGGCCCTATAGAAATATTAAAGATCAATACGGCGTTTGTTATATCCCCGGATGCTCCACAGTACGTACAAAAGCCAAAACCGGAATGGACATCGGACGATAGAACGCGGAATAATCTTGACAATATTGCCAAGGATATTCTATTCAAAGCCGTTGATGATACAATATTTCCGAAGATCCGAAAGTGTGCCACTGCTAAAGAAATATGGGAAACTCTCATCAAGATTGGCGAAGGAGATGAACAAGAAAAAGACAATAAGCTCACAATCGCCATGAAGAAGTTTGAAGATTTCAAAATGCTCTCAAATGAAAGTGTTGCAGACATGGAAGCTCGAATGATCAAAGTTCTTGGAGAGATTAGTGATCTTGGCAAAAATATTAGCCAAAAAGAAATTAATCTCAAAATCCTGCGAGGCTTACCATTTGCATGGGATATGAAGGTTACGGCTATGCGTGATCACCGAGATCTAAAAATGTTGTCAACAGACAAATTATTTAGTGATCTAAAAGCATATGAGTTCGAAATGAAGGCCAAAGATGATGATGTTCATGAAGCTCGAAATTCTGCTCTAATGGCCGAACAACCGTCAACCTCCAGGTCAGTAGAAAATAATGTTGATTTTATGACTGACGAACAATTTGCTCTTTTTGTGAAAAGATTTAAAAGGTTTATGCGAAAAGGAGACAACAAAAATTCTGCTCATGGAAAATTCATCTCTCGCATAACACGAGAAGAAAAAGTCGAAGAAAATAAGGATTTGTGCTACAATTGCCGCAAACCCGGACATTTTAAAATAAATTGTCCATATCCGATCGTTAGCAAGTATCAAGGCAAAATGTTGAATTCACGCCGAACAAATCCGAAAGCAAAAGGTTCAAGCGCGACAAAAGAAAAGCTCTCGTTAGCAACGAACCGAACGAAAATGGTGATTCGGAGGAATCATCATCAAGCGATGAAAGTTCATGTTCGGATGATGATACAGCGCTAATATGCAAGTCAATTGAGTTGAGTACAAGTGAAGATTGTCTTATGGCTCTTGAAGCATAGGAAGAAGAGGTAACATCTAATTCTTTCAATTCTGTTAATTCTTCTTTTTTTCGTGAATCTATTGACAATCTAATGAGAGAATGTCAAGAGATTATGCTCACTCATCCTCAACTCAAGGAGCGCAATAATATTCTAATTCTTGAAAAAGAAGAAATAAATAAAAAATTGCAAGATGCTTTACTTGAAGTGAGTAAATTGAAGAATGAAAATATTCATCTTCAAGAAGAGTGTAAAGCAAGAGAGGTTAGAGAACATAATCTTAGAGCTACTATTGCTACGTTCGCTAATTCGTCTAAAATTATAGATAAAATGGTGAGCATGCAAAAGCCATCAGGAGATAGAACCGGAATTGGTTATGACTCCACATGTTCTCAAACCCCTCAAAATCTGACTAATTCTACTACTACTTTAAATAATAAAGTTCAAGTGGTAAAATTTGTTAAAAGTCAGAATAGCACGATGAGACAAGGACTTGGCTATCAATCAAACGCAAAGTTGAATGTTGAAAGGCCGAAACAAGTTTATACTACGGCAAAGAAACAAAAATTCTACAAGCAAAGATATGCCAAAGAGTCAAGTGCAAAAAGATTGCATAGAAAAGAGGGAAGCTTTTCTAGAAATAAAGTTGGGAGATTTCATCTCACTCAAAAGGATGGGTTGTGCAATAGATGTATTACTTTTTATAGACCAAAGCAACCATTCTCTTCCCAGGTGCCAAAATATAAAAATAATTTTCAAAACCCGGCGCCAAAAATATTTTCTAACGTGAGTTATGATTATCGTGTCTCTAATGGTTACAAATCGCCTCATCTTAATTCAATAAGATCTAGGTGGGTTTGATTACCAAAAATCACTAACAGTAAAGGACCCAAGCAAGTATGGGTACCTAAAGTTAATTAATCTTTTTTGTAGGATGTTTGGTACATCGATAGTGGTTGCTCACGCCACATGACTAGAAATAAATTCTATCTAGTAAATTTCAAAGAAATCGATGGACCAAAAAGTTATATTCGGAGGAAATCAAAATTATGGAATTACAAAAGGAGTTGGCACGATCAAGAAAAATGGTTTGAAGATTGAAGATGTTTCTTTCGTTGAAGGATTGAAATTTAATTTGTTGAGCACTAGTCAATTTTGTGATAAAGGCTATCTTGTAGAATTTTCTAAAGATAATTGCCTAATCAAAAATGAGCTCACAAATGAGATTGTTCTTTCTGGAAAAAGACGAAAGAATATGTATATTGTTGATTGGAGCACAAGCAAAGATTCAGTGTGCTTAATGGCCAGAAATTCAAATGAAGCTAATTGGGAATGACACAGAAAGCTCAACCACTTAAACTTCAAGACCATCAATCAGCTTGCAAAGAAGAATCTAGTAGAAGGCTTGCCAGATATTATCTTCAAGAAGGACCAAGTGTGTGATGCATGCCAACGCGGAAAGCAAATCAAATCATCATTCAAATCAAAGACACACGAGTCAACGTCAAAACCGCTAAGCTTACTACATATGGATTTATTTGGACCGGTTGATCCATGGTGAGCTGTCGTAGGCTTCCAAATTAAAACCTTACAAACGTAGTAGCGGGAGTAAGGACCGATCCCACGAGGAGTAACTAGTTTAACTTTTGTGCTCAAATTAAAGGTAGGGGGGTTTGGAATATATCGAGAATAAAGATAAAATAAAAGAGAATTTAAATAAACAAGAAATTTAATTGAACGAATAGAGCAATGAAAATAATATATCGAAAACACTTATAATAGGAGACCTTGGTTAGTAAAGATCCACCACCGGAATTCAACACTGATCATTGATTAATAAGGTAATTAATATGCAATTGAATATTTGTCGTGAAATTATTTCGTTTCTGTTTTCCCTTAGTTATAGGTAAATAAAGCACAAGCGGTTTAATTACCCCTAACTACTAAATAATCTAAGACAAGCGCTATAGATTTAATTTAATAGCAGCAATAGGAACTAGGAAAACCGACAAACTAAATAACACAAGCACAAGCGGTTGCATTTAATTTAGGAAAATATTCTACCCGAGACCAATTATCACTAGGCCGTCAATAATTAACCTCAGTTGCTACTGAATATTAGAATAATTTGTAGCACAACATTATCTAATATAGCAAATAATTATATCAAATAAATAACTAGTAGGCCTCCCTAGCAATTAAATGATACAACTATTCAAATAATTTTAGCAGAATATTTAATACTCAAATGCATAGAAACATATATAATAAAAATAAATAAATAATCTTACAGCATAATCAATTCCGGGGCATCAATTCACTAAGCCAAGCTAGAAGAAATTAGCCACGAATGGACATTGGTAACAACTTTAAAGAATAATCGAGAGGGGAAAAATGAACATTTTACAATAGGAAACTCCTACTATTTATAGCATTCTAAAAAATAGGCTAAATCAATTTCCACCACCCAATTCCTACTTTTGTGCTGCACGTACGATGAAGCTTCGCTATTGCCGCATGAATTTGTCCGCTACATTGCTGCATACCACACGATTTTAAGACCAAAACAAACAACATAATTATAGCTTAGTTTTGTCTTTTTTTTTTACTAAGACGTGGGCCAATCTAATTTATTTGTAGGTTATTTATAAAATATATATAGATATATGTATTCTTATCTATGATATTCTTATATATAGATGTACGTAGTATGTATTCTTATATATATTATATATATATATATATTATATATTATATAAGAATAGATTATATATTATATATAAAAAGAACTAATTATTAGATAATATTAAATAACCAATGCAAAATTATTATAAATATGTAGCTAAAATATGAGTGTAAAATGTGCCTATCAAACTCCCCCACACTAAAACGTTTGCTTGTCCTCAAGCAAAAAATATTATTTGCGAAGTAAATTAAGATGAAATTCCCAAAACTCATAACATATCATGAACAACAATCTGAAGCACCCTGCAATTAATAAGTTAGCACCCCTGTTCAAAAAAGGAGAGAACTAAACAAGTAAGCTCTCACAGGAATATCACTCATCACTCAAGTGTTTGATGGGTATAGATTTCACTCATGTTCATTCCTATAAAATTGCTCTACCATAGGCTTGCATATCTTCTCAATCACCACTACAAGAGTCATGCATGACACAAATCATAAGGACTTTAGGGTTAAGGTAGGGAATATTTTAGGAAAGTAGTTTAAATAAAACCTTCAAAGTAGAGGAGCAAAATAAATACAATTAATCTAACACCCTCAATTTTTTTTTCACTCAAAACATTTCCCATTGAGGCTCCAACATGCCTATCATTCTCAAAAGTATAGAAGGTTTCCTCAGTATTACCAGAATTCCCTTTACTTCATTTATTTAGAAGTAACTTCAACTCAAAATCAATTGCTGATTCTTTCTCATTTATTTCAGCAATATTTTTCTTTTTCAAACATATATTCTCCATTTTTCCCTTTTCATTTTTTCAATTTTTCATGCCTTTTTTTTTTTTTTTTTTGAATCGAGAACTGCTTCATCTTTTCTTTTCCATAGAAGACCAACGACATATTGGCAACGAAGATACAACTCACCTCACTCTCAATCATATTAATAAGAGTAAGTGATCTCCCCCACACTAATCCTTCCCAACCTCACGTAGATTACAAAAATAATCCAAAATTTGCTCCACTAGTTATTCAGCTGGGTGAAGGCATTATTTTAGATATAAAAGGCTTGTAATGTGGTTCAAAATAAAGAAAGGAATGGCCATAAAGCTCAAAGTGGTTAACAAAGGGAAATAAATCATAGGACAAACCGGTTATTTGGCTAGTGAGGCTCAAAATCAAATAATGGCCTTAATCACATTTGAATCATGCATGGTCTAATTAGCTTTAAAAGAGAATCAAGGCAAGTTCTAGAGAAACAAAATTATGGAAGAAATCACACAAAAGAAAGAAAATAAGACCGAAGTGTCAGTCAGTGGCTCAAAACACTCACAGGTTTATTGCTTACTTAATATAGCCACTACATATCAAACAAGAGATGCTAACAAACTAATCACAACTTTCCAAACTATTTATTCAATCATGTTATGCATTCCAAGAAAGAAAAAAAAATATTATTTTTCAAAATAATACTTATTTTGCATAAAATATTAATAAAATATTTTTTGAAAATTATGAAATAAGAAAACAAATAATAATAAAAATTTGTTTGACATAAGCAAATAAACAATAAAACTAAATTAAGTAAACAAATAATAAAACCAAATCTCCTCCCCCACACTTATTATCAACATTGTCCCCAATGTTGAATAAAAACATGCAGAAAAAGGGTTATTGAATGAGAATAGGGAATAAAATAAAATAAAATAAAATAAAAATGGAACAAACACACCTTAGGTTGCCTCCCAAGCAGCGCCTTTGTTTATCGTCGTTGGCTCGACTTATGATATATCTTTAAATTTCCATCGTCTTTTTGAGTACCTTCGATGCTTATGAGTATTCAAAGAAACAGCCCCTTCATGCAGATTAGGACTCAAAGATGATTTATTATTTGGTTCTTCTTTATTTTCAATAGAAGCAATTGCATTAAATTTAACAAGTTTCAAGGAATCAACAAAAATTACAAAATTATCATCACTAGGAGATTTCATGGTATCATAAATATTAAAGTTCACAAATTTACCATTAGACTCCATTGTAAGCATGCCACTATGAATATCAATTTTCGTTTTTGCGGTTTTTAAAAATGGTCTTCCTAACAAAATATGAGAAATTTGATTATCATTTTCCATATCCAGTACATAAAAATCAGCAGGAAAAACCAAGTTATTAACTTCAACAAGCAAATCCTCAATCACACCCCTAGGATATGTAGTAGATCCATCAGCCAATTGAATTACTATACTAGATTTACTCAGGGGTCCAAGATTTAACGAATTATAAACAGAATATGGCATCACATTAACAGAAGCTCCTAAATCTAACATAGCATTTTCAAGTTTCACACCACTTATCATGCACGGGATAGTAAACATACCCGGATCTTTACACTTTTCAGGAAGATTGTCTTGACTAGCCATAGAGACATTCTCATGCACTTTCATTTCCTCAACTCCGTTATTTCGTTTATTTTTCAAAGTGCATAACTCTTTTAGAAAATTTGCATAGCGAGGTTTTTTTTTCATAGAATCTAAAAATGGTTTATTAGCCTCACACTCACGAAATGTTTCATACATATCATTATTCGATTTTCCTCTTATTGGTTCTAAAAGAGCTTGAGGAAATGGGGGTACTGGTTCATAATCAGAAAAAGAAGAAAGCTTACCTTCGGACGTCTCTTTATTATTGACAATGATCCCTGCACTTATTCCCTTGTTTAGATCGACGTTCTTTTCCAGCGACATACTACTCACAGTAATTGCACTTACATTCTCTTTAGGATTAACGATCGTTTGAGAGGGTAATTTGCCAGAGCTCTGTGCTTCCAACCGACTTACCGTAGTTGCTAGTTGGCCCACTTGCCTTTCTAAGTTTTGAATACTAACCTTTGTTTCTTGAATACTAGCTCTTGTCTCTTGTTGGAATAGTTGTGTTTCTTGTTGAAACTGCAAAGTGTTAGTAGCAAGAGATTTAACAATATCTTCTAGATTCATACCTGAGCTAGAGCTTTGGGCTGGTTGTTGTCTTGAAGGAAATGGTTGTCTATACTGCTGAGAATTGGGATAATTCTGAACAAACTGGTTCCCTTGTGAGTTCCCATAGCTAAGGTTCGGGTGATCCCTCCATCCAGGATTATATTTATTAGAAAATGGATCATACTTACCTTGAGGTTGTCCAAGAAAACCTCCAGCCATGTTGACTTGTTCAATAGGTTCTTCTTGAAGAGTTGGGCAGGCATCAGTTTGGTGCCCAACTACCGAGCAAATTCCACATGCTTTTACAGTTTGCATATTGCCTACTGCTAATTGACGAACAAGAGTAGTTAAACCAGTAATTTGTTGTTCAAGAGCAGAAATATTTACCTCATTCACTTGCTTAGGCGGTTGGACAAGTCTATTGCCAAATTGTTGAGAATTTGCAGCCATGTTTGCAATTAGGGTTCTTGCAGCGTCTGGTGTCTTGTCAACTAACGCACCACCGCTTGCGGCATCAATCATGCTTCTATCCATTTGGAAAAGTCCTTCATAAAAGTACTGAATGAGTAATTGATCACTAATTTGATGGTGTGGGCAGCTTGCACATAATTTCTTGAAACGTTCCCAATATTCATACAACGACTCTCCATTGTTTTGTCTTATACCACAGATTTCCTTTCTAATGTTGGCCGCCCTTGAAGCTGGGAAATATTTTTCAAGGAATGCTGTCTTTAAGTTATCCCATGTGGTGATGCTCCCAGAAGGTAGATAGTATAGCCAATCCTTCGCTGAATCTTTCAACGAAAAGGGAAAGGCTCTCAACTTGATTTGTTCTTCAGTAACCCCTATGGGTTTCATACTCGAACACACCACATGAAATTCCTTTAAGTGTTTGTGCGGATCTTCACCTGCAAGTCCATGAAAAGAAGGCAAAAGATGAATTAACCCAGATTTTAGTTCAAATTGTATATTAGCATCCAGAGCGGGAAAAGTAATGCATAAAGGTTGCTGATCCAAATTTGGAGCTCCAAGCTCTTTTAAAGTCCGATTTTGAGCCATGGGTTCCTCTTCTAAATCAGAATTGGTAGAATCGGTAGAATCGGTAGCCAGATCACTAAACTCCAATTTTCTCAAAGCTTGTTTCTTCCAGATGCGTATAGTTCTTTCAATTTCCGGATAGTACGACAAGAGTTCTTGATTAGCAGATCGAGTTATAGGCATAAACAAAAAGAAAATATATTTTGATTTGCAATTATGTAAAAGTAATGAAAGAAAAGAAATTTTTTTTTTTTTTTCGTTTGGGACAAATTGAAAAACAAATAAACAAATAACAAAATAAATAATTAAATAAATAAACAAACACAAAATAAGCTAGAAAATCTCCCCGGCAACGGCGCCAAAATTTGGTGAGCTGTCGTAGGCTCCCAAATTAAAACCTTACAAACGTAGTAGCGGGAGTAAGGATCGATCCCACGAGGAGTAACTAGTTTAACTTTTGTGCTCAAATTAAAGGTAGGGGGGTTTGGAATATATCGAGAATAAAGATAAAATAAAAGAGAATTTAAATAAACAAGAAATTTAATTGAACGAATAGAGCAATGAAAATAATATATCGAAAACACTTATAATAGGAGACCTTGGTTAGTAAAGATCCACCACCGGAATTCAACACTGATCATTGATTAATAAGGTAATTAATATGCAATTGAATATTTGTCGTGAAATTATTTCGTTTCTGTTTTCCCTTAGTTATAGGTAAATAAAGCACAAGCGGTTTAATTACCCCTAACTACTAAATAATCTAAGACAAGCGCTATAGATTTAATTTAATAGCAGCAATAGGAACTAGGAAAACTGACAAACTAAATAACACAAGCACAAGCGGTTGCATTTAATTTAGGAAAATATTCTACCCGAGACCAATTATCACTAAGCCGTCAATAATTAACCTCAGTTGCTACTGAATATTAGAATAATTTGTAGCACAACATTATCTAATATAGCAAATAATTATATCAAATAAATAACTAGTAGGCCTCCCTAGCAATTAAATGATACAACTATTCAAATAATTTTAGCAGAATATTTAATACTCAAATGCATAGAAACATATATAATAAAAATAAATAAATAATCTTACAGCATAATCAATTCCGGGGCATCAATTCACTAAGCCAAGCTAGAAGAAATTAGCCACGAATGGACATTGGTAACAACTTTAAAGAATAATCGAGAGGGGAAAAATGAACATTTTACAATAGGAAACTCCTACTATTTATAGCATTCTAAAAAATAGGCTAAATCAATTTCCATCACCCAATTCCTACTTTTGTGTTGCACGTACGATGAAGCTTCGCTATTGCCGCATGAATTTGTCCACTACATTGCTGCATACCACACGATTTTAAGACCAAAACAAACAACATAATTATAGCTTAGTTTTGTCTTTTTTTTTTACTAAGACGTGGGCCAATCTAATTTATTTGTAGGTTATTTATAAAATATATATAGATATATGTATTCTTATCTATGATATTCTTATATATAGATGTACGTAGTATGTATTCTTATATATATTATATATATATATTATATATTATATAAGAATAGATTATATATTATATATAAAAAGAACTAATTATTAGATAATATTAAATAACCAATGCAAAATTATTATAAATATGTAGCTAAAATATGAGTGTAAAATGTGCCTATCAATCCAATAAGTGTAAGTGGTAAGAAATATACTCTCGTTGTTGTTGATGATTTTTCCATGTACACTTGGACCGTGTTTCTCAAGAAGAAAAATGAAGTTGAGCAAGTTCTACCGAAGCTGTTGAAGCAACTACAAAATGAGAAAGAATTGCAAATATCAAATATACGAACGGATCGCGGAACCGAGTTCGTGAATGGAGTTATACAAGCTTTTTGCAATTCACATGGAATTTCTCATCAATTATCTGCCGCAAGAACACCGCAACAAAACTGTGTTGCCGAAAGAAGAAACCAGACGCTCAAAGAAGCCGCACGAGTGATGATTAGTGCTGCCGGTCTCCCGAAACGATATTGGGCGGAAGCTATCAACACTGCTTGTTACACGCAAAATCGAAGCATGATCCATAAGCAGTACAAGAAGACGCCATACGAGCTATATAAAGGGAGAAAACCAAATATTGGTTATTTTCATATTTTTGGATGCAAATGTTTTATTCATATTAATGATAAATTGCATCTAAAAGCTTTTGATGAGCGTGCAGATGAAGGAATTTTTCTAGGATATTCGACTACCAGCAAGGCGTTCAGAGTTTTGAATAAAAGATCAATGGTGGTTGAAGAATCCATACACGTGGTATTTGATGAAAAATCACAGATCAAAAATGATGCACTGGACGAAGAAATTGCACAAAATGGTAACAAGTGTCATATTGATTTTTGTGATACTAATGATACGTGTGAAGATGATGTTTTGCAGGGAATGGATGAGTTGGAAATTAATTCTCTAGAAAATCCCATCCCTCATCTAGAAGAAGTTGGAAATTCTTTTAATAATAATTTTGGTGGTGATGCCTCACGTGGGAATGAGGATGGAGTACGGGTTCCAATGTGTGATCAAGTTGCATGTGAAGTTGGTAATCAATTTCAAGAAGAATTAAATAATGAAATTCGAACCAACTCTCCCAGTACACAACAAATGGATCCACCCAGTATCATGCACCCATTTGAACCAGATTTAAGATGGCTCAAAAATCACCCTCCAGAATTAATTATTGGGAATATTCATGAAGGCGTGAAAACAAGATCGTATACCATGGAAGCATTGTTCGTGTGTTATCTATCTCAAATTGAACCAAAAGAAGTTGACGAAGCTCTAAATGATCCGGATTGTATAAATGCTATGCAAGAGGAGCTCGATCAATTCAAAAGAAATGATGTTTGGGAACTTGTTCCAAGACCGGCGAACCACAATGTTGTAGGAACCAAATGGGTCTTCCAGAACAAAGCAAACGAAGAAGGCGTGATTGTTAGGAATAAAGCAAGGCTCGTTGCAAAAGGATACTCTCAAGAAGAAAGAATTGATTTTGATGAAACTTTTGCACCGGTGGCCCGACTTGAAGCAATCAGAATTTTCCTAGCCTACGCCGCACACAAAGATTTCACTGTTTATCAAATGGACGTGAAAAGCGCATTCTTGAATGGTCTACTCTAAGAAGAAGTTTATGTCGAACAACCCCCAGGTTTTGAGGTAAAAGGCGAAGGTGATAAAGTCTACAAACTTAAAAAAGCATTGTATGGGTTGAAACAAGCTCCTAGAGCTTAGTATGATACTTTGTCAATGTTCTTAATAAGCTGTGGATTCACCAAAGGCCTTGTTGACAAAACTCTATTTAGAATTCAAGATGGTGATCATATTTTATTAGTGCAAATATATGTTGATGATATTATTTTTGGAAGCACTAACAATTCTTTGTGTGAGAAATTTTCGAAGCTTATGCAGAATAAATTCGAAATGAGCATGATGGGTGAATTGAATTACTTCTTGGGCTTACAAGTCAAACAACTGAAAGAAGGAGTATTCATCAATCAAGCAAAGTACACCCGCGACTTGATAAAGAAGTTTGGCCTTGATGGAAAATCATCAATCAAAATTCCAATGAGCACATCAATAAGGCTAAACAAAGATGAAGATGGAAAAGATGTCGACCAAACAAAATATAGAGGAATGATTGGTTCACTTCTATATCTTACTGCAAGCAGGCCGGACATTTCTTATGCTGTGGGAGTGTGTGCAAGATTCCAAGCAAATCCAAAAGAAAGCCACATCGCCGCAACAAAGAAGATCATACGATATTTGAAAGGCACAATCAATGTTGGATTATGGTATCCAAAAGGTACAGATTTTACTCTAACAGGTTATTCAGATGCGGATTTTGCAGGTTGCAAAATAGACAGAAAAAGCACTTCCGGGACATGCCAGTTCTTGGGGGGAAGGCTTGTTTCTTGGTTCAGCAAAAAGTAAAATTCCATCGCAACTAGTACCGCCGAGGCCGAATATATTGCTGCAGGAAGTTGTTGTGCGCAAATTTTGTGGATGAAGCAACAATTGAAGGATTACGGAGTTAATTGTGATGACGTTAGTATTTATTGTGATAATACTAGTGCAATCGCTATCACTCACAATCCGGTGCTTCACTCAAGAACCAAACATATCGACATTCGACATCATTTTATAAGGGATCACGTTGAAAAGAAAAATCTGAAGATCGAATATATCCCTACGGAAAACCAAGTTGCTGATATTCTCACGAAGCCTTTATGCGAAACGAGATTTTCTACCTTAAGGCACGAGTTGGGAATGATCGAAATGAGCTAAGTATCACTGAACTTAATCTCTCTATTTAAATTGATACTTGTGTTCAAAATAAATTGTTCTATGTGAATAAATTGTTTTACGTACTCGCATGTATGTTTTTATTCGAAATTGTTATGTGATAAAATTGCAATATGTGTTAGGAATTTAATTGTGTATTTGCATGTGTTATTTAACGTGAGATCATATGTCATGCAAATTAATTTGATAAAATATGCAATTCGTGATTTATTTGATAATTTGTTTAAAATTGCATGTTTTAATGTGTTAATCAGTTTTTGAGTATGTGTTCATGTTTCTGTAAATTAACTAACTTGTTTGCATGAACAATTTGCTCTAAAAATGATTTACCGTGTTTGTTTAATAATATATATGTGTTATGTGCAAAATGTGATTTAATGTGTTAATTGTATATGTGTTTCGTATATATGCAGTATATGTGATATAATTTGCAATAAAATGTTTTAGAAATCTAGAAGTTAAAAATATTTTTGTTAGTTTCTAAAATATTTTGGAATCTGATTTGTGTGCTAATTTTATAAAGTTGTTTCTAATTATAATTTAGGAATATGTGTGATAATTTTGTTAATTTCCAAATGTGTTTAATTTTTGATTGGAAATTACCATGTATGAGTTTAATATAATTGGTATGTGTGATTAATTATTTGTAGAGTAATTTTTGCTACTAACGAGATGTTTGAGTGTTATTATATCTGTGGTACACGATTTTGAGAAGGAAATCAGGAGACAAAGGAGGAAAATTAGAGTTTAATTAGGCATCAAACCTCCACCCATAAACTCCTACCCTTTCTAAACCTCCACCCAACCTAAAACTCCCCCCATAATCCTCTCCTAGATCAAATCTTTCCAAACTGATATTCTCTCTCTCTCTCAAATTGGCACCCCATACCTTCTCTCAGCTTACTAATATCAATCGTCTCCCACAGAGCAATTAAAACCTAACCCCTCATTTAACTCTCCCATCTAAACCGTTGCCCATCAAATCTCTTCTCATCCACCGCCATCTCGACCAATGAGAAGTCTTTCCGCTATCCATCACATCCGTAAACTCTAAACGACGGCAATAAGAATTAACTCTCCATCGGCAAGTGAACCGTTAAGTCTCCCTGATTGCCCTATTTATTGGGAGACAGCCGAGACATACCTGTTGTGGAAGATTTTGTTGTTTGAAATTTTTGCAGGTGCAAGATGGTGTCCAGCGAGTCTCAGGAAAACGAGATAAGGAAGCAAAGTCAGAGAACTTGGGAGAAAGTTCTCAAACAACCCCGAAGGGCAACACGAACAGACGGACGTAAAACGGCAGGAGAAACACCAAGCAACCCTCTGGTGTTAATATCTGAAGAAAAGGAGCAAGAAAATGAGTCGCTACAAATTCAAGCAGTAGCAGAATCACCACCGCGTGAACCTGGGTTCATATATGAAGAAGATGGTGACAAGAACTCGTTGGCAGAACAAGACAAGATGGAAGGGTCTGAGCCTCCATTCATGAAATTCTCACCAGTTGTTCAACCGGATATGTATGCTGAGATTCTGAATATGAGCAATTCAGAATATCTCCACTATTTAAAACAACTGACTTTTGGACCGGTTTTACCTCCTCCCGGTTTCGGGTTTGATGGGCTCTATCAACCTCCTTCCCCACCAGAGCCTCTCCCGAAGTTACCACCAAGTCTGCCAGTTCTTGCACCTCTGCCACAAGAAATCCCTGCTCCTCCACCGCCTCCTTAGCAGATGCCAGTCAACCCGTTCATCCGTCCTCGAGTGGACTTTACTAGGTTTTTTAATCAAACCTATTCATCTTCAAGCTCAAACGGGTCGATGTTCGAGGAAAGTGAGTCCAGTGGTGACTCAGGACCGGGATATGTTCCTTCACCACCAGGAGGCTATGACTCAGAAGACTGCATGAGTACTGGCTTCTCTGCTTGTTGAACAAATGTCATGTTATCTCTCTCTCTCTCCTTCTCTGTAAGAACGAGATAAATAAAATTTTATGGATGTTTTTGCTACTGGTTTTGTCTATCTCTATTTTCTCTCTGTCTTTCTCTCCTACAAAATGAAAATCCCTACGGTATATAAAAAGAACAAGTTTCGTAGCCAAAAAGATACAAAAAAAATTATATGAATAAAAACAAAAAAAGGGGAATAAAAGAAATAAAAAAGAAGGATATATTATATGGCTACTTGAAGGGATAAAAGACAAAAAGAATTAAGAGGAGAAGTGTAAGAAGAAAGAAGAAGAGATATACCAGTTGAAGTAGCAGTAGAAGTTGCTACTGAGAGTAGACAACCAATCACAGAGGATTTATCCAGTGTATTGCCAGTACACCATACCGAGTCTACCATACCTATTGTGGACCCTGTTCTAGAAAATGAAGATATATTTGCAGACAACTACACAAGAATAGAAGTGTTAGAAGAACAAGTTGGTGATCTCAATCAAGAAGCCGAATCACCTGAAGAAGAAGGGATGCAACTTATTGATACAGTTGTTCTCACAGATCCGAATAGAAGTCCATTCGGATCCCCTCAAAACTTTGTGCAGATGAATGATCAAGATGATGGCATATTTTCATCCTTATTTTCCAAAGTAGCCGAATTCAGTGATGTTGTTTGTCAAACAATTGGAGAAAAGTTGGTTGAACAAAATCAAAAGATGGATCAACAACACACGGATACACGAGTCAATCTGAAGGAATTAATGGAGCATCAAAATATTTTGAAGACCCAGATTGACAAAACAGAAAGAATTTTGAAAGGAAAATTGACAAAAGGCTTACTTGAAGTGATTCAGCTCATGAAGAAGGAACGAGAAGCAGCTGAAAAGATTAACAACGAACGTCACTTGAGACAGATCAAAGCAATTCAAGACCAAGAAAGCCGAATCAACAAACTTGAAGCTGAACTTGCAGTTACAACAAACAAGCTGGACAACGTACAAACCGTTTCCATTGAAACGCACAATAGTGTTGAAACTGTGAAGGCAAACCAAGACCGAGATTTTAAGACCCTTGCATTTTTGGTTGATAACGCCAAAAGGGGGGAAGAAATTCTCAGTCACTTGGCTTTGCAACAACAAGAATTTATTCTTGGAAGTCAACAACAGCCAGTAATGTCTACTCAAGGTAGAGGCCGAAGCCGCGGACAATCCTCACAAGGACCATCTCAGATTGGTTTTGCTCAGTTCGCGAATCCTAGTCTTGGTACGAGTACATCGAAGGTTGCTGAACAGCGTGGCTGGTTCGAATGCTCTAAGGGTACCGCCACTCAGACAACAATATGGACCAAGGAAAATTTACCAAGCATGATCAAGAAATGGCCTGCAGCCGATCAAGCCCAATGGATCTCGGAGAAAAATAAAGAAGAACAAGGCAAAAGGAAAAGAATCGAGATGTGGTATGAACTAAGAGATTTCACTGGAAATATGGGCATGAATCTTGGAGAAGAAAGAAGCTTCGATGAATGTGTCTTATGGTGGGAAAACGGAGTTCTTCCGGGCAACAATATCAAAGAAGCTTTTGGACACTACATGGCCGGACAGCTTACAAAGAAATTTCAGAATGCAAAGTTCAAAGATGATTTCTTCAAGCTCAGAGAACATGTCAAGGAAATTTTGAAGAAAGACTCTGGTGTGAAGAAACCCAGAAGGTAATCTGAAAATTCTCTTAAGCTGATATTTTCTCTATTTTCGAACCTCTGTTGCGTTTTTTCTCAATATTCTCGAAATATATCAATAATAATTTCCCATGGTCTATTTTGAGTCTTTAGTTTTGTTTGTTTAATGTAATTAGACTTTCGTGAATTAAAAGACAAGAAATATGTCAAACGCACGACAAAATTAAAAATTGACGATGATCAAAATTAAAAAAAAAAAAAAAAAATTCAAGATGCGTTTAGGAGCTTGTCTAAAAATTTAATTCACAAGTTTTCTTTTGATTGTGTCTAGAAAACCATTGTTAAACTCATCTTGGCTTTGGCAAATAAAATTGAGCAAAAAGATTATTTTTAAAGACTTAAAGCCAATGACTGAGTAAGGTTTTGGCATTATCAAAAGGGGGGAAATTGTTATGAATAAAGTGTAATGGTTTTGATATGCCAAAAATGTATTTGTAGATCCCCCAATTTTATTTTATAGGTCTAGTAGAGTCTTAGACCATGATTGGGAAATTATTTAAATATGAAAAAAGAAAAACAGAGGAAGATGGATGAAAGTAGAAGAAGAAGATATAAAGCCTAAAATCAAGAATTTGTCTGGAGAAAATGACAAATTGAAGAAGAAGATGAATGATACAATATTCACGTCAACACTACTACTCAAAGAAGATATCCCACAAGAATTTTCGTGAAGAAAATTAATTTTGGAAGAATGAATGAAATTGACTTGGAGATCAAGCATCTATGGAAAGAAAGGAGTACATCAAAGAAGATTAGTGATTTAACTAATAAGTTGTACGGACGAAGTGGATGATGCTTGATATGTTATGTGAAATGGCTCAAGTTTAAAACTCACCATTAACAATTTTACTAGGTAAAATTTGAGAAGCAAAATTAAATTAATCTGATGGAGTTGGGAAGCAATTTCTCTTGGGTGGCAATTGAGATGCAATTGCACTTGGGAGCCAATCCAAAAGAATTGGAAGCTAGTTGGGAGCCAGTTTCAAAGAAATTTGATTAATTGGGAGCAAGTTGAGAAATTGGGAGCCAGTTTCAGAGAAATTTGATTAATTGGGAGCAAGTTGAGAAATTGAAATCAATTGAAATTGGGAGCCAGTTTCAGAGAAATTTGATTAATTGGGAGCAAGTTGAGAAATTGAAATCAATTGAAATTGGGAGCAAGTTTCACATGGGAATCAATTCAAGATATTGAAATGTTTCACATGGGAATCAATTCAAGATATTGAAATTGGGAGCCAATTGAGGTTGTAGTATGGGATTGATATTGAAATTGGGAGCCAATTGAGGTTGTAGTATGGGATTGAAATTGGGAGCCAATTGAGGTTGTAGTATGGGATTGAAATTGGGAGCCAATTGAGGTTGTAGTATGGGATTGAAATTGGGAGCCAATTGAGGTTGTAGTATGGGATGCAATTTCAAAGTTGGGGACCGATTCAAAGAAGACATGGAGATCAAATTGAATTGAGATGAAATTCAATACCAGGAGATGGGAATCAATTCAAGATGGGAGCCAATGTAGAATTGAAATTGGGAGCCAATTGAGGTTGAGGTTGTAGTATGGGATGCAATTTCAAAGTTGGGGACCGATTCAAAGATGAAAGCACCAGGAGAAGTCTGGGAGCCAATTTCGAAGTCAAAGTCAACAATTCAAATTGGGAAGCAATTGAAAGCACCAGGAGAAGTTTGTCAACAATTCAAATTGGGAAGCAATTGAAAGCACCAGGAGTAGTTTGGGAGCCAATTGCAAGTCAAAGTCAATTGGGAGCCAATTACAATAGAGAAATTCAAAATTGGGTGCCAATTACAAGCCAATTGAAATTGGGTGTCAATTACAAAGGAGAAATTCAAATTAGGTGGAAGTTCAAAGCTAGTTTGAAGTCTGAGAACACCCAGACGTGAGAATGAAGAAGATGAAGATGAACTTACAGTAAAAATATTATCACAAGGAAAAATACTAGTTTTAACTAGTATGGGATTAAATTAATGAATATTTTTAAATCCCAAAGATACAAGGACCACTTCAGAGCTGATCAGAGAAGCCATTCTACACCAAAACAGAGACCCAGATATTCCCACTCAACGTTAAACCAGAGGAATATCAGATGAAGTTCGGGAGCTCATTTACATGGAGATGAAGATCCATCAAACGGCTAGCTTATCCTTTCTGACATCTTTGCAGAAGATAAGATAAGATCTCTAACAAAAAGATACAAGATTTCAAAAATGAGAGCGTCTCTTTCCAACGGACAGATTCTCATTACCAGCTATAAGATGATGAAGATATGAAGACTTGAAGAGGTAGGGGAAAACGAACACAGTGAAGTGAAGAGCAATAGAGCAGTTGAGAAAATTCGAACTCTTCAAGGAGATCGAATAGAGCAATTAAGCTTGAAAGAGCATAGAGCAAAAATCTCATTTGGTACAGAGCATACCAAAAATCTTCAAGTGAGAAGTGAGAAAAGAAAAAGAACTCAGAGAGCTTCAAAGAAAATATTCTGAGAGTTCTTAAACAGAGCAAAGCAGAGCAAAAATATCAAGTGCTTTACTTGGTATATTCAAAGAGAGAAAACACTCAGAGTTATCAAGAGAAATCATTCCAGAGTGTTTATCTTCATCAAAGAGACCTGCGCATCATTGAAGATCATCTACAGAGTCTCAGAAGTTGGAAGAAAGACAACACTTGTTTTAGAGCAAAACAAGAGAAGGGAGGAAAGTAGCACAGAGCTGTGAAATCCTGGATTGTCACACGGAGCTGTGAAATCCGAAGCAGCAGTGTCGGAGGCACTGGGCGTGATTAGTGCGGGCTTTGTGATCAAAGCACTAGATCACGGGATACGTTTCTACAGGAGTGTGGAAGACGGGGGGAAAGTAACGCGGAGTCGTGAAATCCTGGGATAGTAGCACGGCGACGTGAAACCCGAAGCAGCAGTGTGGTGTCACTGGGCGTGATTAGTGCGGGCTTTGTGATCAAAGCACTAGATCACGGAAATTCATTGTATCTTGGAACTAAGGAGTGGTAGATATAGTGAATTGCTCTTGGAGATAAGAGCAAGTGGAGTAGGATGATTACACCACCTCGCGAACCACTATAATTGTCTTGTGTTCTTTACTGCTTTCTTTACTTACTGCTCTTTACATATTCGCTCTACACGAGATATACTGCTCACACAATCTCACACACACTTTATGTTCATTTATTTCCGCTGTGCACCATACTCTAACAATCTAGTTAAGAGTTTTGGTTTATCTCAGGCTTAGCAATTGTTGTGCTGTGCGAAAAAGTTTGAAAGTCTATTCACCCCCCCCCCCCCCCTCTAGACTTTCACCTTACCTCTTTTGGGACCAACAAGCAGCGTGCTCACCTCCTTCTTCACAAACTCCCTCCAATCATTAGCGAGATATCGCTTTTTCTACACAACCGGCCGATGGCCGGGATCTACGGCGAGTCGATGAGCAATGATGGATCGGTCGACACCAGGCATGTCCTCCGGACCCCAGGAAAAAACCAGTCGGTGCTCTCGGAGCACTCTAATGACCTCTTCTCGTACTTCCTCAGGGAGGCCGACTCCAATTCGGACCCGCCTATCCGGCTGATCGGGATTGATCTCGACTTCTTCCAATTCCACCGCCGGCTCAGGGCGGGGTATCATCGTCTTCTTTGGGGGTCTTTCCGTGATCTCGTGGACTTGCATCTCATGCTTGCCCATTCCTCTACAGGCTTGTAGATAACAGTCGCGGGCGACTCTCCTGTCGCAACGCACCGTCCCTATCCCATTGGGCGTGCGGAACTTCAAGCAAAGGTGCTCGATGGAAATTAGTGCTCCCAAATCCTCCAGACCCGGTCGGCCAAGTATAGCATTGTGTGAGCAGACTAAGTTCACCACGATGAATTTCATGCTGAGCTTCTGTACGTCGGGATAACTGCCAATCTCGACTGGTAGAATGATGAACCCCTCTACTTCCACCGAGTCCCCTGTGAAACCTGCGAGTGGAGTCTTGACGGGGTTCAACTGTTATCGGGTCAATCCCATTTTGGTGAAAGTTTCGAGGTAAAGCACGTTGACGCTGCTTCCGGTGTTGACCAGGATTCGCCGAACAACCACTCCGTTCACATCCATCGCTATAACCAATGCGTCCCGATGCGGTGTCTCTCCCGCGGGTAGATCTTTGTTAGTGAACGTGATCGGTTCTCGGCACGCTTTCTTCGAGCTCTCTTCACGCCCGTATATCGTCCCGACGTATAGCTGTCGAGCCCAGGCCTTTCTGGTATTCGCCGAGTCGCCGCCCTCGGGCCCGCCGACTATCATGTTAATAACTGGCTTTTGACGCCACTGGGCTTCATCTTCTTCAGAAGCCGGCTACTTGCCCCGGCTGCTCTCCGCGGCGGCGGTGGGACCCCCGTCTCCCCGAGTAGCCGACTTCCGCCTCCACTGATTAGGAGGCGGGGTCCCTTGCTGGATGATACCTTCCATGATCTTCTTCAAATAGAAGCACTCTTCCGTGCTGTGAGTATAAGACTTGTGGTAACGACAGTATTTGGAGGTCTTACCTGACTCATCGCTTATCGCGTGGTCGTCAGTCGGCGGAGGCGGGGGAGGAGCGACTGCTTGTATCTCATGTATTGGCCGTTCGGGGATCGGCCGATAAGGGTGTGCAACGGGCTTGTCGTATGGTCGTCTGACATCTGGTCGCCGGGTCACTTCCGGGCGCCTTTCTTTCGTTTCGGCTCACGTTCTCTTCCCGCCGGCGGATCCTCCGACCTCGGGTTGTCGTTTGTGCTTCATGGCTTGCTCCGTGTTGGCCCTTTTGTTGGCCATGTGTATGGCTTCCGCGTATGTGGCCGGGCGGTTATCCCTCAGGTCTCGGTATAGCTAATCGAACCGTAAAGATTCGATGAAGAAGGTGAGTGCAGTCTGATCCTCGACTTCCTCAATAGATTGGAATTCTTTCTGCCAGCGAGCTAGATAGGTTTTTAGAGATTCGCCTTCCTCTTGGTGAACGTCTCCCAGGTGAGTCAGGTCCTTCGGAGGCTTGATGTTGGCCGCGTAGTGGCTCATGAAACGGTTGGCCAATTCTTCGAAACTATGGATCGACTTGGAAGGCAGCGCCACTAACCACCTTTGTGCTGAACCTTTCAGCGTGGGCAAGAAGGCGCGACACATCACCGGGTCTCGCACTCCCAAGACCTGCATTTTGGCTTGATAGCTAAGCAGATGTTCGCGCGGGTCTCCGGATCCGTCGAAGGTTGCTTGTTCCGGAAATTTAAAGTCGCCGGGTACTTTGTAGGACATGATCTCGGAAGAGAATGGCAAAGCTGTGAGCAACGTCTGCCCAGGGGATTTGGTCTTTCCCCCCATTTGTTCTTTCAGATCTCGTTCTTCTCGGGCCAATTGGGCCACGTCGCCTTCATTGTGAGTGCGGTTTCCTGTGGATTCCGTACTTTCGCCGACCTCAGATTGGGCCGGTTGGTCATCGTTGCGCGTTACTCGCTCGGTACGTCTTGTCCGAGTCTTAGTTTTCCTGGTGCGAGCTCTTTCTCGACCGGTTTCCCGATCTCAGGGCCCCGGTGGTGCGCGACTGGGCTCCCTTTCTCCTGGTCTCTCTTGCGCAGTCTGCCGCCCAGCATTCGGACCCAGCCTTGAGTGGACTGATCGTACTGGCTGGCTTTCCGCCCGTCGATTTTCCTGTCCGTCTTCCGGCCTCTGGGACAGTTGTTGATGGCGAGGCATCGGCCGAGAAACCGACTGTTCCCTCACTCCTCGACTCGCGTCGGCGAAGGCTCGTCCGATCGCGTGGAGTTGTTCCGGGGTTAAGGGTATCATAGGCGGCTGCCGGTTCACCGGTGCCGTTTCGTTTCCTTGGCTCTGTGCATTTCGTTGGTTCAACTGGTCTCTTAGATCTGCCTCTATCCCGTTGTTCCGGTTATTTGCTTGGTCTCGTCCTTCCGACATGTTCATGACGCTTTTTCGTTCGACTTCAGGACTCGCCTAGCTTAGGGAGTCACATAGCTCCTTGTATCGATCCTCATGGACGGCGCCAGTGTTGGTTTTTGGGTTTTCAGGCCCAGGGAGGTCCAACACAACCTTAGTTGGTGGATTCACCTTTCACACAAAATTGAAGGCCATTAATGGCTGGCTTCAAGGCTAGTTACAACTATCGAGCCGTTGGGTGTCGTTACCGGATCGGCCAACGGATCTTTGGATCCGTAACAGTCTGACCGAGTCCTGCCTTAAATGCCTCCAACGGCTCCGGGGCCGGGTCTTCTTAAATGAGGCCTCTCAACGCTCGCCTAACGGCTCTGAGCCGTCCCTTCGTGGACTTGGGCCTGGGCCGACTCCTAGACTCGGCCCAAGTCCCCGCTAGGCTTCTTTCACTGCTAGCCCACGTTCCTTATCTTGGATTCCCTTCTTGGGCCAACCCATCTTGGGCCGGGGTTCTCACCCCATCAATAATAATAATAATAACAACGAGTTAATTTCAACGGAGGTCCATTGTCTTTGGTTGTAATTCCAAATTTAATTTTACATTATTGTTTTTGTCATTTAGCACCCAGAGTATAATATTTTGGATACTTTTGACCGTTCCGATGACTTTTTTGATGAAACCCTATTCTAGGTAAGTGTATTTTCGTCTCTTCAATTTTTTTTTCCCAATGAGTTAATTTCAGTGGAGATCTTTTGTCTTTAATGGAAATTCCAAATTTAGCCCCAGAAAATTTTTGTCATTTAACAACTTAGACTATCATAGTTTGGACACTTTTAGTCCTTCCGATGATATTTTTCAATGAAACTTTATTTTAGGCAATAACATTTTCGTCTTTTCAATTTTATTTTATTTTTGTAATTTTTCAGTTTTCAGTGTTAAGGGTCTTTTTCTTTCTTTTCTGATTTTCGTCTTTTCCGTCATAGATTGCACCATCTTCTTCACCCGACTCTTATCTTTATTTCCTTCAATCCGACCCCAAATTGTCCTTCATCAATGACGATGCCGAGTACATGAGGACCTTAGAGGACGGTGCAATCATGTTGCAACGCAATTGGAAAGCTCAGGATGTCGCCACCTAGTCGGCTTCAGTCTAACAGCTATTGTTTTAGTCCATGATTCTGTGAATTATCTACTATAGCTATAGAGCAAAAATAAAAATAAAATAAAATAAAATAAAAATGTCTCTTCTTTGTCATAAAAAGTACCCTTCTCAAAATCGGGTTTCACTGGAAAAAAAAAAAAAAAAAAAAGTCAACTGAACAATCAAAAGTGTTCAAAATATGATAGTTTGAGGTGTTAAATGATAAAAATGATTGTCTGTGACTAAATTTGGTATTGTTAGCAAAGAAAATGGACTTTCGCTGGAATTAACTCATTGGAAAAAATAAAATAAGAAAAAATTGAAGAGACGAAAATACCATTACCTAAATTAGAATTTCACCAAAAAATTCATTAAAAGGACCAAAAATGTCTAAAATATGATAAGGTGTTACATAACAAAAACGATAATTTGGGGCTAAATTTAAAATTGTCACCAACAATCTCCGTTTGATTTTAAGTCTATAAATAAATAAAGACGGAGTACTAGATTTATGGACATCACCTTTGGAACCACCAGCTCTACCATATCATTCCACTATCCAATATTCATATATCACCCCCACTAAAATAAAATAAGAAGAAGAAGAGTAGAGAATAAGATTGAGATAAGAGACAAAAGCCTAACAAATCTCATGTGAATACTTAGAAATATGGCCAAATGACTAGAAAAAGGACACGATTAGAGATTGAAAATTAAGAAATGATTTATGGCCAAACAACCATTACAAACAGCCAAAACTAATTAAAAAAGATGCACTCCAATATATGATAGTTGAGAGAGGTGAAGAAATATGGGAAATTTTCGCTACTCTTTTAACTTTATCCCTATCCCAGGTTGATGAATTGAAAAGTGATTAGTTCTAAATTTTAATTTTTATTAATCTCAAGTTTCTTTTATTCATATATCTCTTGATGATTTCACAACATACATAAACATCTCAAAAACAAGTGATGGTGCAATGACAAGTGCTTTTATTCATCACTCCGACAATGGTAGAAGAACATGAACAATGATGAGGGTTAAAGAAGCGTATCCAACGAAGCAATGCTAATTTGTTGCAATCAATGTTGGCACAAACACCATCTGTATCGAAACTTATAGGGCAATGGTAGTGATTATTCAAACCTGAAAATTGAAATCAATAAAACACTTTTAAAATTTTTAAAAAATAAAAAGAAGAAGATTACCAATTAAGGTAAATATTTATATATAAAGAATAAAGAAATTACTATTTTGGTCCCTTAATTGTTTTCCAACTGTCAATATAGTTCTGAGTTTTCAATTTCAACTAATTTGATCATTAAATTGTTTGAAATTTCGTCAATTAAATCCTTCGAGGATCAAATTGACCAAATATTAAAAATGGAAAAATCACCATTTTGATCTCTTAGAAGGATTTAATTGACGAAATTTAAACAGTTCAATGATCAAATTAGTTGAAATTGAAAACTAGGCACTACATTGATAATTGTGAAACAATTAAAGGACTAAAATTGTGATTTTAACTAAAGAATAAGGTTGAATCGAAGAAATAAATGATGTTTTAAGATGAAACATTTATATACCAGAAGCAATATTTGTGAAAATGGCTAGAGCAAGAACTAGAAGCACAATAGATTTCTTCATGACCTTTGACTGCATATGTATCTATGCAAAGAATTCTTTTATCAGAATAAAATGGACTTTATTTTGCCTAATCAATAACTCTCTTATATAAAATGTGAAAACCTCAAAGCTTGGTCTAATTTTTTCATAACTACAATCTAACATATTTGTAATATATGTTCAACAACACTATGTCAACATCTTTAATTAAAATGTGACTCAAATCTATGACCTTTCATTTAGAAAGACTACAGTGATGCCATTAAATAAAAAGATACTTGGTAAAGCTTGATCTAATTAGTAAAATTAAACTAGGCTTTTCATTTTATTCAAATTCGATGTTGAAAAGTAGGTGAGAGTAGGAGAGGTTATGGGTAGAATAAAAGATCTGTATCTGTTAGTAATAAAATAATAAAAAATAGGTTACTAGTCCGTATTATTAAAGAAGACCCGTTTACCAATATTAAAGGAAAGCCGTTTTGCATTCCAATCAAATTAAACAAATCTATCTATCTACTATCTATATATCTACTATCAACTATCTACTATATATATATATATATATATATATATATATATTATATTAATAAGAGCCCAAGAGAATTAGGCTTATAATGGGTAGAAAAAATGGCGGTCAAATTTTTTAATCAAATGAATGGCTCAGATTGATCAGATTTTAATTTTTCCTTAAGATTTCCTAATTAATCCTTAATGAATATGATTTTCCGTTAACTTTTCCGTTAAATATTATCTTTTCCGTTAATTTCTGTTAGTTCACCGTTAACTTACTCATTGATTTTAATAAGAATTTAAAGGTCTTAGGTTCGAACCTCATCCCAATCAAAATTGACATAATTAGTACTCTATTTTACTCTTATTAAATTAATTAAAAATAATAATTTAGTAGCTACAACAAAAAATAATACATATCATTTTTAAATTTAAAATTATGTGTCTACAATGCCTTTATTCAAAAAAAATTATTCATTATCAATAAATTAAATCTTCAATATTAGTATATATTTATAAATATTTTATGCCCTAATTTTTATTTGCTCTCCCTTATGTCCCGTATTTGGTTTCCACCATATCTATACAATTATTATATTAACAATTATAATCAATCTTGATTATATTATCTTGCATTTGTAAACTTAGAATTGCCTATTTAAATACGCAAATTTAACATTCAATTATCTATGCATGAACAATTCCAATATAATCTTGTCTTAATATACTTTAAAGTAATTATTTAAAAAAAATATTGGGCATTATCCCAATCGCGCAATGCGCGTAAAAAACTAGTATATATATATATTATATCTACTATACTAATAAGAGCCCAAGAGAGTTAGACCTATAATGGGTAGAAAAAATGGCGGTCACAGATTTTAATCAAATGAATGGCTCAGATTGATTAAAAGATTGATAAGATTTAAATTTTACACTAAAATTTCATAAAATACCCACACACCGTTACTAATTCCGTTAAAATTTTAAGAATTGCCGTTAGTTCACCGTTAACTTACTCATTGATTTCAATAAAAAAAAAAAGGTCTTAGGTTCGAACCTCATCCCAATCAAAGTTGGCATAATTAGTACTCTACTTTACTCTTATTAAATTATATAAATAATAATTTAGTAGCTACAACAAAAAAATTATAGATATGCATTTCTTTAATTTAGAATTATGTGTCCACAATGCCTTTATTCAAAAAAAAATTATTAATTAACAATAAATTAAATAAGAGAAATAATTGTATTAGTTATATTGTCTTTATTTTTCTACAATATAAAAATTCTTTATATTCAAATTTATTAATTGATTATATTCGCTACATTGTCCTTACAATGTCTTAATTCAGTGAAAAAAATTATTCATTATCAATAAATTAATTAAGAGAAATATTTTCATTAGTTATATTGTCTTTATTTTTCTCAAATGTAAAAATTTTTACATTCAAATTCATCAATTGATTATATTCACTACATTGTCTATTATCTTTTTTGTGCACTATTTTTCTAATTAAATATCAAAGTTATAATACAAAATAATGCTATATATTTATTTACCAAGTATTTTATTAATACCATGAAAAAATTAAAAAAATATATAATTAATAAAGCCATCCATATTAACTACTTGAGAGATTTTGTGACGAAGAGAGTATTCAAATCATACAACAAATTGAAGTGAGAACTACCTTGCAATGTCCTTGTTTGACAATCAGCAGTTAGCGGATTATATTAGCGGATTTGACCAACGAATTTATTTAATTATTAACATTGGGTAGAAAAAATGACCACCAAATTATTAAATCAAATGAATGGTTCAAATTGTTCAGGTTTTATTTTTTTTAAAAGTTTTTTTTTTTAATTTATCCTTAATTATATGATTATCCATTTAACTTTTCCGTTAAATACCGTTAATTCACCGTTAGTCTAATTCTAATATTAACTTCTAATATAGAATTATAATTACACCATTAATCTAATTCTAATCTTAAAGTCTTAATAGAACTTAACCACAAATCCTAATGTCGAAATCTCCTCAAACAATATTAGTATATATTTAATATTTTATCCCTAATTTTTATTTGTTCTCCCTTATGTCCCGTATTTGGTTTCAATCATACATATACAATTATTTTATTGACAATTATAATCAATCTTGACTATATTATCTTGCATTTGTAAACTTAGAATTACCTATTTAACCCGCACGGACTTAGCTCAATGGTTTAGTGGGCAGTATTTGGGAGAAGAGACTAAGGTTTGAACCTCGGCGGCGGCAGTGCGGAAATTATGTCCAAAGTGGGCAGATTCCTTGTTCGCACTGACATTTGGTCCTGTCTGCTGAACCATTGAGTCACCGTGATTTACAACTTCCCACAATGCTCTGTCGGGTCGGAGTGTGGGGCCCTTGGGGTTGGAGACTCAACCTTTGGGAGAAGAATTACCTATTTAAATACGCAAATTCAACCTTGAATTATCTATGTATGAACAATTTCAATATAATCTTGCCTTAATATACTTTAAAGTACTTATTTATAAAATAAAAATAAAAAAAAAACATTGGGCATTATCCCAATCGCGCAATGCGCGTAAAAAACTAGTACTATAATAAGAGCCCAAGAGAGTTAGGCCTATAATGGGTAGAAAAAATAGCGGTCAAATTTTTTAATCAAATGAATGGCTCATATTGATCAGATTTTAATTTTTTCTTAAGATTTCCTAATTTATCCTTAATGAATATGATTATCCGTTAACTTTACCGTTAAATATTATCTTTTCCGTTAGTTTTTGTTAGTTCACCGTTAACTTATTCATTGATTTCAATTTCAATAAGAAAAAGGTCTTAGGTTCGAATCTCATCACAATCAAAGTTGGCATAATGAGTACTATATTTTACTCTTATTAAATTAAAAATAATAATTTAGTAGCTACAACAAAAAATAATACATATGAATTTCTTTAATTTAGAATTATGTGTCTACAATGTCTTTATTAAAAAAAAAATTATTCATTATCAATAAATTAAATAAAAGAAATAATTTCATTAGTTATATTGTCTTTATTTTTTTCCAATATAAAAATTCTTTACATTCAAATTCATCAATTGATTATATTCGCTACATTGTCCCTACAATGTCTTTGTTAAAAAAAAAAAAATTCATTATCAATAAATTAATTAAGAGAAATAATTTTATTAGTTATATTGTCTCTATTTTTCTCCAATGTAAAAATTCTTTACATTCAAATTCATCAATTGATTATATTCACTACATTATCAATTATCTTTTTTTTGTGCACTATTTTTTAATTAGATATCAAAGTTATAATACAAAATAATGCTATATGTTTATTTACCAAGTATTTTATTAATACCATAAAAAATTTTAAAAATATAATTAATAAAGCCAATCATATTAACTACTTGAGGCAGAGGAATTTGTTGACAAAGAGAGTATTCAAATCACACAACAAATTGAAGTGAAAACTACCTCGCAATGTCCTTGTTTGACAATCAGCAGTTAGCGGTTAGCGTTAGCGGATTATATTAGCGGATTTGACCAGCGAATTATATCAACGGTTGGTAAAAAGATATTTGAAAAAATTAGCTGTTTAGATTAACATGTAAAATGACCTAAGGATATACATAATAATAATAATAATAATAATAATAATAATAATAATAATAATAATAATAATAATAATAATAGTAATAATAATAATAATAGTAATAATAATAATAATAGTAATAATAATAATAATAATAATAATAATAATAATAATAATATAATTGTTTTAAAAAAAATAAAAAATATATATAATTAAGCCAATCATATTAACTACTCGGGAAATTTATTGACAAAAAGAGTATTCAAATCACACAACAAATAATTGAAGTGAGAAACTACCCCTCGCAATGTCATTGTTTGGCAATCAGTAGTTAGCTCTTCAATATTAATATATATTTAATATTTTATGTCCTAATTTTTATTTGCTCTCCCTTATGTCCCATATTTGGTTTCAACCATAGCTATACAATTATTTTATTGGCAATTATAATCAATCTTGACTATATTATTTTGCATTTGTAAATGTAGAGTTACCTATTTAAATACGCAAATTCAGCATTCAATTATCTATGTATGAACAATTCCAATATAATCTTGTCTTGATATATTTTAAAGTACTTATATTAAAAGAAAAAACATTGGGCATTATCTCAATCGCGCGTAAAAAACTAGTCTATATATAAAAGTAAAATTCTCCTAACCAAGTTTCCCCCCAAAATTTAGGGGCATTTCTGTAATAATAATAATAATAATAATAATAATAATAATGTTATTACCTTAAATAAATAAAAGCAAAATCCTCATATTTAACTTTTTCCGCTCAAACTTTTGTAGTCAATTAAGTAAATATTTTATTGGTTAATAAAGCTTATTTGGTAAGAAAATGTAAAATGGAAGTTAACTAAAATCTATTAATTGGTAATATTATGTATGGTATTATAATCTATAATGTAATAGGTAATATTATTGTTCAAGTATAATAAAATTCCTAATTTTAATTCGTAATATAATAAAAATAATAACCGTGACCAGCCCTCTTAATTTATAATATATACTATAATTAAAAATAAAATCATATTTACCTGATTTCTAGCCCAAACAACAGCAAATAGTAAAGGTAAATTAAAAAAAAATAAAAATTAAAAAAGGAACAGACATATTTCAAAATAATATTCTACATTATCAAATACAAATGGAACAGAAATTAGGTAAATTGAAAAATGAAATGAATATTAATAATTGACTGAAAATTAAAAATTAAAAAAGAATGAAAATTACGTTAATTGGAAAGAGAAATAAATATTAATAATTGGCTGAAAAAAAAAGATCCATAATTAACAAAAATGGAAAAGAAAATGGTCAGATCATTACTTTTTAATTTTTCTCTATAATATTACACGGTAGAATAAATCAAATCACAATTATATCATAAATATTTCACAAATTTAAACAATGGAACGGAAATTAAAAATAGAACGAAAATATTTCAATAATAATATTCTACATCATCAAGTAAAAGTAAATTTAAAATGAAAATAAAATATTTCATTAAGAATATTCTATATCATCAATAATAAAGGCATATTTTAAACAATAGTAAAGGCATATTTTAAACAATAGTAAAGGCATATTTTAAACAATAGAACGAAAATTAAAAATGAAACGGAAATATTTCAATAATAATATTCTGCATCATCAGTTAAAATTGGAATGAAAATTATGTAAAAATATCACTACATCTGATTTCTAATTAACTCATTGACTGAAAAAGAAAAAATAATTGGATGAAAATAAATATGATATTACTAATTGACTGAACATATAAAAGGATTGACTACAAATAAAAAAATTATTCATAATTGACTAAACTGAACAACAAATGGTCAGATCATTGCATTTTAATTAAAAATTGGACGGAAATATTTTAATAATAATATTCTATATCATCAATAGTCAATGCATATTTTAAACAATAGTAAAGGTAAATTAAAAATGGAACATAAATATTTCAATAATACTATTTTACATCATCAATTAAAAATAGAACGAAAATTAGGTAAAAATATCACTATATATATGATATTTTAATTGACTAATTGAAAGAAAATAAAAAAGAATAATTGGCTGAAAATGAATATGATATTACTAATTGACTGAAAATATAAAATGATCACTAATTGTCTCATATTCTACGATTATATATTTTCATCCGAGTCACCCATACTAATGGACTGAAGATGTTAACTATAGACGAGGATTGACAAGATTGCGTTGCTATTACTAATGTCGTATACAATGATGTTTCAATAATGTGTAAATACAATCGGTGATATTATGTTTTTTTAAATGACAAAATTGCTATATATCTAGACAAATAATATATTTTTCATACAAATGAATTAGGATAGCAATTTATTCTATAACTGAGTTGCGCATGTTTGCCTAATTTATAAAAATACTAAACAATGATAAATAAAATCTTCAAAGTTACAACACCGCATGCATACATTTACACATTAGGTATTAATTTGAGCAATTATTTGCTCAAATTCAAGCAATGATAACATCAAAACATATAAACGATCCAAACCATATTTTCAATTGCACTATATAATATTTGATATTCTAATTTAAATAATTATATATCAATCCAAATATTATTAATATATTACAACAAATCCATTCCGTGCATCGCACGGGCGCAAATACTAGTATAGAGTAATAATAGATGGTATGTAGTGACCTCTCTCATGTGAAAGGTCATGAGATCGAGTCTTAGTGGAGGCGTTGTTGACTCTTTGAGTTTCATTAGGTTGACTCTTTGGGCTTCATTAGGTTGAGAAAGTATGTTTGAACAGATACTACAAAGTAATAGAGCAATCGTTATGCTATGGACCTGTGTCCAGCATGCATGTTGGACACGGTAAACGGTGCCGTTAGTGGCACCGTTATCTTCCACTTTTTTTTTTAATTTCTTTTTTTTTTCTAATTTCAGACCACTTTGTTACAAGAGTATATGTTCATAATTTTATCACTATATGTTCATAATTGTAAGTTCATAATGTCAGAGCTCTGTGTTCATAATTTCATAACTGTACATTCATAATTTCATAACTGTACATTCATAATTCCGTAACTATACATTCATAATTTAATAACTGTAAATTCATAATTTTCGAAACTCTATGTTCACAATTTTAGAGCTCTATGTTCATAATTTTATCATTATATGTTCATAATTGTAAGTTCATAATGTCAGAACTCTGTGTTCATAATTTCATAACTTACATTCATAATTCCATAACTGTGCATTCATAATTCTATAACTGTACATTCATAATTCCATAACTGTACATTCATAATGCCACAAATGAATAATGCCGTTAACGGTGAGACAAAATCAATTTTTTTTTAACGCATACGACATAATTTGCAGTAATAGAGTCAGTAGTATTTTTTTTTTTTTAAAAAGAATATAGAGTTAAAGCAAAAGACTATTAACATTAAAATGTTAAATGACATGAGCACTAAGCTACAATAGTAAAATTGTTTGAGTTATTAAGTCACAGTGATTTACATCCTTCCAAATGCTCTATCGATTCGGATGTGGGGATCCTTGGTGTTAGAGATTCAACCTTTAGGGAGAAGCTAAATAGCATAATAAAATTGAAAATACTAAGGGCGTGTTTGGTTCATGGGTTTAACTATCATGAATGGGAATCAAAGTCATTGTTATTGTTTGGTTGACAGGTTTCTAGAACACTACTATGGGTTTTGATTATCCCTTTAATTAGAAAACTCATCCTAATTGGTAATTTGATTTTTAAGTTTGGGGATTAGTGCATTCAATTTTTGTTTTTTATTTTTGTTCATATTGGTGTTTTGGATGTCTTTATATTAGAATAAATTGTCTTGATTTTTGTTCTTATATTTTTAAAACCTTTATTCACATTATAGGATCGTACTTAACCAAACAGCATTATTGATAATAATCATTCCAATTCCACTCTACTACCAAATATGCAAAATACTTTCATCAAAATTTGGCCATTACCATTACTAAGTATTTGATTTTCAGTCCGATTCTAATTCCCATGTGCGAACCAAACTCACCCTAAATATCATTTTGAGGAAAACAAAAAACAAAAAAAAAAAAAAAAAAAAAAAAAAAAAAAAAAAAGGAAAGAGAGAAAGAAAAGAAAGTGCCCAGCGTGCGTGTAGTAGGACTCGTTGACTCGAATACACAATAGGTGGATTATTGAGCTCTTTCATCATTTTAAAGAGTGATTCTCTTGTGAGACATCTTACGAATTTTTAGACCCGATTCTATCATTTTATAGGTTTGAAGTATGGAGAGAAAAATAAATCTTATCATTAAAATTAACATATATATTTTTATATCTAAAATTTAAATTACAAAAAAGAAAAAATACTGATATCAAATAATTAACTTAATAAGATACCAGGACTATGTGGTCCAATGGTATCCGGGTTGGACTTCCATTTGGAAGATTATAAGTTCGAGCCTCAGTGGAGGCGTTATTGGTTCTTTGTGTTTCAATAGGTTGAGAAAGTATATGAACAGATACTACAATGTAATAGAGCCAGTAACTTTCAAAAAAAAAAAAAAAAAAAACTTAATAAGATTCACAAGTTTTTTATAATTTTACATACATAGTCATAATTATGAAAAAAAAATTATGCATTTTCCTAAATGCAAAATAATAAATAACCGCATGAAATTCCTTTATAAATAAATAATTATAGTTTATAAAATGAGTAAACAATTTAAAATTAAATAAGCATACAAACAATTACATTGTTATCAATTTTTTGTGTAGCCCAGGATTTCTACCGTTGGACACAATTACTAATCTCCTCGTTGAATTGTAGACATCTCAATTGGATGAGACAACTGGCCTAATAAATAATAAATTAATTATTAAGAAAAATTTATTTAAACATAAATAAAAATTAAAAACATATGTAGATCTAAAAATATTTTTTATTGGAGGCAAAAAATTAAAAACTTCAAAATGTGATAATAAAATATTAATTACAAAACATGAAATATAATTAATTGGATAAAATAGTTTGAATAGAAAATATATTATAAATCACACATGCATCTTCTACATTTATATGATTTTTATAAGTACTTTTTCTTTTAGCAAAATCAATTTCAAAATTTTCTAGAGTAATTTGAATACGATGACGCATAATAAAAACTTCTATATTACAATGACTATATATATATATATATATATATATATATATATATATATATATATATAAAAGTATACCTTAAATTATTTATTCATAATTGAATTACAAAATATATTTTATATAAATTAATTAATCAAGTTAAATAATTTTCACAATTCATAATTCATTATAAAAGCTAACAGAATACCACATGTTATAAATATAAGTATTAAATTTCTCAACTATAAATAAATTTTAAAATTATAAATAAATATCACAAATTAAGATTTTATTTTCTAAACTGTAAGGGGGCGTTTAGTTCATAGAATGTTAGATTAGTACCTTAGGGAATGCTAGATTGTTGGGAATGATTTTTTTTTTTTTTTTTTGAAAGAGATTGTTGGGAATGTTAAATTACTGTGAATGTTAGATTCTTGTGTTTGGTTAAAACTGAGGTATGTAATATAGACATGTTTAGTTTAGGTGTTATCTTTTATGTTATAATATTTTTTTTGTACTTTATACATTTAATATATGTTTATGTATTTTATAACTTCAAAATTAAAATAAATAAATAAGACAATCGTAACATATATAAGTATATACGATTTAAAAATAATTAACTAATAGATTGAACTTGAGAAACAAAATTACTTTATAAGCTAGCATGACATATAAGAAATAAAATAATATATATACTTACAAAAATAATTACATATAATATGTTGGAAAAATAGCATTAAGATCGCATTTTAAGTGGCTATTTTGTGGTACAATTATCAGTGGGGTCCACTTCCGATTTGGATCGGGTCAAAGTGGATTCGGGTTCTTCGTAGTGAGACGAAGAGATTGATATATTGTACGCTCAAAACGGATAATGGGTGAATGAGATATTGATTCTCAAAGTAGACCCATTGAGTTGGAAAAATGAAGGGAAAAGTGAGCTTTGTCCCACATTGGTTTGGAAAGAGGATTTGACCCCCATTTTATACAAGTGCTCTTTTGGAGCTTGTAGAATTGTATAGCATAGAGGCTCTCTCGCGCGGGGGGGGGGGCGGTGGGGGTTTCAAGCCCGAGCTCGTGTGCGCCGGCACTTACGGGCACGAATGTCGTCCGGAAATTGGCTGGTTATGCCAACTTTCGGTATCAGCTTTCCAACACACTAGCCACTAGCCACTTGGGTGTAACCAACTTTCGGTATCAGCTTTCCAACACACTAGCCACTTGGGCGAGACGAGCTCGGCCTGAACCATGGTTTCGGTCTTGGGAGGCCGAAACCTGGATAGTTTCGACCAGACCGAAACAGAACGCAGCAATGTGACAATAGTCCATTAACTCCAGTTTTGAATTTTGAATTTAATTCTGTTAATGGGGTTGCTGTTTCAGATGTTACACAACGTGTAATTAATGCCATGATGAATGCTATTATGAATTTTGAATTTAATTCTGTTAATGGGGTTGCTGTTTCAGATGTTACACAACGTGTAATTAATGCCATGATGAATGCTATTAAGTACTCCTCCCCTATATAAGAAGGGGTAGAAGGCAGAAGCTTTACACAACAAGAACAAGCACAAGAGCTCTACACAAAATTTTGTTTTCAAGCTTCAAAATACTTCTGCTTCTACATACTCCTTTCTTAAGCCTAACTGTGTTCAAGGCTTTGCTCTAGTTCGCTGGGTTCGTTTGTTTGGGTGCTTAAACGTCGAACCGTAGCGTGTTTTATCCTGGGAAACCTAGGCCGCGACGCTCCTAACACTTTTGGGAGGTGGCAAATAAGGTTTTAAGGAAAGAGTGGTCTCTTGACTCACGCTAAAAACCCTTACCCATACACGAGCCATCTTTCTTTATTTCGGTTTTGGATTATGCTTCTAAGCAAAAATCCTTCTATCTCTTTGATTTAGTTGTGGTTTGGATTTATAATCTGTGGATTATTAGTCCCAATTTCGGTTGATATATATATTGGTTTATCTTTTTCGTAGATATATATGTATATATAACCGTTGGTTCCGTTATATATATATATTTGTGTGTATATATATATTTCGGATATATATTCAATAATATTTTATATATATTTTGTGTGTATATATATAAATATTATTTTAGGAATATTGAATCGATTTTGGTTCGTTATCACCAACATAATATGTATAATAACACAACATAAAAATATATATATCGCAAAAGTAACAACGGTTATATATACATATATATATATATATATATATATATATATATATATATATATATATATTTTTTTTTTTTTTTTTATGTACGTACGTATGTGTATGAACAATATAATGGACAAGGAGATGTAAAACAAAGCAATCTCTTTTATTCATATGAGTTCTTGTATGTTGCTTTAGAGAGAAGGGAGAGAACAATGCATAGAGAGAGCGTTGAGAGAATGGAATCCCCTAGCTTTGAGGGCTTAGGCCCTATTTATAGGGTCAAGGGTTGACGGGTTGACCTTGACCCGTGGATCGGGACCCAAATCGTTTGACCCCGATCTGAGTACGGAGCACGGAGCGTACGAGGAGTCTGAACCCGGGGTATATTCCCCATTATCTACAATTCTAATAAGAGTCAATAATGTTAGACCGTTAACTGGAATAAAAAAAATGTTGGTGGTAATTGTTTCTTAAAATGAATGGTTCATATTATTTGATTTTAGTATTTTTTTTTAATGATTTCCCTTATTTACCCTTTATTATATTATTTTCTTCCCTTAGATGGAACAATGACTGTCTAAATGGAAAGGATATTTTGTAGATGGATACAAAGCCTATGTCGTGTTGTTAAACCCCGGCTGCTTTCGACCAGAACACAGAACCTGCATTATATGCTCAGATGTGGGGAAGAAAGCAATGTTTGTTGTATATATCCAATGAAGTATATCTACAATGTATTTATACTGCAGTAGCTCAACAAACTTTAGTTGCTTAGCCATGGAAATAGCTACAACATGGGATCATGGCAGCTACAAAGGAGGATTAGGGGTCTGAAAGGGAAGACTGATCCTAAAAAATAGGAAGAAGTCTTTTATTTCTTAAATGTCTTAGAAAATTATAGAAATGAAAAATTGGAGAATGTGGAATGAAAATTAGAAAAGTGGAAAAATGAAAAACTTGAGGAATGGAGACGGAAAACTGGAAAAATGAAGAAACAAAGAAATGAAGTAAACGAGCCCTTAAAGATAACTTGAATCAAACATGTGAATGTGACATTGTAAAACTCATATCTCCTTCGTTATGTTATATAATTTGACAAACGCCCCTAAGGGAAAACTTTAAAATATGTCATAAAAAAGATCGAATTGACTCATTGACCTCTAATAACATACCAACTATGAAGCTTACAAACCAAGCTATTGTAACTACAATTAAATGGTATTTATATTATTTACTTATATATATACATATATATAAAAGAGGGGGACGGGGGAAGGTGGGACCCCTCCAAGATTCATTTTTAATATATATATATATGGAAAGTTTATTTTTTTTGTGTCATGTTGCAATGTAGATCATGATTTATAGTATAATTTGTCATAAGCTTGATAGCCTGGTACTTTAGGATTAGGAAAAAAAAAAAAAAAAATTGAACTGAACATGCATGATAAGTGTGTACTGATAAATCCAACAACTTAGACAAGCTAAGGTAGTGTGAAGCTGAGCGGACTAAATCGGTTGACGACATCTCTACTTGCACTAGCTAGGTATTTAATTGAAATGAATAATGCACTTAACATCTAATCATTCGCAAGTAAGTTACAAATCTTTTTGTTTTCCCATTAATTATACACCTCCATCATCATCTTCCTTGCCGGCCTTGTTCTTGTATATAAATAATCTCCGATCCATCGAGCTGAGGATCACGTTAACAAATATAATTAAACCCAAACTTTACTCCGATCCGCCATGGCTACCACTTCAGACCTCATTCTCAAAGCTCTCCTACTCCTTTCCGTAGCTTCCACGGCCGCCATGGCTCGACCTTTGAGCGCGAAATCCAGTCTCCTCACCAGGCTAAAGCTAGAGGGCGAGGGAGACGAGGTTTCGGAGTGCTGGGACTCGCTGTTCCAGCTGCAATCATGCACGGGAGAGGTGATTCTGTTCTTCATGAACGGGGAGGCTTATCTTGGCCCCAGCTGTTGCCGCGCGATAAGGATCGTCGGGCACAAGTGTTGGCCCGCCGTGTTTGGCTCCCTCGGCTTTACGGCCGAAGAGAGCGACGTTCTGCGTGGATATTGCGACGCCGAAGACGACGGCGCCGGCGATGCTGATGCTAGGCCTCCACACCCTGCCAATCTTACCCCTACTCGTACTGGATTCAGTGTTCAAGAATCGTCTCCATAGTAATAATATCTAATATGTTGTCTACGTGAGAAAGAAATTGTGGGAATAATTAAAATTATATTATTGGGTTTGTGTTTTTATTTTATTTTGGGTAATAATTAGTATGTTATGTGGAAATTATGCTCTTTCATGTGCTCGTTTACTTTCCAAATCATACTTAATTGTTTCCAAAGTGATGGTTTGGTAGAATATATTCTAACCATATTGAAGTATTGATCCAAAATCTATCACCAATATAGAACATTTTGATACCAAATCATGTTATATTTCATGTAGTACAATGGGTGCGGACTTAATTTTTTTTTTTTTAGATCATGGTCTATACAACTGTTTGGACCATAAATAAAATAGATTAAAAGTATATTATATATGTACAAAAAATATATTATTTAATAGTGTATAAAATAATATACAAAGTATTTAAATAATTTTTTTTTATCAGGGGGTGGGGGGACCCCGGGGCATCTAGCTATGGCCTCTACGCATCCAAAGTGTGCACATTCTATCCTTTTCAATGATCTCGTCCACACCGGGGGGGGGGGGGGGGGGAGGGGGGGGCAGTTTTGAAGATTGCGCCATGGGATACTCAAATAATATGTTTTTATACACAAATAATGTATATTTTATTCATGGTCTATACATCTGTGTAGATTCAAGTTTTTGACTGTGGTACTAATTCGGACTATTAGAACCTTTTTAAAAAATAAAAAATTACGCATCCACTAAGACTGGAGGTCACTACATGTCATCTGAGCACAAGATTTTTGGCTACTATTCTATAAGTTAAAAAGTATATTAAACAAAAAAATAAAGAAAAAATGGAGGTAAGGGCATTTGAAAGATATTCCTGAATAGATTGGGAAAGAGTACAATTTTGAAAAACATAGGGTCATTTCACTCATTTGTTTAACTAAGAAAATAGTGATAACAACCACTCGGCATTGTAGTTCAATCCAAGTGCCCGGTAGAGAAGAGATATTGTGAATGGAATTAATCAGAGCGTGCGTTAATGGTTTATGGTGATTCGCTGATTCTGTATGGAACTGAAGCTGAGTCAACCCCATCTTCCAGCTTCCTCGACATCCCTTTTCGTCGCAATTTCCATTCACAAACACTTCCCAGTTCTTGCTGTGGTACTTCTTCTCTCCTCATCTCCAACAAAGTAAAAGTTACAGAGTAAAATAGCCTCTGGGTTTTGTCTTTGCAGAGATGGAAATGCCAGATTCAGGAGCTTTCTGCAAAGGGCCGACGCCAATTCAAGAAAATCTCTGTTCATGTCGTGAAAGAGTAAGCTTTCTGATGAGAAAACCAATTATTCTTTCATTTTGGGTTTTCTTCAGAATTTCAATAATCTTTCTTTAGTTTCATTTTAGTAAAGAATGATGGTATTTTGTTTGATTATGGTTCTTGACGATTCGGTAATGGTAGAGGTGAAAATTTGAGTACAATCTCAAAGCTGTATGGGGTGCCCATTGATGAAATTGCTGCTGCTAATAGGGATATTCTTGATGATGACCTTATTCTTCAAGGGAAACATCTCAACATTCCTTCCTCTTCTGGAGAATGCAAGCCAATGGTGAGGGTTCTCTACTCATTTTTTTAATTGATTGATCAACTGCTGTTGTTCTCTAAACTATGGGCTTGATTGTGATTTAAACACTCATTCAATTTAACAAATTTCCAGTTTAGTTTCACTTTCATGGCTAAGTGTTTACATTATGAATAATGAGTATTCTACTAGCTATAAAAAGGATGTGTAGCTACAGCTATGTGTGAGGTTTTCTCGTTGATATTTTGATATCTCATTCAGACAAGAAACGCTTGTGAGTCTTTTAACAATTATTGGCTCCAACAAGAAAAAATTTGCAGCTGCTCCCATAGGCTTATGTAGACGCAATTTGATGGAAGAGAAACCGGAGAGACACTTTGGAGGCGGTTAGAATGCTACCGGAATCTCAAGAAAGTCATTCCGAAAGACGTTACCTTTGATGCATTGATTAATGTTTAGATGCTTATATAACATAATTTGACTCGTAAGAATGAGATGTATCCTACTTGGTGTTGTTTCCAATTTTTGAAATACATTGATTTGTGTTGGGCGTCGGCCAGGTTAGCCGAGTTCACCCTGCTCGATTTGAGATGTGGTATTGTGGCTTACGCCCATCCCATCAATTTGTCCACCTCCACCCCTCCTCACTGCACCAAAAAATTAAAAAGAAAAAAGAAAAAGGAAAGGATAATGACGGGTAATGAAAGTAAAGATTGATGAACTTACTTTTTGTCATCTTTACCGACTATTTCCCATTCTTTCTTGAAATCTGAAATTATATATGTTGCTCATGCTTCTTACCAGTATCCAGCAGCGAAGATTAGATTACCAGTAGCTCGAATAAATTTGTCTGGAACACGGCAGCATTTGGATTTCTATAGTAGACACTTGAACCAGAAAATGCTTTCAATGCTATCATCACATCAATTGCCATATGTAAGCCCTTTTTTTCATATTTTCCATGGTCTTCAACATTAGCTTTCATTGCTTTTTGGAAACTAAGTAGCAACCTCAACCAAATTGTCAATATCATCAGGCTAAAACAACTGGCTGTTTCCTAGTTCTGGTTCCCTTGTTAGCCTTTTGCATTAGGTGCATCATGGATGCTTTTCTCAATAGAAATGTTGGTGATGGGAAACTTCAAGCTATGAATGAACCCAGCATCGACAACCATGGGTCTAAAAGTAGATGGAAATTAGCCCTGAGCGACTTAAGGGATCCTGATGTACCAGACACTGATCATTCAAGACAAGATATTGATGTAAGTATGTGACAGGGCATGATTCTTAATCACATCGAAAGCATTTTTTTTTTTAAGATTGGGTTTCTTCTCGAACACAGTCGGTTTTACCATGTTTGTTTAAATCGTATTTACACGTTTTTGACAGCTGTTTTCCGACAATGAAGAACATTTCCAATCTGAAAAGATTTCTCAAGCTTACACTAAACTGGAAATTGACTATCAGAAGTTCCTATCTGAATGTGGAATTAGCAAATCTGGGTACTGGCGAGGAGGTTTGCCTGAGTAGGAACTAGAAGTAGTCAGTGAGGATTTAGTAGATATTTGGTGACAAATGTACAGGTTGATGTTGTAAAGAATATGAAAAGCAAAAGATTACATTTCATTTAGGCCTTTTCTGATTGAATTTCACATCGAAACTTATGAGTTCTTTATCTTGTTTGAAGACATATCATAAGAACTGTATTTCCTCTAAACATTACTTCTGCAGAATCTTTATTATTGTTGAAGATCATCTTATGCCTCGTCACATTAGGCAGGATGGAAGAAAAGGTATTGATCTCATAACATCTTAAATGGCATGACTGCATTTGATCATATATATATGTATTGCAATTCATATCAATCAACACATTAAATAATACAGAAAACATGGAACACAAATTGATATTAAAATCCAGGGTAAAACGAAGAAATTAAAAGAAATAAATATCCTATGCTTCTTAGGAACAAGTGTGAAACATTTTTGTGATGTCTTTGGACGATGAGAGTTTTTATGATATGTTGCAGGTGCTATGGACAAAATGGTAGATTGGAGGAAGTCCTGTGACTGAGGATAGTGAAGTGCCTAAGCATCCCAACTTGCCCCTTCATGTATCCCTCACAGAGAAAGGCCCTCGAAAATTTGTTGTCCACCCACCTATCAGCATCGTGCACAAAGATATCAGTTTTGGCCCCGGGTGATCTGTTCTTTGCCATCAACCCAACCGTGTAAATCACCGTCATTCTTCCAGGCAGTTCTTTAGACCAGCTCTTGGGCGCATCCACCATGATCAAATCCCATTCGGTCTCGTACACTTCCTTGGGCAGATTCTTGTGTGCCAGTCTGCAATTGGAAGATCTCGGATCCCTCACCTTCTTGCACTCTTCATCCTCCTTCCCGTTCTCCAGCAACTCCACAGCTTCCTGAACTTGAGTATCGTACTCTACATGGTAGATTTCTAAAGAAAGCCCCATCCTTTTCACGCGCTCTATCCAATCGCTATCCTCTTCCAGGAAGACAGTGCGCCCGTTGTGATTCAGGGATTTCCACAACAAGCTGTCGAATCCAAGCCCGAAGACCAGGAAGTTGCAGGGTGATCTGTTCTGGAGGATTGTTTTGGTGAGGGAGATTTCCTGTAAGGTTTGCTGGGGAGTCCTGTTTGCTGTAGCGTAGTGGACAAGTGCATCGGCTAGAGAGGGTGGGATTTTCTCCAATTGTGGTTGGGGATCATGCCATTGGCTTTGCGGGATGGAATCTGAGAGCCTTTGTCTCATTATACAGAGAAAGATGAAAAGGAAGATGATGAAGATGATGAGCTTGTGGCTCTTAGACTGATGGTGTTTGGATGACATTGTCACTTTTTCTTGGTTCAGGGATGGATTGCTGCAAAGATAGTGGATTTATGTTGTTTGGTGTGGTTTTTAAACTTGGTTTTGCAGTGGAGAAGGGTTGAACCTAGTCTCAGAAAAGTTGGCCTCTGATTTATTACCCCATTTACTAGAAGATATGTTATTAATGTGATTTTTTGTTTTCTATAAACACTGCCCACAGGAGTTTAGCTCAATGTTTCAGTAGGCAGTATTTGGGAGAAAAGGTCAAGGTTCGAACCTCGACGGTGATAATATGAGGATTATGTCCAAAGTGGACAGACCGGCATTTGGCTTTGTCTATTGAGTTATTGAGTCACCGTGATTTACATCTTTCTAAATATTCTGTCGAATCAGGGTTGGGGATTCAATCTTTTTGAAAGACGAAAACTATTTACAATGTCATAGAACTTACGATGTATTTAAGAGGAAATTTCTAATTTAGTAATTGAATAATAATTGGACCATATTATGTACATTATTTTTATTAATGTTCCATTTTTTGTTAACAATATCATTCCATATTCAGAAAATTTAAAAGCTGATAAATTACTGTTTTGACAATAGCAAAATTGTCAATGTTAATGTCTACCAATAACCGATTTCAATGTAACATTGGTGGGTGGAATTGTTTGAGCTTCCTCGGCAAATTATATTATGCACCGCGGTGCATAATCGATTATGCACCGCGCGTTTTTTTTTAAATGAAAATTAACCGTGTTTATTTTCGCCGTTTCGCACCCTTTTACGAAAAGTAACTCTGTTATTCAGTGTCATTTTGTATACACTGCAGTTTCAGTTGAACACAATTACAGTTTCATTTCGATATAACTATAGTTTCATTCGATATTTTATAGACTCAAATATATGAAAATGCTATTTAATTTTATTTTATATACATTATAGTTTTATTAAAACACAACTACATGATCATTTTGATATAATTACAGCTTCATTGTACAATATACACTCAAATATGTGAAATGTTATTCAGTTTCAGTTTATATACACTGCAGTTTCATTTCACTATAACTATAGTATCATTTTGATATAACTGCAGTGTCGGTTTGGATATACTGTAGTGTCAGTTGATGTTTAATACACCAAACAAACGGACTCCGTTAACTCTAACGGCGAGCCATTTCTTTAAGTAAAGAAACGGCGCCGTATATGGGCCGCGGTGCATAATCGATTATGCACCGCGGTCTATAATATAACAACTGAGCTTCCTCAAAGCCTATTCAAAATTTGCACAGATGATTATTTTGGGATTCCAAGAGTGAGGAAAATTACGGAGAGGGGTATCCCATCTAGGCAAATTATTGATTGGATCATGAATATGGTACATTTTTAATATATTAAAAATATATTATTTGTATATTAAAGGTACATTATTTGATAGTGTATACAAAATAATGTACTTTCAGTATTCAAATAATATATTTTTAAAAAATGTACTTTATGTACATAAATAATGTACTTTTAGTATATTAAAAATGTACCTTTTTATTTATGGTCTAAACAACTATGTGGACCATGGTCCATATGATAATGATTGATCCAGGCAAATTACCATCCATTTGATGTAAGCAAATTATGTTGTGCATCCGTATGCACCATGCATGGTGCATACGGATGCAAAAACGATGTGGTTTTATTAAAAATGCGCATCTCCCCTTTAAAAAAAAAAATTTAGGTTCGACTCCCAGCAACAATATATGAAATTTCTTGGGATATAGGAGCATATTGTCGCGCTTTTCATGAGAGTTTGAAATTTCTTTAAAAATAAAAATATTATGCATGGAGGGTCTTTTTAAAGCATTCCGTTTATGGAATGTTGTACTCCATTCCTCGTAGTATTATTTTAGATGTACTTAATGTTGGTGATAATGAACCACAATCGATTTAATATCCCAAAAATAATATTTATATATACACACACGATTATATAAAATATTATTGAATATTTTTCCGAAATATATATATACACACAAATATATAAAACGGACCCAAAGGTTATATATACATGTATATCTACGAAAACGATATACCAATATATATCAACCAAAATTCGAACTAATAATCCTCAGATTATAAGTCCAATCCAACGAATATATCAAAAGAAGGGAGGATTTTTGCTTAGAAGCATAATCCAGACCGAAAGAAGGAAATGATGGCTCGTGTTGGGTAAGGGTTTTTAGCGTGAGTCAAGAGACCACTCTTTCCTTAAAACCTTATTTTCCACCTCCCACAAGTGCTAGGAGTGTCGTGGTCTAGGTTTCCCAGGATAAAACGCGCTACGGTTCGACGTTTGAGCACCCAAACGAGCGAACCCAGCGAACTAAAGCAAAGGCTTGAACACAGCTAGGCAAAGAAAGGAGTAGAAGCAGAGTTTTTGAAGCTGGAAAAATATGATTTCGTGTTGTGTGTTCTGCCACTTCGTGCTTTTAAAATCTGCTCCCTCTACCCCTTCTTATATAGGGATGTAGTACTTTAATAGCATTGATCATGGCCATTAAACTTGACTTTGTAACACCTGAAACCGCAAGGCATCCCATGGGATTTAAATTCAAAAATGAATTGGAATTAATTGAAAAAATTAATTTCGTAACGATAGAATTGAATCCCATGGCAGACTGTCTGAGGCCGAACCCAAGTGGCTATTCTGTTGGGTGGCCTCGATTCAGCCTGTGAGGCCGAACCCAAGTGGCTATTCTGTTGGAAAATTAAGGCCAGTCAATTTCCGGACGACTTTCGTGCCCGTAGGTGCCGGCGCACACGAGCTCGGGCTTGAATCAAGCCTTTTCGAAGTCATCTCTAGTTGGAACACTTAATTTGAACTAGGTTAATAAACCATTTTAATGCTATTTTTCCAACACTTAATTTGAACTAGGTTAATTGAATGATATATTTATTTATTTCTCTCTCTATATATATATAAGGGTCTAAGCTTTATCTTGATAAAAAGTTTATATATTCATTTTTTTATCCGATTTGTGGTATTGAGGACCTTTTATAGTAAATGACATGACATAATTATTTAAAAAATTATTAATTTAGCTAAGTAGCAGCATGGATTAGATCAGAGCATATATAGTTCAAGACACAGGAATGTGATCCGTTCACTAACTAACTTGGAAAAATAGAGGATATTGTGTGTGGCAAGAAGTGAAATCTAAGACACAAAATAAATCAACGAAAAAGAAGAAAGAAGCAAACATTTGAACACCAGTTGGGGCAGCTGACTGTCAAAACATTCAAACATGATTACCAGGTAGAGTATATGTTTTCCCAGCAACAAAGACGTAACAAGGAAGAGGGAGAAGGTGAGAACACTTAAAGAGGCTCTTTGATATCACTATGAGCAATTCATCATCTAGATACAGGGATAAGATAAACCACAAAGAAGGTTTATGGCATGTTTGGTAAAATGACTGTTAGTTGATAGTTGTTAGTAGTGTTAATTAGAGGGTATAAATAGTTGATAACATTAGCTGATTGTAGAAAAGTGTTTGGTAAATTAGCTGTTAGCTGATAGCTGTTTGGTATAATTTCTTTTCTCAAAAAGCTAATTGAAAAAGTTGCTTGGAGTAACTTTTTGAATTTTAGCCTTTTGGAGTTGCAAAAAGCTAATTAACCAAACATTTCTATTGATATTTTAACTAAATCAAACAATTAATAGTGGTCAAATAAGCTAAAATTGGCCTATAAGACAATTTTTTACCAAACAGAGCCTATATCTAGATACACCACTTACAAATAGAGTTCATTGAAGGTATCACTGCTGGAAATTATGAAATTTCCGACCACCTGAAAGTGATCTTAAATCAAGTTGAAAGTCTTGTTCCGACCACTTTTGATATCCGGAAAAACCTTTGTTGCTATTTCCGACCACTTTTTACTTTCGACTTAATTTAAGATCACTTTCAGCTGGTTAGGAAGTCCATAATTTTCAATAGTGTATTGTCACATTGTCAAGAAATGATTGACAACTTAACAACCCAACAAATACTTATGATCTCATCATAGCAAACAAAAATATATGCGAGTATACTAATACTCCACTAAAAAGCTTCAACTAACCTTTCTTTCCCCTCCCCTTTTCCTTTTCTTGGGAACTATTCCTTCTTTCGCTGATTTTACAGCAAACCACTCGGTTAAAGTCTCGGAATTCAATGATGATTTTCCCAGTTCGTCGCTGTAGAAAAGGAAAGGGGTTTATCTAGAAATGCCCACAAGCGCATTCGCAGAAATCGTGAATGAAAACGTAATGATTACTTTGATGAAAGACTTGAGAGATTATAAAATGATTATAATAATAAAATATGCACGGGTGAAATTCTGGAAAGAAATTTTATTTGTGGGGCCCGATCGGCAAATTTTGTAATGCTGTTGAGGCTAATATTCTGCCTCGTGGATTTACCTTCTTTTTATTTTTTGGGTTTTTGAAGTCGGTTAATTTTTAATGTAAATTGTCCATTGACTCTCAAATCTTTAATTGGTAATTAATTACGTGGTTAAAGGAAATTTTTTTCAAAATGTAGAATTTTCAACCTCAAGGGTTCTTTACATCCCCTGATAGAGTATTTATGTTGATAATATAAATTATAGTAACTTAATTGAACACGGAGGCTATTTAAACAATTCAAATTTTTTTTTTGTTTATTGTTAAATAATATTAGTATTTGTTTACTTTTAAATGACATATAAGTGTTTGTGACTTATATTATAGGTATGATGATGTTATGAAACAGATATACACTATGAGTAGAGGATGGGAGGAGATCATTGGTCCTCTAGTGAATATTTTATTGGATGATTATTTTAGATCCCTACTAGTATTTGCGCCCGTGCAATGCACGAAATAGATTTGTTGTAATATATTAAGAATATTTGGATTGATATATAATTATTTAAATTAGAACATCAAATATTATATAGTTCAATTGGATATACGGGTTGGATCATTCGAATTTAAGCAAATAATTGCTCAAATTAATAGCTAATGTGTAGATGTATGTATGTAGTGTTATAACTTTGGAGATTTTATTTATCATTGTTTAGTATTTTTTTTTATAAATTAGACAAATATGTTCGTTCTCTAGCAACTCAGTTATATGAATGAATTGTTATCTTAATTCATTTGTATGGAGGATATTTTTTTTTTTGTCTATACATATAGCAATTTTGTCATTTAAAAAACATAATATCAACGATTTTATTTACACATTGTTGAAACCTCTTTGTAGACGACATTAGTAGTAGCAACACAATCTCGTCCATCATCGTCTAGAGCTAACCCCTTCAATTGATCAGGATGGGCGACTCCGTGAAAATATATAATGGTATAATATTAGTTAATTAGCGATCCTTTTATATTTTGAATAAATTAGTAATATCATGTTCATTTTCAGCCAATTATTCTTTTTTTTTTTAGTCAATTAGAATATCATATGGAGTGATATTTTTACCTAATTTGTGTTCCATTTTTAATTGATGATGTATAATATTATTATTGAAATATTTCTGTTCCATTTGTAATTTACCTTTACTATTTTTTAAAATATGCATTTACTATTTATGATGTAGAATATTATTATTGAAATATTGGTGTTCAATTTTAGTTTCCCTTCCATTTTTACTTAAAATGCAATGATCTAACCATTTATTTTTTTTTCATATTAGTCAATTATGGATAATTTTTTATTTGCAGTCAATTATTAATATTCATATCCTTTTATATTTTCAATCCATTAGTAATATTATATTCATTTTCATCCAATTATTTCTTTTTTTTTTTATTTTTAGTCAATTAATCAATTAGCGAACTAAAATATCAAATGCAATGATATTTTTACCCAATTTTCGTTTCATTTTTAATTGCTGATTTAGAATATTATTATTGAAATATTTCCATTTCATTTTTAATTTTCGTTACATTTTTAATTTACCTTTACTATTGTTTAAAATATGTCTTTAGTATTGATGATATAGAATATTATTATTGAAGTATTTCCTTTTCATTTTTAATTTACCTTTACTTGATAGTGTAGAATATTATTATTGAAATATTTCCATTCTATTGTTTAAAATTGTGAAAAATTTATGACATACTTGTGATTTGATGTATTATACTATGTAATATTATTGTGAAAAATTAGATTGCAATGATCTGACCATTTTTTTTCTATTTTAGTCAATTATGAATCTTCTCTTATTTTCAAACAATTATTAGTATTCATTTCTTTCAATTAACCTAATGTTTGTTGCCAATCACCTGTGCTCATATGGCATGTAGTGACCTCTCTCATGTGGAAAGTCATGAGATTGAGCCTCATTGAAGGCATTGGTTAAGAAAATATGTTTGAATAGATACTTATTTATTTACCTAATTTTCATTCCATTTTTAATTGATAATATAGAATATTTTTTGTAAATAGAATTTTTTTTAATTATATTATAGATTTTTTTTTTTTTTTTCTATTGTTTGGGTGTGAAAGTAAGGGAGAAGGATTTTGTTTTTAATAATGGTATAGATTGAGAATCTTTTTATATTTTCCTATTTAACTAATTATTAGTAGTATTAATCAGTGAATTTCGATTCTTTTTCTATTTTTAGTGAATTAAGGATCCTTTTATATATTTTTATTTTTAATGCTAACTTTTAATTTTATTGATTATTATTAGTATTAATTATTCAGTGAATTTCATTTCTTTTTCTATTTTTCGTAAATTATGAATCTGTTTTTTTTTTCAAATTTTTTTTGTAGGATTTTTTTACTGTTATTTTTATTATGACCCCTTTTTTTTTTTTTTTTTAAAAAAATACTTTCATTTTCATTGAATTAAGAATCCTTTTTTATTTTCAATTTTACTGATTATTATTAGTATTAATCAGTAAATTTCATTTTTTTTTCATTTTTAGTGAAGTAAGGATTTTTTTTCTTCATATTTTACTGTTAATTTTCTTACTGATTATTATTATTATTATTAATTAATCAGTGAATTCCGTTTCCTTTTCTATTTCTCGTGAATTAAGAAACTTTATATATATATATATAGATAGATTTTTGGTAGAATTTTCTTTTTTTACTGTTTTCCTTATTATGACCCTCTCTTTTTTTCACACCCTTCCGTTTCTTTTTTCCATTTTCATTGAATTAAGACTCATTTTTTATTTTCCTATTTTACCAATTATTATTAGTCATAATCAGTAAATTCCATTTATATTTTCATTTTTAGTGAATTAATGATCTTTTTTTACTGATTATTGTTAGTTTTAATTAATTAGTGAATTCCGTTTCCTTTTCTAGTTTTTGTGAATTTAGGATTTTTTTTTTTCTATTCTACTACTAATTTTTTTACTAATTATTATTAGTATTATTAATTGGTATTTTTTTTTATAGTTTGTGTGGGAAAGTAAGAAATGGGGGTTTTGTTTTTAAGAATAATATAGAATTTTAGTGAATTAAGGATCCTTTTTATAGAATTCTCTTTCAATATTTAAATACATTAGCATAGTAATTGCATGAAAGAATGAAAGAAAAATTATTAGAATAATATAATTTTCACCCGTTCGATGCACGGAATGAATTTGTTGTAATATATTAAGAATATTTGGATCAATATATAATTATTTAAATTAGAACATCAAATATTATATAGTGCAATTGAACATATGGTTTGGATTATTTATGTGTTTTGATGTTATCAATGCTTAAATTTGAGCAAATGATTGCTCAAATTTATAGCTAATGTGCAGATGTACGCATGCGGTGCTGTAATTTTGGAGATTTTATTTATCATTGTTTAGTATTTTTTTTTTATAAATTCGACAAATGTGCTCATTCTCAAGCAACTCAGTTATAGGAATGAATTACTATCTTAATTCTTTTGTATGGAAGATATATATATTTTTGTCTAGATATATAGCAAATTTGTCATTTAAAAAAAATATCAACGATTGTATGTACACATTATTGAAACCTCTTTCGACATTGGTAATAGCAACACAATCTTGTCCATCATCGGCTATAGCCAACACCTCCAGTCCACCATGATGGGTGACTCGAGTGAAAATATATAATGGTAGAATATTAGTCAATTAGAGATTTTTTTTTTATATTTTAAGTCAGTTAGTAATATCATATTCATTTTCAGCCAATTTTTTTTTAATCAATTAGTCAATTAGAATATCATATGCAATGATATTTTTACCTAATTTTCGTTCAAGTTTTAATTGATTATGTATAATATTATTATTGAAATATTTCCGTTGCATTTTTAATTTAACTTTATTGCATTTTCAATAATATTATTATTGAAATATTTCCGTTGCAATGATATGTCTTTATTATCTATGATATAGAATATTATTATTGAAAATTTCCGTCCAATTTTAGTTTCCATCAATTTTTAATTAAAATGCAATGATCTAACCATTTTTTTTTCATATTAGTTAATTATAGATCATTTTTTATTTGTAGTCAACTATTAATATTCATTTAATTTTATATTTTCAGTTAATTAGTAATATCATATTCATTTTCAACTAATTATTCTTTTTTACTTTCAGATGTAGTGATATTTTACCCAATTTTCGTTCCATTTTTAATTGATGATGTAGAATATTATTATTGAAATATTTCCGTTTCATTTTTAATTTTCGTTGCATTTTTAATTTAACTTTATTATTGTTTAGAATATTCCTTTATTATTGATGATGTAGAATACTATTAATTAAATATTTACTTTTCATTTTTAATTTACGTTTACTTGATGATGTAAATATTATTATTAAATTATTTCCGTTCTATTTTTAAAATTGTGAAAGATTTATGACATAATTATGATTTGATGTACTACATTGTGTAATATTATTGTGAAAAATTAAAATGTAATCATCTGACCATTTTCCTTTTCCATTTTAGTTAATTATGGATCATTTTTTTTAGTCAATTATAAATATTCATTTCCTTTTTAAATTAACCTAATTTATGTTCCTTTTTTCATTTTTAATTTTCAGTCAATTATTAATATTCAGTTATTTTTTTCAATTTACCTAATTTCCATTCCATTTTTAACTGATGATGTAGAATATTATTGTGAAATATTTATGTTTTTTTTTTCATTTTTTATTTATAAAAAATTTACCTTTACTATTTACTATTGTTTGGGTGGGAAATCAAGTAAATAGGTTTTGTTATTAATTATTGTATAGATTGACTCATTTACGAATTGGTTCAATAAATCATAAATATTACTAATTGTTTGGTCACAAAATAAGCTTTATCTAATTATATATATATATATATATATATTAAATTATATATATATATATATATATATATATATATATATATATATTATTTAATAAATTAGTTGTATAAATTAAAAATGAAAAAACCATAAATACATACTTAAAATTAGATTTCTAACTTATTTAATTTTCAGAATTTCGGAATAAATTTGTAATTGTAAATAGTAAGGTAAGAATAATTCTTATGCAATATACGATTTGACAACTCAATTAATATTAAGATTTCGTGCAATGAGCATGTACATCATCTTGTGTACTCATTTGAACGGTAATTTATTTTTATACAATAATTATGCATAATAAATTAATATTATGCTAATTAATAACTAATAAAATTTATTATTAATTTGAGCATTAAAATTAGTCTGGATGAAAAAAATGGATTGGTTCAATAAATTGTAAATATTACCAATTGTTTGGTTAGAAAATGATCATTATCAAATTAAAATTGATTAATTTGATAAATTATACTTAAGATAAATATTACGAATTATTTACTTATATAATACTTTTATTGAATTATTATTTTATAATAAGGAGTGAAAATTTATATATATATATATATATATATATATATATATATATATATATATATATTTATTTATTTATTGGTTATTGGTTATTGAATTGTTATTGTATATATATATTGGTTATTGGTTATATACCATATTATGGATTTACGTCCATATGGGAATATGAAAAGAATAAATGTACAACCTAATTAATACTATGTATTACATAATATCATACCTAATATTACTATACATGATACCATACGTAATTATTATTTTTAATACCATGCATACGATTACCATACATACTTGAATTGGTTATCAATATAGATTTCTTAAATTGGTTATAAATCATATTATGGTATTACGTCCATATGAAATAATATTAACATACATAAAATTACCATACATATTTGTTAATATT